>NC_043701.1:58607901-58637822 GCF_006229205.1 Suricata suricatta | reverse complement strand
GAAACCTATGGTTTTTAGAAATTAGATTTGTTATGGCACTTTCTGAGTCTTCGAGAAAAGAATGTTTTCAAGTCCAGGAAGTGTAGAAATCAGGCCCTAATTGTCAAATGTGATCATTATGTAAACAACATTCCTGGAAAATATCAGAAGAGACACACATTTTTACAAACACAGCTCCTGACAGTATCATCGATTTCATCACAACTATTTTCTGTGCTAAATGCAAAGTGCTAAGCGAGTAAGATCATCCAGTCACATGATTCACTGTATTTCTTACGACTACTGTAACAAATTATCACACTCAGCGGCTTGGAACAACACAGATTTGCTGTCTTACACTCCAATACAGCTACCACTGGGCAAAAATCACAATGCTGGAAGGGCTGCATTCCTCCGGAGGCTCTAGGCGAGAATCTGTTTCCTTATCCTGTCTAGCTTCTGGAGGCCACCTGCATTCCTTGGCTGTGGGCCTCCTGCTTCCTGCACCTGCAAAGCCAAGCAAGTGCTTCCCACATCCTATCACTCTGGCCTCCTCTACCTCTCTCATCCACTTGTAGAGACTCTTGTGACTACATTGGTCCCACCTGGATCATCCAGAACACTCTCGCTATTTTCCAGTCAGCCGACGTTCATTTGCAACCTTAATTTCTCTCACCGGGTAACACATTCACAGATTCCAGCGATTAGGACAGAGGCATTGTTGGGGGACCATGATTCTGCCTCCCATTATTCTGAGAGGTTAAACCTGAGAGTGAGCTATGGCGCTGGATGCCCCAGACAAACCCAAAGCTAAAAGACCGTTCTCACTTGCTTATCCCTAAATTAAATCACACTTCTTCTGAGGACCAGCGTGAGCTAAAACAGTTCTCGGCCTGAGTCAGGAGGTCCTTGCCATGCCTGGTTTTCACAGAGGGATCTCTCAAAGCTCTGGTTTCATGATCTCCAAAAAAAAAGAGAATGTAATGCCAGGTTCCTATCATTGTTGTGAGGATTCATGGAATCGATTCATCTATTCATTTGCAAGAAGCTCTGCTAATGAGACCCGGAGGCAGAGGCCCTGCCCCAGGCCTGGCACAGAGGTGGGTAAGGCAGCACCGGCTTCACGCATCAGCTCCATTAACAGTCACACGACAAATATGTCCCCAGTGAGCATTCTAGATGTCACCATTTTGTGCCTCACAGTACAAGAACTTCTGAGAGCCCCAAGACATTGTGCCAACCCCATCCCTTTTGAGCCCACTCCACTGCCAGGAGTTACCACGACTGCCTCTATACGGATGGCCAATGGCCTCACCCTTGCAGATTCAGGGGTGAGTCCGAGAGCTCCTCTTACGAATCCCCACCATGGCCACTGCGCACCGCTGGCCATGCTTTTTCCTGCGACGCCTTCCTCCCTTGATTCTCGAACACTACTCTCATCTGGCTTTCTTCCTACCTCACTGGCTACTCCTTCTCAGTGCCCTTTGCTGATTTCCCTTCATCTAGCAGATCTCAAAAATGCGGTAGGACCCCTCAGATCCAGGCATCAGGCTCCTCATTTATCCGACCTCAGGCCTTAAATGACCTCACCCAGTTTCATGGTGTTAACCACCATCTGAATGCTGCCTCAGCTTCTCATCTCCAGCCTGCACTAGTCGTCTTTCTCTAACTACCTACTTGACATTTCCACGTGGGTGCCTAATTGACATCTCCAGCTTAAAACAGCCAAAATGGAACTTCTGATTTACCCCACCACCACCATCTTACCCTATCTCAGTTGACAACTCCACCTTTCTGGCTACTCACCCTTGATTTCTCTCTTTCACTTACACCTCCATGTCCTACTAAAGAAATTTATTGGCTCTACTTCAAAAAAAGCCCCTAAGTCCTTCACCACCTCTAGCTAGAGTTCCGCCAAAGCCTCCTATTTGATCTTGTAGCATGCTGCCTACTTGCTCTCCCCAAAACTTTTTCCAAACAACATCCAGAGTGCTCTTGTGAAAACAATACCCTCCAATGGCTTCCCATAGTACAGGAAAAACCAAAATCCATCAATCGGTTTATAGCCCTGCATTCTGGCCACTCGCTCCTTCATTTCCTAATACTCAGCTCCAGCCCCTCTCACATCCTCAAAGACATCTGGCACAACCGTCTTCAACATATTGTTTGCTCTTCCTTTTCCCTACAAGATCGTTCTCCCATATATTTACTCAAATGTCATCTTATTAGAGAGGCCCTCCCTGGCCACCCAGCACAAAACAGCACCACCGTCCCTTAATTCAAACTTACTTTTATCCACAACATTTGTTACCACCTACTGTGTAAGGTTTGGGTTACTGTCTGCCTCCTTCATCAAATATTGGTGTATCCTAGCACCCAGAAAACAAAAGCACACCATAAATATCTGCCACATATATAAAGTTATCAATTAGTCCATCTTGGACTGACTAGTTTCTCTCCTAGGTAGTGAAATTACAAACTCTGTTCAATAATATATCCTACTGGAGTCATGTTCATCTTTTCAATCCCTAACAAAGAGTAGAAATACTCTTTGTATTCACAAATCTATTTGTATCCAGAAAGTTTCTACTAAGTTAAAAACATATAATTTTTATAATATGCTTCAAAGAGAATGTTTATCCATGCCTGAGTGAAGCAATAATCAGCAGAACCTGTTAATATTAATAGTTCATTAAATGAAAGAGCAAATTTTTGATCCAAAGGCTATTGGGAAGGATATATTATAACCCCATGCTCCATTTTTCTCAGCAATCAATCTCATAACAAGGTGCATTACCATTTTAGTTACTAGTTGCTCTAAATTTGTTTATTAAAATTAATACATGTAAAAAATCAATTTAAGTTTTGATAAATGATTCACGACGTTCTACCCAGCAGGTAAGATAAATAAATAATTTTTGTGTGATGCGCTTTCTTGATTAAAAAAAGCTATCTCCTGGTTTCTCACAACGACTGGTTTTCATTTTAACAAAATTGAAAGGAACAATCCTGTGGCTGATGCATCAGTAAGTTGCATTTCATTTTAATATTAATTTCTCATTCAACATAGATTGCATTATAGGTTTATTTTAAATAGGTTCAGCTCTCTGTCTATTAAAATTAATATAGCTAACATATTCCAGGCATTCTGATAGGGATATCTGCAAGAACTAAGCCAGATGTGACTGGGCCTCTGATCAGGAAACATGTTTATTAATAATGGTAGCAAAAATAAAGACGGCGGTGACACTAATTAGCTGTTACTACATGCCGGACCCAGGCAAGGGGTAAGGTAAATTACATGCAATCTTCACTTCCAAGAACATACTACAGGCACGGAGTTGCCTTTGCATGTAACAAAAGGTCACTGGAACCCTCACCTGGCACAAAGCAGACTTACTACTCTTCCCCCAGATCTTCTCTTTCCTTGCCACCCCTCGTTAGCCTGACGCTGCTTCCCTTGTTATTTCTCTCTTTGTCATGCAAGTTTCATCTTGAAATGTTAGGCTAACAGTTTGATGCTCTTGCTGCAAAATTCTATGGCACACTAATCTCATTGAAGAAAAGGTGGAATATACTTCTGAATAAATAATACTCCCAAGAACCTATACTCAGAGGAAGCCAGGTCTAAGAAAATACATCTCTGTACACAGGAGACTCGTGTCAGGCTCCAGCTCTGTGACCAAGTACTCGACGGCACATAGTTTCTGGTCCATGAATAGGCAAGACCCTGTGGAAGGCGAGGACACTTCTGTGTTGTTGATGCCCAACTTCCTCTCCCTGCACCACGGATTCTCCTCAGATGCAAATCTGTGTTGGGTTAAGCTGTTAAAATTTTGGGACTGTTTGTTACAGTAGCCAAACTCTCCTGCCTACGATAGCACCTGATAGGGATTATGGGTCATCCTGAAGAGGATAATCCATGCAGAGCATACAGCATGGTACGTGGTACATAGTAAATGGATGTGAAAAAAGCTGAAGTAACTGATGACTCTGCAGGATTTAAATAGTCTTCATTAAAATGTATAAGAATGAAATGAATCAGATGTTAGAATTCTCTGGCAAAGATTTTAAATTAATTTGTAATGTTTATTTTTGAAAGTGAGAGAGAGAGAGAGAGAGAGAGAGAGACAAAGTGTGACCAGGGGAGGGATAGAGAGAGAGACAGGGACACAGAATAGAAAGCAGGCTCTAGGCTCTCAGCTGTCAGCACAGGGCCCGACGAGGGTCTTGAACTCATAAACCAAAAGATCATGACCTGAGCCGAAGTCGGATGCTTAACGAACTGAGCCAGCCAGGCGCCCCTCTGGCAAGGATTTTAAAGTAATCATCATCATCATTGTTTCTTGGCCTTTTGTCTAAGATCAAGTGTAAAGCGACCATCATCGGGGCACTTGGGTGGCTCAGTCGGTTAAGCATTTGACTCTTGATTTCAGCTCAGGTCACAATCTTGTGGTTCATGGGATCAAGCTCTGCATCAGGCTCCGTGTTGATGGCACAGGGCATGCTTGGGATTCTCTCTCCCCCTCTCTGCCTCTCTCTGCTCATGCTCTCTCCGTCTTAAAAATAAATACACATTTTTAAAAATGATATTTAAAGCAACCATCATAAAAGTGCTTCAATAAGCCATTATAAATTCTCTTGAAACAAATGAAACATAGAATATTTTAGCAAAGAAATGGAAGTTAAAAAAAATATGGGACCTTTAGGACTGAAAAATAAAATAACCAAAGGATATAAATTAGTGGATGGGCTCAACAATAGAGTGAAGACGACTAAAAACATAACCAATGAACCTGAGAACAGCTAACAGAATTTACCCAGTCTGAACAACAGAAAGAAAACTGAAAAAAACATGGAAGAGTCTCAGGAGGACCTGTGGGACAATAACAAAAGGACTAACATTCAGATTACTCAAGTCCCAAAAGAAACAGTAGAACTGAAAACGTATTCAAAGAAATAATGGTTGAAAACTTTCCAAATTTGGTCAAGGATTGAACCAGGAAAGGGGCAGAGAAAGGGGGACAGAAGGTCTGAAGAAGGCTCTGAGCTGTCAGGACACAGCCCGACGCAGTGCTCGAACCCACAAACCGTGAGATTGTAGCCTAAACCAAAGTCTGACACTTAACTCACTGAGCCACCCAGGTGCCCCAAAAGCTTAGAACTTTAAAATGAACACAGGAATGGGGAAAAATCGGGGTAGATATAGTAAATTATCCTCCTTGTTGAAGGTTTTTAAGATCGTGTTTGGCAGTTAAAGCAAAAAGTGTAATACCTGCTCTCTGTCACGGTGCTCAATGAATGTAAATATTTAAGACAGTTGTGTTTAAAAAGTGGAGACAGGAGACAGATGTAAATGGAAGTAAGGTTTTCATACTTGACCAGGAGTGGTAAAATACCATAGATACCAGTAGACTAATATGTTATACATGCATATTTTAATACCTAGAGCAACGTTAAGAAAACCATACAATGTAATACACTCAAATAAAAGAACGATCAATAAATTTTAAGATAGAATCTTTAAAAAAAAAAGTTTCAGCTAACTCCCAGGGAAGAAACAAGGAACAAGAGAAATGAAAAGCAGAGGAACTAGAAAACAAAAGACTGTTGACTTAAGCCCTAAGGTATCAATAATTACCTTAAATGTGAATGACTGAACCATGCCAATTCAAGACAAATTGGCCGAGTGGAAAAAAGTCAATCTGAAAATGTTACACACTGTGTGGTACAGGTCATATAATGTGCTTAAAATGACAAAATCATGGTGCTGGGGGCAAGCTGGGGACGGAACGGCCGTGACTGTAGAAGGGGAGCTCGTGGTGAAGGCTCTGCAGCTTCACTGCAGAGGTGGTCACATGACTCTTCACATGTGACAGAAGTGCACAGAACTGGGTGCCCGGGTGGCTCAGTGGGTTAAGCATCCGACTCCTGATTTGAGCTCAGGTCATGATCTCACAGTCTGTGGGCTCAAGACCTGGGTGAGGTTCTGCAATGACAGCACGGAGCCTGCCTGGGATCCTCTCTCTTCCCCATCCCTCCCTCTCTGCCCCCACCTCCCGCTCACACACCCTCAAAACAAATACTTTAAAGAAGTGCACCGAACACATGTATGCACACACACACACACACACACACAAATGACCGCGTGTAAAACTTGTGAGATAGAATCCAGTCCCTGGATTGTTATCAATACTGATTTCCTGGCTGGGATGTTGCACCAGAGTTATGCAAGATGCTATGCTTTGGGACCTGGGTGAAGGGGACAGAGAACCTCTCTATTATTTCTTCTAACTGCATGTGATTCCACACTTTTCTCAAAATTAAAAACTTTAAAAAGATCTTCAGATATGAGTGAAAATATATGATATCTTTCTCTGACTTATTTCACTCAGCATAATACACTCCACTTCCATCCACATTTTGCAAATGGCAAGGTTTCATTCCTTGTCACTGCCAAGTAGTATTCCATTGCATATATATATATATATGTACATATATATATAACTACATCTTCTTTATCCATTTGCCAGTTGATGACAAGAGCACACTGTATACACTGCATGTTAACTACCTTGACAATAAATTACTTTTAAAAAGTCTTCAGGAAAAAATGTATACTAGGGTTAAGAACAATTTTTGCCTTATGTAAAATCTTGGATGAAATGAAGAGAGCAAGAAACAACTGAAGCTTTCCCCCTAACTCCCTAGTTTGAGTTTGAGGTAAGAAGGGAGGACGTGCAGTTTCATTTCAGTCCCATTGCTTTGCAGCCCAAAAGTTCTGTAACATCGACACAAAAGACACCAAGAATATGTGCAGAGATTAATGTGTTTTGTTAAAAAAAAAAATTATATTCTTTTGCTAAGTATATCAGTGATGCATTATTTGCAAAACTTTAGAAAACTAAGGCAAATAATGATAGTAAACAAAATAAGAATCACATGATCCAAAGACAACATGGTCTTATGATGTTTTTTCCTATGTTTACATGTGGATTTTGGAGGGTGGAGAGAAACTGGATTATACTCTAAATCAGGAATCAGTAAACTACAACCAGCCCATCTAGCCAGATGCCTAATTTTGTCCAGCTTTTGAGCTGGTTTTTACGTATTTATATGGTCACCTGCCTATATAAGATCCTCAGTACTGCCTCTTTGTCTGCAAAGCTTTAAATATTTACTATTTAGACCTTTACAGAAAAAGCTTGCCACTCTCTGCTCTAAATGACACTTTTGTAAAAAGCCTTTATCAATTATAATGATAATATAATTCCTTTCTGGATATCTAGCCTGTTTCCAAATTTTTATATTATAAACAAAGTTGCAGTGAACACCCTCAGAGCTAAATGTCTACACACAAAGATGGATGGACTTTTCAAAGGGGATATAACTTATACCTAACATTTATTTTATAAATATTTTATAAATGTTGATAATTATTATTTTCTATATAAGCAACATTTATCAGCCAAACAGGAATTTATTATGATTATTAATTTTATCTGTAAATTAACATGACAATTCTCTATTCTCCAGAAAACAATGTTCAAAGATTCTGAAATTGGTATTTTTCCCACCTAGCTGAACAAGCCAAAATCTGTAACATTTCCCAAAATATCATTTTATACACAGGCAGGAGTTCCAAGGGAGTTTTTTCCTAATCTTGTCCAATTCTACAAAGGTACACGGTGGAAGAGTCTGGAATAAAATTAGAGAGGTCACTGTGAAGTCAGAGGCAGTATAACTACAGAGGAAAAGACCAGGCTTTGGAGTCAGACAGCAGGATTCAAATCCATTTACCAGCAGGTGAGCCCAGCCAGGTACCTAAACACTTTAAGTCTGTTTCTTCATCTGTAAAATAGAAGCAATAATCAGGGCCAAATCTTGTTAATGTATCTAAAAACCTTAAAGTGCCAAGTGCTGTTTCCTACACCAAATGAGTTTGGTTTTGCAATAATCTTCATTATCAAAATAGATTCCGAGCACTGCTCATTCCACTACACCATCTCTGCTCCAAGGAGAGCTCAGAACTTCCCTCTATAAGTGGTAACTTGTAGGATTTTAAAAACAAAATCCCAGATATTAGTTTGCTCATTTGCTTTTCTTTAAAAACATATTTAATATGAAAGCATATTATTTGTTTCAGCCTGAACAAAAATATTATAAAAAGAATCCAGAATGGACTGGAAGAGTACCCATTTAAGAGTCTCCTACGGTTTGCCTCCCTCCCTCTCCTTATTTTCCCCCCTCCCCTCCCCTATGGTCCTCTGTTAACTTTTTCCTGATCCACATTTGAGTGAAAACACATAGTATCTGTCTTTCTCTGCCTGACTTATTTCACTTAGCATAACAAATACTGAGAACAAACTGAGGGTTCATAGGGGTGGGGGAGAGGGGAAAATGGGTGGTGGTCATGGAGGAGGGCACCTGTTAGGATGAGCACTGGGTGTTGTATGGAAACCATCTGACAATAAACTATATTTAAAAAAAAGAAAAGAAGAGTACCCATTTAGAGGAAAAAACTTGAATACAGAGATATCAATTTCAGGTGGGTTTTTTTCTTACCTTTTTGTTTTTGAACGAGAGAGAGAGAGAGAGAGAGAGAGAGAGAGAGAGAGAGTGAGTAGGGGAGAGGGGCAGAGGGAGAAAAGGGACTCTGAAGCAGGATCCATGCTCAGCGTAGAGCCCAACATGGCGCTTGGGTCCATGACCCAGGGATCATGACCTGAGCCAAAATCAAGAGTCGAAGGCTTAAATGACTGAGCCACCCAGGCGCCCAAACTCCAGGTTTAAAATGTCTTTTTCAAACCTCTGACTAACCGTGGAGTGTACTCAGCTTCCTACCACATACCTGTGCTGGATGCTTTGGAACCTTCTTGTCTCTCCGCCCGGCTCAACTGTCACATACTATCCCACACTTCCTCTTGACTCAACTTGAGCACTTCCTCCTTATCTTCTGCTACTGCCCAGCTCAGGTCACTACACCCCCACTTGTCTCTTTTGAGGGCCTGCACTATGACTTCTGGCCATGGGTCTCTCCTTCCAGTTTATCTATCACCGGCCTTGATCCCCACCCTTCACCATCAAGGCTCTGGCTGGCTCTGCAAAGTCCACAGGATCAAGTCCAAACTGTCGGTGTGACACATTAGTAGCTTCACAGCCTCACCCGAGATTCCTCGTCCAGCCTCATCACCCCAACTTCCTCCACATTCCAGCCACAGGGGATGCCTTGCAGGCGGGCGGCTGAGCACGCATTCACTTTCATGACTCAGTCTCTATCCAGCCTTTCTGCCTAAATTTGTCTCCCATACTTAATTCTTGGATACCCCAAATGCCATTCCCCACCAGTCACCCACTCCTCTGTGCTCCACAGCACTCTGCCGCCGCCTGCACCTCGGCAGTCATCCCTGAGGACTCACAAGGTCTTGGAGCTTCAACATGGGCATGAAGTTCTTTTGAACACATACTTCGTTGTTATGTTTTTCAAGAGTAAAGTGCCATTTAAGAAACAGTCTGGCTTATGACATCGAGGTGGGATAAACAGTAGACTATATATTAGGAACCAAAACTACTAGACGTGAGGACCACTTTAGTTATCCCACGAAATCTGCCACAAGTCATTTAGTATTGACATGAATGCAAGACCCTTAACTGTGTTACCTATTAAACGAAACATACTTGGGGCACCTGGTGGCTCAGTCAGTTAAGTATTTGGCTCAATTTCAGCTCAGGTCATGATCACACAGTCATGAGATTGATCCTAGGGTCTGACAGGCAGAGCCTGCTTGGGATTCTCTCTCTTCCTCTTTCTGCTTCTCTCCCTGCTCACGTACTTTGTCTCTCAAAACAAATAAATAAATATTTCTAAAAAATAACATACTCTCGGGGCTCCTGGGTGGCTCAGTCAGTTAAGCCTCCAACTTCGGCTCAGGTCAGATCTCATGTTCGTGGGTTCGAGCCTCGCGTCAGGCTCTGTGCTGACAGCTAGCTCAGAGCCTGGAGCCTGCTTCCGGTTCTGTGTCTCCTTCTCTCTCTGCCCCTCTCCCTCTCATGCTCTGTCTCTCACTGTATCAAAAATAAATAAAACATTAAAAAAATTAAAAAAAAATAAATAACATACTCTCTTGTTTGTGCTATGGTTTTGAGTTTCTACTTGAACTGCAAAGTACAACTTAACAATTCTTAAGTTTTATATAGTGACATACACAGCACTGTCAAGTATATTAATTATACTACACCCAGCAGTTTCATTTCATGTGGTCACAGGTTTCAAGAATAATGAAAAAAAAAACAGACAGTTTGGGGCTATTTTGGTTTGTTGTTGCTGTTGTTTCAGAGAGAGAGAGAATCAGGGGAGAGGGAGAGGGAGAGGGAGAGAGAGAGAGAGAGAGGGAGAGAGAGAGAGAGAGAGAATCTCAATCTCAAGCTGGCTCCATGCTGCAGGAAGCGGGGCTCGATCCCACAATCCCGCGACCATGACTTAAGCTGACATCAAGAGTTGGATACTCAACCGACTGAGCCACTCCAGTGCCCCAATACAGAGTTTTGAGCAGTTCGTATTCCTTTCTTGAACACACAAAATGAGAACTTGGAAGAAAACATAAAGGAAAGCTTCATAATACCAGATTTGTCAGTGATTTTGGGATATGACAACAAGAGACAGGGAAAAAGGCAAAAATAAAGTGGACTACATCAAAATTTTAAAACTTCTTTGCATCAGACAACACACTCCATCGTGAAAAAGCAACCCATGGAATGGGAGAAATTATTTAAATATTACAAATATAGATAGGTAAATATATTCTTTATACATACATTATGTATAGTCTTCATGTAGATAAAGTTAAATCATAACTCTACAGGAGCACCTGGGTGGCTCAGTTGTTTGGGATCCAACTTCGGCTCAGGTCACAAACTCATGGCTCATGAGTTCGAGCCCTACATCAGGTGTTGTGCTGACAGCTCAGAGCCTGGAGCCCATTTCGGATTTTTGTGTATCTGTCTCCGCTTCCTCCACTCATGCTCTGTCGCCCTCTCTCTCAAAAATAAATAAACATTAAAAAAAAAAGTCACCACTCTACATACAGATCTATATCTGTGTGTCAATCCATCTAACTATATATCCTACTCACAGGTTGTTGAGTTATAGATAAAGACAACAGGTTTATCTATCTATCTCTGATAAGGATCTATCTATTTCTATCTCCATCTGATAAGGATTAACATCCAGCATATATAAAGAACTCCTCCAAAACAAAAACCCAAAGAACCTGATTAAGAAATAGGCAAAGGAATGGAACAGGTATTTCTTCAAAGAAAATATACAAATGGCCAACAACTTATAAAGACGTGCTCAACATCACTTAATCATCGAGGAAATGCAAATGAAAACCACAATATCACCTCACACCTGTCAAGATGGCTGCCATACAAACAAACAAAAACAGAAAAAACAAGGGTTGGCAAGGGCGTGAAGAAATCAGAACCCTTGTGCACTACTGCTGGAAACATTAACTGGTGCAGCCTCTGTGGAAAGTGGTAAGGGGGTTCCTCAAAAATTAAAAACAGACTTACCACGTGATCCAGCAATTCCACTTTGGGGTACATTCCCCGAAGAACTAAAAGCAGAACTAAAAACCTATGTCTCAAAGACATAGGTTTACACTCATGTTCACTGCCACATTGTTCACAAAAGTCCAAGGATGAAAGCAACTCAAGTGTCCATCAGTAGATGACTAGATAAAATGTGGTTTATATATGCCATGGGATATTATTCAGCCTTAAAGAAGGAGAAGGGGCGCCTGTGTGGCTCAGTCGGTTGAGGGTCCAACATCGGCTCAGGTCATGATCTCGCAGTTTGTGGGTTCAAGCCATGCATGGGGCTCTGTACTGACAGCTCAGAGCCTGGAGCCTGCTTTGGATTCTGTATCTCTCTCTCTCTTTCTGTCCCTCCCCCACTTGCACTATCAAAAAATAAATAAACATTTTTTAAAAAAAGAAGAACAAGGGAATTGACACAGGCAACACAACAGATGCACGTTGAGGTCATGATGCTAAATGAAATAAGCCAATCACAAAAAGACACATACGTACTGCATGATTCGACCTACAGGAAGTACCTAGAGTTGTCAGGTTCCTAGACCCAGAAAGTAGAGTGGTGGCTGCCAGGGCCTGTGGGCTGGAAGAATGGGGAACTGTAATCTGATGGGCACAGAGTGTCAGTTGTGAGAGATGAACAGGTTCTGGAGGAAGGTTGCTCAACAATGTCAATGCACTGAACCGTACTAAACCATATGCTTAAAAATGGTTAAGAGGGCAAATTCTACATTATATGTAGTTTACCACAATTAAAAATGTTTTAATTAAAAACACTTAAAATTTTTTAAAATAAGAACGTTAGAATAACCTAACACTAGGGTCTTCCCAGTATAAACAGCTCAGTCTGTAAGAAATGCAGCATTTCATCATGAAACAGATAAATTGTTGCAATTCCATGGTTGAAAACACTAAATACCATTGCTTGCAGAAACGGAAAAATACTGGGCCACCTGCATGGCTCAGTAGGTTAAGCATCCAACTTCGGCTCAGGTCATGATCTCATGGTTCATGGGTTCGAGCCCTGCCTCGGGCTCTGTGCTGACAGCTTGGAGCCTGGAGCCTGTTTCAGATTCTGTGTGTCCTTCTCTCTCTCTGCCCCTTCCCCACTCATGCTCTCTCTTGCTCTCTATCTCGCTCTCGCTCTCTCTCGCACTCAAAAATAAACATTAAGAAAAAAACTTTTTAAAAAGGAAAGGTAAAACACTTGAGCACTTGAATAAAGAAGAGGCAGAAGTACGAGAAAGAAGGACCTGCCCTGTGAAAGCTGAATTAACCGTCATAAAACCTCATAGGAAGAAGAGAAAAGGGAAAATAAAGATTTTGGGGCAACTGAGCAGTGTCTCACACTCTCAATCCCATAACCGGAAAGTGATTCAAATGGAAAAACCCAAGACAACCTGCTCCTGAGACTGGAGTACAAACCAACTCGCTACACCGCAAAGCCCAGACTTGTGCATCACCAGCCTGGTGACCTCGCTGGCCCATGGACCCGTTACAAGCCACAGGATCGGGAGAGCAGCTGCATTCCCAGGGTCGCGGGAGCCTCTCTGAGCCCTCAGGCGGAAGCCCCGGGCTGTAGAATGCGCACCAGCTCCACTTCTAGAACACAAGCTGAGGACCACAACCGTGGTGGACGGCCTGCTTCCCAGGGGCTGGCACCGTACAAGACGCTGGGCCAGCAGCACCTTCCCTCACCCTCGTGGCGACCACACAGTCAGCAACAGCCCCATTTTCCACAAGAGAAAACTGAGGAACAGAGGAGCTGGATGCCACATCAATGGCCACACAGCAGGTCCGAACCTGAGGCCTGACTCCAGTTCCCTCAGTCCCAGTCTGTCAGGGCTAGAAGGCCAAGTGCTGGGGGCCAGAGTTTGAACCCACTTCTCCTGTGCACCTGCTGTAGGACATTAGACAGGTTACCTTTACGGTCTTGGTTCGTTCCCTCTGAAAGAACAATCTTTTCTTTCCATTTCTTTCCTGAGTGGCCAACTCTTATTCCCTACCTTACTAGTTTTTTATGTCCATTTCTATTGAGTTTTAAAATTTCTGGTTGAAGAGAGTTTTTCATCTCTGTGAATGCCTGTTTAAAGACCTTCAATTCATGATGGAGTGCTATGCTGCTGGTCGTCTAGGCTGAAAATTTTTGACTCTCACTTGGATTTCTTCCTATAGTTTTTTAAAATATGGACACTACCACCATTTCAGTTCACTTTTACATGTCTCGGACCTGCTGGACAGCAACAACAGGTGCACCTGTGGGGAGGATGAGGTATTGGAATGGTTCACGAGGGCTCTGAGTTACACTGGGAATGAATGAAGTACACCTTCTTTAATAACATACAGTGGCACTGTTGTCTGGTGCTGGGGAGGGAGGTGAGTATATCCTGACTCTCTGCAATCTCTTTGCAGGACCCTTAATTTCCCCTTTTTCCTTTGATGTCACTGCTACGTGTCCAAGGGATGCTTTCCCCTTCTCTCCAGGAGCAGCTGCTCATCCACAGGCAACACTGTCCCCTCCGGTCCCACACACTGTCGAGCTCCCTCCTTTAAATTCCCCAACAGCCAGGGGAACCTGGGTGGCGCAAGTCACCATGACTTTGGCTCAGGTCATGGTCTCGAGGTTTGTGGTTCAAGCCCCTATCGGGCTCTGGGCTGACAGCTTGGAGCCTGGACCCTGCTTCGGATTCTGTGTCTCCCTTGATTTCTGCCCATCCCCTGCTTACACTGTCTCTTTCTCTCTCTCTCTCTCAAAAATAAACAAACATAAAAAATTTTTTTTTGATAAACTAAATAAATTCCCCACTAGCCAGTGCTCATTTCCACCAGGCGGTATCAGACCCATTCTCAGGACTCCCCCCTCAGGGTGGGGACCTCTCCCTCTTGGGGGTGACTTTTGTCTGTGCACCGCCCACCGATAGCACTCATCTCCATCTGGTCTCCCTCGGACCCTCAGCTCCAGACTCAATCCAGAGTTGGCACTGCTTGTTTTGGACACGTATTTCCCCCCTTACACTGACGTTTACAGCACGCCCTGTTTCCTGATCACGCCGCCGGCAGGAGTTACATGTGCTTCTATCTGCTCTCCTTGTGGAACTGTTTAGTATCTGAAGCACGTGTGGAAAGATTTACTTAGGTGGCTGTCAACACTCTCCTCACCTTTGAAATGAAATCCTGGGACAGGACTCTAACTGCAGAATTCTCTACCAGTGCTTCTGAGAGCACGGATAGCCAGAGATCTCCAGAAACGAGATCTCTGTTAAGCTGAAATGCTTTTCAATATTTTATTAAAAATGAACAAGTATTAGGGTACCTGGGTGGCTCAGTCGGTTAAGTGCCCAACTTCGGCTCATTAAGCTTCCAACTTCAGCTCAGGTCATGATCTCGCGGTTTGTGAGTTCGAGCCCCACGTCAGGCTCTGTGCTGACAGCTTAGAGGCTGGAGCCTGTTTTGGATTCTGTGTCTCCTCCTCTCTCTCTGCCCCTCCCTAACTCACACTCTGTCTCTGTCTCTCTATCTCTCTCTGAAACAAATGAACACTAAAAAAAAAAAAAAAAAGTGTTATGCCGTACCTATAAGCAAGCTCTATGTGCTTTATCAGGATCCCCAAAGAGGGTAGCAGAGGTCCTTAGCAGTAAAGATATTAGGAACCATCCCTGTAGCACCAAACTATAAACACATAATAGCATAACATAGAAGATGTTCTCCAGATGAATATGTTGAAGTCCACCTTTTCCTTGAAAAATCAGCAAACAAAATCCATATAATGACTATATGCAATATCAACCTGAATTTGTACACTATACTGGCTATCGTCCCATTGGTATGAATTTCCAGCAGGTTAGCATACATATTGTTTTCATTCCTCTGAGCTAGATGAAATAGTATAAGGAAAAAATATAATTACCATTAATAAGCCCATCCATAAAATTGGTAGGTTCATTACTTTCTGTTTTGCTTGAATTTATTTCTTATGCATGGTCTTGAAAAAAAAAATTTTTTTAAAGCCCACCCATATATATTATTTTATTCTCCTTAAAATACAAATTTTAACACAACTTAGCTTCTTAACAGTTTTTCAGGAAGTGACTTTCCTTTTTATTTTCTGAAATCAAAACTCTAACCTCAGTGATTGAGAAATTACACCAGTTAGCATGCCGTACTCATTAAAAGAATGAAGAAAAAAATAAATAAAAGTGGTAGAACCTACAGCAGTTTGTTTTAAAATCCAGATTTTTAAAGAGTCAAGATTAGTTTGTAAAACTTTGCGTCAAATTTCCCACTGCAAACACACTTCAGGTTAAAGTACTATTCAAGACCAGGAGAAAGCTTTTTGTTTCTTCTCCTGTTTATTTAAGCCGATTCATTTAATATTTCTTAAGACTGGGGGTGCCTGGGTGGCTCAGTCAGTTAAGCGTCCAACTTCAGCTCAGGTCATGATCTCACGGTTTGTGGGTTCGAGCCCTGCCTCAGGCTCTGTGCTGACAGCTAGCTCAGAGCCTGGAGCCTGCTTCAGATTCTGTGTCTCCCTCTCTCTCTGATGATCCCCCGCTCACGCTGTCTCTCTCTCTCAAAAACAAATAAACATTTAGAAAAAATTTTTAAATAGATTTCTGAAGACAACTGGCCTGTCGTTCCCCAAGGATCAATCACCTATGGCCCTACTTGCCCACCCCCAGTCCCCACAAGGCAGAACAAACACAAGATAACGTGGTGAGAAGAGATCCTCAGGCTCCTGAAGCACCTGCCTTACCTCAGACTCATCCGTAGATTCTTCGAGAGACTCTGTTTCCTACAAAGCAAAGAGGGGGACAATGGTCAGAAGAGATGACAACGGAATAAAATACAAATATTTTCAAGTGTAAAGGGTCACCACACCCCTGCCGCCGCCACCTGCCTGCCCTTTGGGGAGGTAATGGTCAACCACAGTTGAAAGGATGCCACGTGGTGCGACTCTCCAATGCCTCCCTCCACTTCCCAAGTGTGGCAGGGCTGGGACGGTCACTCCGGGGCCCCTCGGACCCACTGACCAACGACCACAGGAACACTTAGGTGAGTGCACAGAAGTCTCTTGCCTTCACTAAAAATGGAACCTGGGCTGGCAAAGCAGGCTTACTGATCACAGAAGGGAAGAGGAAGCTGCCATCTCAAATTATCTGTAAGCCAAATTTTATACTGTAAAGTCCTGGTGCTATTAATGACTATTAATCTGGTTAAGTCAAAATGATTGTCTTGCTTAAACAGCTTTTTACAAAGAGAACTCCCCTAGAGGGGTACCTATCAGCCGTTGTGCAAACAAGCTCTGTAATTTACATCCACTCTTTAAACCATTAACCAGAAGACGGATTCTGCCATTGAACACCGTTTCCCTCTTGCTAGACAATGAATCTTGCTGCTCTGGAGAAAACAAAGCAAAAATGGAAAAATTGACTCGATCCTGCTAATCTCTCACCTGTCCACTGAAAGAGAGAATCTGCTGATGCCACGCATCCTCAAAGAGGTCAGCAAAATGAAGATTTACTTAACGTACTTATAGATATCAATAGCAATAAAAGGTTACAACTAATATGCTGACACCGAATGTAAGCATTTTGCAACAATCCATGAAGAGAAAAGAATGAAAAAAATGGGGCAAGGACATTTTGGAGAGAACTAGTATTTTTCAAGAAAAAAAATAAATAAATAAACATTTTAAAGAGAGTTAGACGCATCCATTACTCAGTGCCGGTTGTAGAGCAGACTAAACACACATCTGGTGTTTGCACACATTTTCATTTCATTCATGGAAGGTTCGGAAGAACCTGGCAGGTGGCAGGCTGTCTCTGCAACAGCCTTGTGGGCAATTCGGTCCCTGCTCTGAAAGGCCATCTGTGAAATGGGGACGAATGTTACCTGTGATTAAGGGTTTTACTGTAGTTGTGCCATTAATCGTGATGGACAGGACTCTCTCCTCCACACCCCGATGCTGTAAGGTTATTCTAAGTACTAGAAAATGCTTATTAATTTGGAGCTACAATCCCTCCACAGGAACTTTTTGTTCTTGGCACCAATAAGACACATAAAAAATCCAATTCTTCGACTACTTGACAGTTCTCCGGAGAGTTAATGACACGTATCATGCCTGCCCTTCTAAATCGTTTTTCCTCTGCGCTAACCGTCCCCAGATCCTGGTTCTCATCCACTTAACCACCCTGATCCTTCTCTTTTGGACACACTCCATTTATTACTAACAGTCACGATTCTGACATCTTTACTGAACATCGATTATATATATATCCCCACAATGCTAAATGCTTTGCACCCAGCATCTTAGAATTTCCTAATGACCCCTGATGTAGGAACACTGAGGCCTAGAGGCTGAACTTAACAACTTCTGACAAGCTTTCTGCCCCTGATTGTCCCTAAATATTAAGTTACTAATATTCGGCAAATAAGGCTTTGACGACCATGCCAATGACCTGCCCCTAGATTCCTATCCCCAACTCGAGAGCTCTAAAAAAAACACTGGATTACTCTTTTCAGAAAAATGCCATGAAACCTAAGAAAGTTTTTTTTAATTTGAGATACATTCGTATAGACACATCGTGTAAAAGGGCAAATGTTCCATTTCTCTTCTTTGTTAAAACAAAAGCGTGTCTCCATCCACCGATTTCAACCAAAGACTCAAAATCAAATTATATTCTTTAATTTTTTTAATCTTTATTTATTTTTGAGAACAGAGTGTGAGCAGGGGAGGGGCAGAGCGAGAGAGAGAAGGAGACACAGAATCTGAAGTAGGCTCCAGGCTGTCAGCACAGAGCCCAATGCAGGGCTCAAACCCACAAACTGTGAGATCCTGACCTGAGTTGAAGTTGAACACTTAACGGACTGAGCCACCCAGGCGCCCGAGGCTTCAATTTCTAAGAGCTCAAAGGAGCTGTGGCCAGTTTGGGGCACAGAGGCACTAGGCCGGTAGAGCAGCAAAGATGAAAGAGTACGTGGGGAACTGACAACAGTGGGCAGACTCAGGGTACCAGCCCCGTTTAAGACCCCCAGGCTCAGCTTCCCGCACCCATCATAATCTGCAAATGAAGGAAAACCCGGATGTCTGCCAGTGTGGAAAAAGGGACCAGCCAGGTGACCCAGTGACCCAGTTCCAAAGCTGACTTCGCATCACCATCACATGGAGGTCAGTTTGGGGAACTGGCCAGTACCCGCACAAACACTCCGTCTTCTCGAATTAGGGGAGTTGAAATAAGAGCCTAGAATCACAATGTGCATCTGGGAACAAGAACACTGAGGAGAACTGGGGTCCCCAGCAGAAACAAAGGCAACCGTGACTGAACAGCCAAGAACTGGGGACTGCGTGAAACACAGAACCCCCGAACAGATGAGGGCTCCCTCCCAGGGTGGTAACGTGGGTAGACCACCTAATAATCAGGTGGGAGACAGCTAATAATCAGCTAGGGACACTGGTCTCCAGCCAATCAGCGTGGATAAAGATAAGCGGAGAAACTTACAAGCCAAGAGCCACGTCTAGCTAATTTGTGACTACACTTTAGTTACATGATGGTAAACAGTGGATCCTCTAAAAATTTCCTGCATCCTCTGCTTTAGCAACTGCTTATTTGGGGCTTTGTTTTTCCTTCAGGTATTGGTCAAACTGCTTTCAAAAGACCTTTTTTTTTTTTTTTTTAACATTTATTCATTCTTGAGAGACAGGGCATGAGTGGGGGAGGGGCAGAGAGTGACAGAGACACAGAATCTGAAGCAGGCTCCAGGCTCTGAGCTGTCAGCACAGAGCCCGACAGTGCTCAAACCATAAACCATGGGATCGTGTGACCTGGGCTGAAGTTGGACACTTAACCATCTGAGCCACCCAGGCAGCCCTGCTTTCAAAAGATTTTGATCAAACTGTAAAAATAAAAAAGGAGAATAGTGCATACCTGAGCAAAGCCCAAGTGTGGATAATAAACTTTAGCCCCATATGTAAGATACTCTGATGTAGCCACTTTTCACATAACCTCATTTCATACTCACAAGAGCTCTGGTGAGTAAACACCTCCACCCACAGGCAAGTATTTGTTGATGTGATTTGTATTTTATGCATAGGGCACAATCACGTGGGTGTGTATGTGCTCACACTGCCCTCTGATAATCAGAAAATGCTCTACAGTAAGGATAAAATTTCCCCCAAATTCTCACGTGTCTTTGGCTCAGTAGGTGGAGCATTCGACTCTTGGTTTTGGTTTGGATCATGGTCCTAAGCCCCCCATTTGGGCTCCACACTGAGCTTGGAGCTTACTTAAGAATTCTCTCTCTCTCTCTCTCTCTTCCTCTGACCTCTCCTGCTTTCTCTCCCTTAAAAAAAAATTTCCCCCAATTGTAAAATATTCAGGGAAAAATCAAAAAAGAAATGTGACGTGAATAGATGATCAGATTATTTTAATAGACCAAGTTCCCTGATGGTTGGTAGGAAAGATGAAAGGGGGGCCAGGGAGCTGGCAGAGTATAGAATGTAGGAAATGTAATCTACAATACATTCAAATTAATAACTTTCAAAGGTTTCAGGTTAAATAACATAACACAAATTCCACTGTATCTTACTTACAATTTGATATTTTCAATCCAGAAGGCTATTCTACCCCCACCCCTGAATAAATTCATTTAAACACTTTACTAAGCACCTATTTAGTACCTGCAAAGCACTAGCCCTGTGAGAGATGTCCGCATGAGTGAGCTCTGCCCTCATTCTTGAGGACTCAGCAGTCTGCAGTAGAGAGAAATACACAAACAACCAGACTTCAAGCCAAATGTTACTCATAAAAGAAGTCCAAACAAATACTGCTGGGCATCCCCGATAATGAAGGTCAATTGTAAATCATTCTGGAACTAAGTTAAACTGCCAGTTAGAAAATTCCCAGATAGAAAACACGGTGTGAGTCCCTTCTCCGAACTATACATGTATAGTTATTTCTGCGAACTCGCTTCAATCTACTCAGCAGAAAAAAGACTTCCCAATGCCTTAAAAAACCATTCAATCATGTCCAAAGTGATTTCATAGCTTAAGAGCCCATGAACTATTTTACATTATGTTAATTCAATAGATCTTATTACTTTGGTTCTTTCTAAAATTAAAGGGTTAAAAAAAAAACAAAAGCAATCACCAAAGAATACAATGCTCAGAAAAGCTCGGAGAGGGGTGCCTGGGTGGCTCAGTCAGTTGAGCATCTGACTCTGGATCTTGGCTCAGGCTGTAATCTCACGATTCATGCGTGGGTTTGAGCCCCACATCGGGCTCTGCGCTGACACGGGAGCTTGCTTGGAGTTCTCTCTCCCTTTCTCTCTGCCCCCACCCCACTCATGCTCTCTCTCACTCTCTCTTTCAAAATAGATTAATTAATTTAAGAATTTTTTTCTAAAAGGTCCAAAGAGGCATAACAGAACAATTAACTTTACTTTCATCTATTTATTTAACTCCACTTTTGTGCAGTTATAGTCTTTCAAAACACTATACACAAGGTCAGATTTCAACAGCTCCCAACTGAACAAATCAATGAGAGTAAGAACCAGTTTTAATCTCTAAAGGACTGGTAATATAGGTACGATTATTTCCCAGCTTTAAAAAATAAAGAGAAGGACAACTTGTGGATGTTCGCTTCTTTCTGCCATCGACAGTGGACCCCCGGTCTTTCTGAGAATGACCCTGTTGGGGGGATTAATGCCTGTCTAGCTTTATGCAGGCTGTTGAAGTGTCAAGGGTGAAATTATGACTTGAAGGAAATTTTTTAAGGTGATAAGGGTTCGTTCTACTTCATAAAGTAAAAAAAAAATAGAATTAGGTTCTCAAGTATTTTTTAAAAGGTGGGATGGTCTAGTGAAAAAAACATGAGCTTTGGAGACAGAAGATTGGAGATTTATTGCAGACACAAGTCTGAGTAAGGGACTTATGTTGCCTGAATTTCCAGGTGCTTATGTGTAAAATTCAGTCATTTAACACATCCTGTGCCCTATTCTAGGTGTCAGGCAAACAGCAGTGAACAAATCCTTGCCATCATGAAGCTTACATCCTAATGAGAAAAACCTACAGAAATGAATACAGAAACATACAGAATTAACTAGAAACTTAAAAACACACTATGTCAGATGGTGATGAGCACTAACGAGAAAAATAATGCAAGGAAGAGGTCTCAAAGAATGATCAGATAAGGTCTCGCTCAAAAAGATAACACTTGGACAAAGACATGAAGGAACTCCGGGAGAAAGGCCTGGATATCTGGGGTCAAGAAAAGGAGCAGCATAAGCAAAGGCCCTGGGGTAGAAACATGTCAGTCTGCTAAAGGAACAGTAAGAAAGCCAAGTATAGCTGGTGCAGAATGACCAAAGGGGAGAAGAAAAGAGGGTGGAAAATGAAGTCAGAGAAAAGGAATAGGAGCAATTGGGACAAGGTCCTGTAGGGCAAGTGCAGTATTATAAAGGGCAAGTGCAATGGGAAGCCATTGGCAGGTGTGGAACATAGGAGGTGCTGGTCCTGACTTCTATGTCAGAACATTTACCACACAGAATTATTTTGAGGACCAAACGTGATGTGAAGGATTTATGCTGGAATGTGCTATCAAAATCCAAAGCATGCTTACTGTATCACTAACTTTCTCTGTGTGTTTGTATATCAGACAGCTTTGCCAAACTTCTCTTCTGCACAAAACAGCAGTAAATACTAATAAGAGCAACTCTCTCCATTTCTACTACCTATATCTAAGATCTTGGCTTTGGGTCTTATCTTTTTTTTTAATGTTTTATTTATTTATTTTTGAAAGAGATGGAGCATAAGCAGGGAAGGGACAGAAAGAGAAGGAGACAGAAGATCTGAAGCGGGCTCTGAGCTGACAGCAACGAGCCCAACGTGGCGCTCGAACTCACAAACCATGAGGTCATGACCTGATCTGAGGTCCGACACTCAACCCACTGAGCCACGCAGGCACCCCTTTTTGGTTTGAAATCAAACAACAAATAAGCCAGATTTCAACCAGAATGAGCAACAGCGCAAAAATCAATCTCACCACTATCCTCAAACCCAACAATGACTCATGAAACTGTGCTTAACAGGCATTTTCCTTTGAAATGACCAGATCAAAAAAGGAGGCTTAAAAACTTAAGTTGGTGGGAACTATGTGGTTGGTAGGAACACTCCTGTTACCGCAATGACCACCCAAACCAAATTTGTACTTTATTCCTTAATTACTGGTATATATCAAATGTACGTAGGGCAAATTTGCATTGTATAAATGAAGTATGTTACAAATGGTATTAATGCCATTGATAATAAATCATCAAACAGCTAAACTTTTTAAATGGTAGAGCTCATCATAAACCACTTTTTAGAGACAATTATGGAAACTGATGGTCCTGTTAATTTGTAAGGAAAAACAGTGCCAACCTGAAAGGACTCTGGAAATGGACAATTAGCTCTGACCTTCATCTGCACTCTTCTGTCTTCTTGATAGTACTTTGTCATTTCAACTAAGGTTTGACTACCACTATTACCTGTATGAAAACTCGACTGCCATCACTAACTACTGCTCTAAACTCCAATGTCACATAGCCAAGGGCGGACTGGCGCTGTCATCTGATGTTCTGCCAGCAACATATAATCCCATGTAACTTTTACTGAGCCCAACTTTTACTAAGCACTTTAACTGGTGTACTAACTTAGTCTACTCTCTAACTCATTCACTCTCCAAGACTGCTACTCTGATGTCTCCATCTTATATTTAAAGCTAAATAACTGGCCCAAAGTCACATATTAAGAAAGAGAACCAGCACTGGGGCCTAGGCATTTCTGCTCCAGGACAAACGCACTTAACCACTGCTGCACGTCGTAGCTGACTTAGCTTGGCACCCAAAAACAACAGGTAGGAAACAAAATTCATCATCTACTCTCGGCTGGCCCTCCTGTAAATCAACTCTCATGGTCTTCACTTCGCCTGGAAAGGAACTTAAATTTCTGTCACTGCAAGTCCCTTCGTACGTTTCCCAAAGGCAGTCAGTTCCTGGGACAACCAGGCTGCCTTCTAGCCAAAATTTCGCTCAAGACAGGTCACAGAGGAAGCGACAAAGCAAGGCCGCCTCTCCAACGCCGGGGGTGTGTCGGGGCGCTTTCCCCGGGCGCCCTCCCAGAGCAGCCACCCTTCCCTCTTGCTCCCCGAAATTGCCTTTCGCCCGTCGCGTATCCCGCGGCGGGCCTGCTTCGCCCTCCGCCAGCTCCGCACTTTCACAGGCTCCGCTACAAGCCCGCATCACCTCACCCTCGCTTCTCACTCCCTGGCCTAACAGTTGCAGCATTTACCTGCTCCTCTGCTTCCGCCATGGTGCAGCCAGAGAGTCACATGACAGACCCGGAAATGAGAGAAACCGAGATACTGGGACCAGGGGGTGCTGGGAAATGTAGTTTTTAGCAGCATCTCAGCCGGGGCGTCATCTCGTGGTGGTGAGTCTATTGGCCCTGCTTCTGACTCTCCAAGCTCAATGGAGTTGGGCCATGAAGAATCTGAACAGAACTATTGTTAATTTCATGATTTATTTTATCGTTGTTCTTACTGGTTCCAAGATTATGACATTATTTACTAAAATTCAGTATATATCAGGCCCTGGGGTTAGAGTTTTGCATGCATTTTCTCATTTACACACACACACACACACACACACACACACACACACACACACACACACACCGCCACAATCTCTAGTGTTATCCCCATGGCTCAGAAGTCACACACTTGTAAGAGGCAGAGCTAGTATTAGAATGCGGCTATGTCTGGGGCACCCGAGTGCCTCAGTTAATTAAGCATCAGATGTTGGACCAGGTCATGATCTCACAGATCATGAGTTCCAGCCCCACATAGGGCTCTCTGCTGACAGCTCAGAGCCTGGAGCCTGGTTCTGATTCTCTTTCTCTCTCTCTCTCTCTCTCTCTCTTTCTCTCCCCCTCCCCCACTGGTGCTCTGTCAGTCTCTCAAAAAATGAATATAACATTTTAAAAGTTTTTTAAAAAATAGAATCTGGACATGTCTAATTGTCAAAGACTGTGATTAGCCAATGCATTTTAGTCTAAAAGTAATCTTGTCCTTTTTATCAAATATATTAAGTGGATATAAAGCATAAATCAGTCCTTACAGTGGAGAGCCAGATAAAAATTTATATTTTAAAAATATTTGGTTTGTCCTGCTTGCTGATTTAATTTGACATCTTCTTTTGGCATCTGGACATTGAAATTTAAAAAAAATCTTGGTTGTTTAATTAAATTAATTGTTAAACTTTTATTGGGTATATTCTATAGTTAAATACTTAAGATAGAATATAAGTTATCCTTGGTAAAATCTGTAAAGCCATTGTCATTCTTCCATCCTTTAGAACGAGTGATCCCCCCTCCATGTTTCTGAACATTATGAACTCTCCTTCCTAATCCTCAGAAATTTGCAGTATCTTGTCCAAAAACAGACATTTTCTTCTTTCCAGTCATCTCCAGTAGTTAATAACTAGAAAAAGGTGCCACAAATGGCAGCACATGGTGGGTGCCTGGTGCCCTTTTTGCCCCCTGTGCCTCACTGATTCCAACTTAGAAGGAAGGCATAGAAGGAGGTCTCTAGCTGTAACCTGGTCAACCCATGATTCCCATGGCCGAGGTGACCTCATGTGAGACACTTTTCTCTCCAGGGCCTAAATGGCCTCTTCCTCTAACCCTTGCTGGGGTCCCTCTCCCAGTCTGCTGATCACTCGGTCACAAAGGAATGATGAAAGGCCAACCCAAGGCATTTAGATATCCATAGCCAAGCACCAAGTACTCTAAGTTTTGACTTTTCCAATCTAAGAGTTTCTGAGATCTTTTACAAAGCAACCAGAACCCAAACATTGTTCAAGTTCCATTACTTCAAGTCCCACAGGAACCTTTATACAGACCAAAAAGGTGCAGAAACTCTCAGTTCAGTCTCCACAGAAGAAAGAAATGTCTAGCCCCTCTAACAAATTCTAATTTTGTCTTTTCCCATTATGATCTACACTCATTCATAAAACTCTAGTGGGTCTAATTAAAGATGTAACCAGAGTTTCTGCAGATTTTCCTCTGCTCACTCAAATCTCAGAGACCTCATAGACTCTGGAGTCCCCAAGTCTGTTCCCATTCACTGTATTATCTTGGCTATAATAAAATAGGATGAACATTGGATCTTCTGTTTCTTTTTGGATAGACTGGAAAGTGAAGAGACATAGATACAGAATGCTGAATGAGAAGAAGAACCCACTAGGGGCTAACAGGTTCGCACTGTGCCTGTGGGCAAGATGAAATTCACATGTGATCTCAGAGCCCCAAGTTTCCTCCTTCCTATGAAAGGAGAGTTTTTGGCTCCCTTGTCTAAGAGATCTTCTTACCTCCTGATACTGAAAGTGTGGTCCACAGACTAGCATCATTAATATCACCTGGAAGCCTGTTAGAAATGAACTTTAGGGCCCCTCCAAACATATAGAGCCAGAAGCTGGGTTTTAGTAATATCCCCCCACCAAGTATATATATGTACATTAGCATCTCAGAAGTAATTAGCCCAACAGTCTTTCATTCTATGACAAATCGCTTGTTTTTTCTTGCCCATCATCAGTTCACCCTCCCACCTTTAAACTTTGGAGGTTGGGGTGCCATCGTGGCTTAGTCAGTTGAACATCAACTTTGGCTCAGATCATGATCTCACAGTTTGTGACTTTGAGCCCCATGTGAGGCTCTGTGCTGACAGCTCAGAGCCTGCAGCCTGCTTTGGATTCTGTGTTTCCATCTCTCTCTCTGTTCCTCCCCAACTTGTGCTCGCTTGCTCTCTCTCTCTCTCTCTCTCTATCAAATAATAAATGAATACTTAAAAAAAATAAACTGTGGTGGTAAAGGTAATAATAAACACTTTTCTCAAACTCACATGGAAAATACACCAGGATAGACCACATTCTTGACCATTAAACACACCTCAACAAATTCAAAAGAATCATAAAACTTCTCCTCATAGACCACAATAGTATTAAACTAGAAACCAATAACAGAAAGATAACTGGAAAATCCCAAATACATGGAACTTAAACAACACTTCTAAATAGCAAGTGGGTCAAAAAATAAACCTTGAGAAATATTTTTAAGTATTTTGAAATAAATAAAAATGCAAACACAACTTATCAAAATTTGTGGCATGCAGTAAAATCAGTGTTTAGAGGAAAATTTATAGCATTGAATGCATACGTTAGAAAAAAAGAGAGACATCTAAAATCAGTAACATAAATTTCTCCATTAGGAAACTAGAAAAAGATGAGCAAATTAGATTCAAAGTAACCAGAAGAAAAGTAATACGAAATGGAGCAGATCAAGGAAAACAAAAACAAAAAACAAAAAAACAAAAAAACCAACTGGGAAAATCAGCAAAACCAAAAGCTGATTCTATGAAAAGATCAATAAAATCAATAAGGCAGCCTAACAGAAAAAGAGAGGACATAAATTACTAATATCAGAAATGAAGGAGGAGACATCAATACAGATTCTGTATTGAAAGGATAATAAAGGAATACTGTTAATAACTTTATGCCCACAAATTTGATAATCTAGATGAAATGGGCCAATTCCTTAAAAGATACAATCTGCCAAAAGCACCCAGGAGGAAACAGACAATGTTATATCTATATATATTTAAAAAATCAAATCAATAATTAATAACCTTTCGAAAGGCCTGCATGTGTTACTGGTGAATTATACTGGAGATTTACAGGAGAAATCACACCAATTCTCTATAGCCTCTTTCAGAGGTTAGAAACAGAGAGACTACTTCCTAACTCATACTATGAGGCCAGTATTGCTCTAATACCAAATCAGACAAAGACGTTACAGGAAAAGAAAAATACAGACCAATATCTCTAGTGAACAAAGATTCAAAAATCCTCAACAAGATATTAAAAAAAATTTTTTTAATATTTATTCATTTTAGAGAGACAGAGCACAATCAGGGGAGGGGCAGAGAGAGATGGAGACACAGAATCTGAAGCAGGATCCAAGCTCTGAGCTGTCAGCACAGAGCCTGATGCAGAGCTTGAACTCAGAAACCATGATCTGAGACAAAGTTGGACGCTTAACAGACTGAGCCACCTAGACATCTCCCACAACAAAATATTAACAAATCAAAATTTAAAATATATGAAAACATTAGAGACCATGACCAAGTGGGATTTATTTCAGGTATGCAAGACTGATTAACATTCAAAAATCAATTAATGTAGTCCATAAAATCAATGGACTAAAAAAGAAAAATAGCATGATCATATCAATAGATGAAGAAACACCCATTAATGATAAAAACTCTTGGAAGGCTAGAAATAGAGAGGAACTTTCTCAAGTTGATAAAGACTGTCTACAAAAGACCTGCAGCTAACATAATACTCAAAGCTTTCCCACTAAGATCAAGTACAAGGCAAGGATGTCCCCTTTCAATACATTGCTTCAACACTGTTTTGGAAGTCTTTGCTAATTCAGCAAGGGGGGGTAAAAAGAGAGAGGAATTAAAAGTTTATAGATTGGGAAAGATTGGGAAGGAAGACATAAAACTGTCTTTGTTTACAGTTGACATTAGCTGTAGAAAATTTGAAAGATTTGATCAAAACCTTCTAGAATTAACAAGCAATTATGGCAAGTTTGCAAGGTTAGTATACACAAGCCAATTGCTTCCCTATATGCCAGCAATGAACAAGTAGAACTTGACATTAAAAACATAATACTATTGGGACACCTAGGTGGCTCAGTTGGCTAAATATCTGACTCTTGATTCCGGCTCAGGTCATGTTCTCGCAGTTGGTAGGAATGAGCCCCAAGTCAGGATCTGTGCTGACGACCCTGCTTGGAATCCCACCTCTCCACGCCTCCCCACGTGCTTACACTCCCTCTCTCAAAATAAAATTTAAAAACATTTTTGAATCTTTAAAAAAGTAAAAAATTAATTTTTATATTAACACTTCCCAAACTAAAATAAATCTAACAAATATGTACAGGATCTATATGAGGAAACTATAAAACTCTAGTGAATAAATTTAAAAAGATCCAGATAAATGAAGAGACATTCCATGTTCATAGGTTGGGAGACTCAAGATAGTCAAGACGTCACTTTCCCAACTTGGTCTTTAGTGTCCATGTGTTCCCAATCAAAATTCCAGGTGGTTACTTTATAGATATCAACAAACTGATCCTAAAGTTTATAGGAGAAGCAAAAGACCCAGAAAAGCTAGTACAGTATTGAATGAGAAGAACAAATTTGGAAAGCTGAGAGTATCCAACCTCAACACTTACTATGAAACTGTAATCATCAAAACAGGGGGGATATTCATGAAAGTACAAACAATATATATCAATAAAGAAATGGAGAGCCCAGTAGACCCACATAAATGTAGTCAACCAATCTTTGACAAAGGAGCAATACAATGAGGCAAAGATAGTTCCTTCAACAAATGGTACTAGAACAACTAGACAGACATTCACACGCAAAAAAAAAAAAAAGAATATAGACACAGACTTTACACACTTCATAAAAATTAACCCAAAATGAACCATAGACCTAAACGTAAAATGCAAAAATAGAAAACTCCGAGAAGATAATACAGGAGAAAACCTGAATGATTTGAGGTACATAATGCTTTTTTGCTACAACACCAAAGACGTGATCCATGGACAAAATTGACGATGTTAGGTTTTATTAAAATGTAAAACTGCTTTTGAAAAGACAATGTCAAAAGAATGAGAAGACAAAACACAATAGAGAGGAAATATTTGCAAGAGACTTATCTGATAAAGGACTGTTACCCAAAATATGCAAAGAACTCTTAAAACTCAACAATAACAGCAACCTCATTTAAACATAACCACCCCCACCACCAAAAAAAGAAGAGGAAAAAAAAAAAGTAAAGAAAATAATAAGGGAAAAACCCAAGACACACTCCCTAGGGGGAAAAAAAACAGCATGTAATTTCTGTCCTTGACGGAATGTATTAAATAAGCAAACACCACCAACAAGCAAAACAAGTACTACAATGTAAAAATATTAAAAAATGAAAACTCTCTCACATGCATAAATGAAAGATTGCACGCTAAGAACTCACATCTTTTCAAGCTTCAATAGTAAATATTCTGCTACTATGTATTAAATACTGCATGGTTTGCCCAAGCTAAGATGAAACCACATCATATATCAATAAGCATTTTGCATTTTCTTTCATTATCTACTCAAAGTCATGCCTACTGCACCTCTAAACATTTCATTAAATCCAATTATACAGCAAACACTCCCAAAATAAACTTAGATTGTATT
>NC_043701.1:58577904-58607801 GCF_006229205.1 Suricata suricatta | reverse complement strand
CCACTTCAGATAGCTGTGAAATTAGGTGATTAACTAGTTGTTACTTAACCTTCTAATTTCTGTATAAGTCTAATTACATGAAATAGAAGTTGGGGTTCTGATTTTTTTACTTTGCTTATCCATTTGGAGTGTCATTGTAACTACTGTATTGTAAATGATGGAAAATAATTGCATATGTTAAAAAATAGTGTTATATTCTAAAAAAAATAAAAAATAAAGTAAAAAAAATAAAGCAAGTAAAGATATTAAAAAAACCCTCAACAATAACAAAACAAAACAAAACAAAACAAAACAAAACAAAAACAATTAATATATGGGCCAAAGACCTTAACAGACACCTCACCAAAAGAGATATACAGATAGCAAATAAGCATATGAAAAGATGCACCACATCACATGTCAGCGGAGAAATACAAATCAAAACAGCAATGACATGCACCACTGCACGTCTATTAGAATGTCCAAAATCTAGAACACTGACAAGGATGCTGGCAAGGATGTCCCATATATTGCTGTTGGGAAAGCCAAATGGTACAGCCACTTTGGAAGACAGTTTGTCGGTTTTCTTCAAAACTAAACACGTTCTTACTGCAGAGCCCAGGAATCATGCTCCTTGGTATTTACCCAAAAAAGGTGAAAACATGATGTCTACATAAAACCCTGCATAAAGACCTGTTTATGGCAGCTTTAATCACAATTGCCAAAACTTGGAAGCAAGCGAGATGTTGTTCAGTGGGTGGATAAACCGTACATCCAGTTCACTTACTGTATACAAATTAGTTGTTTTCAGTCCAGACAAGAGGATATCATTCAGCACTAAAAAGAAATGAGCTACAATAAATGAAGACATGGAAGAAACTGAAGTGCATATTACTAAGTGAAAGAAGCCAAGTTGAACAGTGTGCATGCTTTCTGATTCCAACTAAGAGACATTCTGGAAAAGGCCAACCTATGGAGGCAGTAAATGGATCAGTGGTTGGCAGGGATGAGGAGCTGGGGGTGGCAGGGAGGGGATTGGGATAGATAGGCAGAATACTGAGGATTTTTAGGGCAGTGAAAATACTCTGATGATATTATAATGATGAATATATGTCATCATACATTTTCCAATCTCCTAGAATAAGCATCAAGAGTGAACCCTAATGTAAACTACGGACTTTGGGGGATAATGTTGTGTCAGTGTACATTCATCAGCTATAACAAAGGGACCACTCTGGTGGGGGATGGTGATAGTGGGGAGGTGGTGCATGTGTAGTGGCAGAGGCATACATGGAAAATCTCTGTATGTTTTTCTCAACTTTATTGTGAGCCTAAAAGTGCTTTTAAAAAAATTCTTCTTTTTTAAAAGAAAATGTCGTTTTCTGTAAGACTACAGCGTTCATGGAGTAGTATCTTACCCACAGTAAGGGTAGAAAATCCCAGTGGTTACTCTTTCCATTGTAATTTTCAATAAGTGATAATCATTGTATGTATGTCAATACTTCACACCTATGGATTTCTAAAGGGAATGGTGAATATTAATTTCTTTGTAGAAAAAAGAAGATAATATGTAAGTGATGTGTCCATTATAACTCAGTGATGAATAGAAGAGAGAAGAGACTCAAGAAGGATTTTTTTTCTTATGTTCACTGCCATATTTTGCAGGATATTTTTCCAGATTTTCTATATAGGAGGAGTACCTAAAGGTGAATTTTAAACATAATCTGGGTTGTACTCTACAGTTCTGTGGCACATATTTAGTTTTTATTAATATATCAAAAGTGTAACGCCATGTAAATAAATATAGAGCTATATAGTTGTCAGTGCTTGGACAGTCTTCTATTGAGTTGATTATCATAATTTATGTAACCAAAACCTTACTTTTGAATATTTGGATTGCTTTCAGATTTCACTATTACAAACTATATGGTGATAAACCTTGTTTCTTTGAACACTTGTTTACTTCATAAATATTTCCTTAGAAAACTGTAGAAATGGAATGGCTTGGTCAGAGGTCTCTTGAAGTTGTCTTAAAAGTTCTTTGGAAATATCAAGAAATGCCTAAAAACAATTTTTTTGGAAATAATCTAATGTAATTTTAAATAATTTATACAATCCTTTATTCATTCTTTGGATTTCCTATTTTATGTCTTACTAAGAAGTTATTTCAAAGACCATCTATTTGGATTTCCCCAGACATAGACTACTCATGTGCAATCCGCTTACTCAACTTCTTTCATATTTTTGTCAGAAAAGCACAAAACTAATTTTTTAACTTAAAGCATGAATTCAATCTGTTCAGAATCCAGGTGTTTAGCAGCACCAAGAAAATGTATTATTTTATAGAGAATCTTTCATTTTCAATCAAAATCTTGAAACAAAATACTTAAACACATCCTGCCATTGGATCCAAGTATCATTTGTGAAACAAGGTCCATTTTTCAGCAAGAATCCAATTTCAAGGTATGTTTGTGGAGCAAGACCCATTCTCTTCCATATATCTTGCATCCTTCAAACACAAAGACACTAAAAATTGAAAAAGAAGAGGAAGAGAAAAAAAAGGAGGAGGAAGTTTCTACTAATCTAGGTAAAGCAATGGTAGTCCTCAACCATGTTCCAAAATTTCACGTAATAAGTATGTTAATTCATTGAAACTTAACAATTGCTTGTTTAGTATAAATAGTAATGTGTCTTAGCTAGCAAACTGATCCACAATCCTGTTGAATCTGTACATTGAACAATAGAAAGCGCTACTGTCACAGTACCAATAATTAAATTTAAAAAAATAATGGGGCGCCTGGGTGGCTCAGTCAGTTAAGCACCCAGCCTCAGCTCAGATTATGATCTCATGGTTCATGCGTTCAAGCCCTGCGTCAGGCTCTGTGCTGACAGCTAGCTCAGAGCCTGGAGCCTATTTCAAATTCTGTGTCTCCCTCTCTCTCTGACCCTCTTCTGCTCATGATCTGTGTCTCTCTGTGTCTCAAAAAATAAATAAAAGACATTTAAAAATTTTTTTAAATACTATATATTGGTTTAATAGTTTCATATTTACCTGGAATATTGGTTCATGAAGAAAACCTTTGTTTCTGTTTCTGTTTTTGTTCTTACCTCACTGTGTTTCTGCAGGACTGCAATCATTTATTGGCATCTGATAACCCAGGAGTTTATCCACCATTTCAGGCATTATTATCACAAAATGACACAAACTTAGTTATAGGCCCGTGACCCAGAAGTGGAGTTTAGCACCTTTTGATTGTCATTTAAGGAAAGGAATGCCTTTAATCACCACTAGAGGAATCCCCTCAAAAAGAGACCAAGGAGAACATGTAAGACTAATATTGCACATTGAAGTGAAGCCGAATCGGCATCCTCAGGTGATCCCTGTTAAACATTCATGTTGTATTTCCAGCTGGTTTGACAGCTAATGGAGAAAGATAGTTTCCCTGGTCCTCACTATACATGGCAGCACCAGGACCCAAGACCTGACATCCCTAGTTGCTACATCATGAATTTCTTCTTTGACATTTAAGTGTTGGGGGGAGCTGCCAGAAGAGCTGCCAGAAGAAAAGACACGTGCCTTGACCTGCAAGATCAGCCACCCGCACAGCTGAGCTGCGTTATCACTCCCAGCACAGCAAGAGCTGCATTATCACTTCCAGCTGGGGCCTTCTTGTTTATTTCCCTGGCCTTTCTTGTTAGCCTCTCAGGCGGCGTGCTGACTTTGCAGTTTCTGTTTTCCCGCCTTGTCCTTGCCCTTGTTTCTTAGCAACTGACTCACGTCAGCTGCCCGCCTTCCACCCTTTATAAGACGTGCGTGGTCTCTTAGTAAACGAGGCTTGATTAGAGACTTTGTCTTGCCTCCATTCTCTGTGCTCCCTGCCCTACTCCATTCTCAACCCCTCCCTCAGGACCTGCATTGACCAGCCTGATGGGTCAAAGTGTCTGGAAGGGAATAAAGGAACCCCATCACCAACATCCCCGACTCCCTCCCAACCTCCTCCCCTCGCCATCTGTGCTCTCCCTCCATGCCTGTCCTGAACTCTGGTTCCTGCAGATCCTCCTTCAATCTGGGATGTTCCGGCCTTGCTATTACCATCAACCAACTCCTACCCCCTTTCCGTTATTTCATGCTACAGATCCTGCCCCCTCTTTTTTGCATTGCATATCAATGCCTGCCAATGGTCCAAGGGAGTGGAAAGGAGGAAAGGGAAGAGTCTTTATGATAGGACTCACCATGGAGGAGAAAAAGATGCCCTACTATCAGTTGATACAAATCATAGGACTCCCTCTACCAAGTCTTACCTTGGTTTTCTCTAGATCTGTTTGCTGCAGATGAGAAGTCCTAATGGCAGAGAAAGTTGTTGTAGGTATTCATGATGTGTGCAGTAGACATTTGTTGGATTGTCTGTTCAGCACCTTTCTTGGGATTGGCCTCCCTACCACCCAATGGCCCCTGCCCACTGCCCATAGTCCTGCAAAGTCCTTCCTCTCACTGGATTTAGTTTACTGATCATTATTCCTTCCATGGGATTTTTGGAATTAAGACTGAAAGAGGTCAAACTACTTCCTGATTCTTTGAGACATTCTAGGAATTTGATGTTGTTATTGAACCAAGTTCAAATGAGTGCTGTGATGTTGACAGTCAAAAGAATGCTGATATGCACACGTATGGCTTTCTGCTCTCAGCAATCTTGATATCATATCTTCCTTGGTTTTTGTTCTAGTAAGAGGGCTATGGTAACCAAGGAACCAGTCTTGATTCTCAGACCTAAGGGATTAAAGGAGATTATCAGAATAGAGACAGAACAGAATTCCCTTCTCTTGGATGATGCACGTAATCACCACTCCAGCCTCTTCTTGATACATTCCCTCACTTGCATGAAGAACTATGCCACTGCTCTAAGACAAGCTGAATTTCAGCCAGTAACTTACTTTACCACGGCTTCTTAGCTAGATTTCAGATAAGCAATTGCATATGAACATGGATATCGGGCTAAGAGCCATTTTGAAAGGCAATTTCAAGTTCAAGGGAAATTGGAATATTCAGCCCTTCAAGGATATTAGCTCAATTCTCTGGTTCAGGAACGAGATCAGTATGGTATTAGTATTGCGTGCCCATTCTTGGTTGAGTTGGAGGTGGAATGACTATGAAAGAAAGAATGTTCAGGAAAATCTTCAGGCCAGCCAGGCAGCCAGCCCTAAACCTGCCTACAATTGGCACAAAAGTATTCTTGTTGTAATGAGAATACTTTGAATTAAAAATAACACATCTCCTCTTGCTTAGGTGGTATGTGGTTGGCAAGAAGCCTCCTGCTTGGTGATAGGAAGGAATAAAGTGCTGAATATCCAAGACTTAGACACCTCTCTTTGCAATAAAACCCTCCCTAAATAATAATAATATAGTCTACTCTCAGAGCATTGAATTTCCACCTTCTTTGAGTCCCTATCTTGTACTACTTAGAAATTTTCCCTCTTCCACAAACAAACTAAAATTAATTAACAGCTTTTTCTCTTTCTAATGATCTATAGTATTGATAAGTTTTCACTCTGGTCCAGAGTTTGTAAATATGATCTAAGCTGCCACTTTTATGCTAAACTGCAGAATGAAAGAAAATATTCAGATTCTAATAGTGATGGTGTTTGCAAATATGGTGTCATTTCAGTGTGATTTCGTACCTGGGAAAGGATTTGCTGGTGACAGTCAATATACCACGCTCCACGTGCCACAATGTTGCAACTGGCCAGAAGATCAATGCCTTTAGTGCATCTACAAACCCAAAGAGCCATTTCATCCAGCAATGGTGGCTCTTTTCTGTGTTTGCACATCCTACATTTTACAAATTGGTCTAGCCTAGTTGACCCTCTTAGAAATCATGCCAGGGTAGCTCCCAGATCTGTGCTATGTGACAGGTAATATGTATTTCAACCAGAAAGCCCTCTCTCTCCTTTAACAGGATGTGGGATTTTGCAAGGCAAAGGACCGTTGGCCTCTTCTTTGGTGCCACACTCACTTTGGGTATCGGGAAACAATTCCTCACTTCCTGCACCAGATGTTGGCATTTATAAGATTCTAAATCTGGTGACATATAGTGAATATTGTCAGAGTGCAGTGTGCTTAAATGCTTCTCATATTGTTTATTGCAGGAAGGCTTCTGGGGGGATTTTTATTCAGCCTCTTCCTGAAGCTATATAGGGAAGCAGTTTGTTCCAGGGCTTCTAGGAATTTGTTCCCGAGTCATTTACTGGATTCTTTCAGCCATGAAATGTGTCTAAGTTTCCCATCTCCCTTTCAGAAATATTAACAATATACTATTACTACGTAATCTGTCTTGAAGGTTGATCAAAAGGCATGGTTTTCAGCACTCCTTTTACCCAGATGGTATCCATTTATTTAACAATTAGCATGTATGCGGGGTAGACACATGTACCCAAAGATTAAGGGACAGTTCTGGCTAAGTGTCACTAACTGTAGAGTTAAGCTTACAGAGATTCAGATTGATTGCTGCCACCTGATAATTATTTACTGTTTTTCTCTTTTCCTCTCTGCTTTGTGAAGATACATCCTCAGCGTAATCCATCACTTGCTCTCCGGGGCCTCTTTCCTCTATGACTGGCACCACCCTCCAGGCAGGTGCCCGTCACATAGAGTGAGGTTTCCTCCCTGATGCAACCCCTTCACTTACAGTGCCAGGCCCCGATAGGCACCAAGTCCCGCCCATTTGTCCTGTTAACATCTCACTGTGCTCTTCTCCCGATTCCCATTAGTTGATGTCCTGATCAACCTTCCCCTAGTTTATTACACCCCTCTCCTGGCCTCTCTGCCTCGATTCCTTTTTACTTATTCTTATTGCTACCAGAGAGATACTTTAGAAAGGAGACATGATTGTACAACGTCTCTGCTTCAACCCCTACATTGGCTCTCCATTGCACTCGGGATAAAAATCTAGTGGCTTCATATTCACCACTCCTCCACTTCCACTCTCTTCTCCGGCCCTACGGAATCACTTAGAGGGCCTTCTGTGTCCCACTCTCTCCGATTTCTGGGCCTTCCTATGGGCCATTCTCTATATCTGGAATAATCTCCCTGTCCCCTGCCCCCCTGCCCCACTTCCATCCTTGATTACTAAAGCCTCTGGCTCCAGAACTGTCACTCATTGTTATTGCCCTAACAACAGCAGTAGAAACTGTCTATTAGTAATCTTTTCTCCAGGAAATATACTTTCTATTTCTAGTTTGTACTCGCAGAAAATTTCCTAGAATTTTAGGCAGCTCAGGCTGCCAGTCTGTCTAAGCCTGGCTATCATGAAAGTCTAACATCTTTTGCAGACATAGGATGGTGCCTCTATTCTAAGCAAGTGAATTAGGGACCCTTGGAAACTAGAGCCCTTGAAAACCACTGGGTTATTATTCCATAAACATATGACTATTTACTTTGACTCTGAGTTGAGTAAGTTTCCTTCAGTGTCTAGCATTGCCTATAATAACTTCTCCCACCCACGTTGAAAACAACTTGATAGTTTACTTTATATCTTTCATCCAGTAAGTTATGAAATAACTTAGCTCTCAAAACAGCCTCTGGCTCTTGGAACTTGGATTAGTTCTCCTGAATCTTCCCAGATGGCTCTATTTTCTGAGTTTCCAGTACTAAATCTGGAACCTTCAAACTGTGAACACTTAACTGCTAGGCTGATAGGAATGTTTTGTTTTGTTTTATTGTTTTTATGGCCCAAGCCTTTAGAGATATATTAGCATATAATCATTAAATACGGAAGGCAAATTTTGTTTCTTGATGGGAGAATATAATCTTTTCAAGTGTGGAGCACAATTAATTTTCATCTTCCAAAGAGTGAAGAGTGTGCTTGGAAGTCTCGTTGCTAGGTGGATTGATTCAGTGTATCTTAAAGATTTTTGTTTATTTTGGGTTTTGTTTTTTTACCTACTATATCTCACAGTAAGAAACTCCTCTATATTATTATACACATATACATATATATGCATATATATCTCAAGAGAAGAGAGCTTATGTACATACACACACTCAACTAAGACAAAATTTCTAAGAAATAACATTTATGCTTGGTATATGTGATTCACACTGATGCCATTGAAATTTTTTCAAGTTTGTTTATTGATTTTGAGAGAGAGAGAGAGAGAGAGAGCAGGGGAGAGGGAGAGAGAGAATTCCAAGCAGGCTCCACTCTGTCAAAACAGAACCCAACATGGGACTCAAACTCACAAACCGTGAGATCATGACCTGAGCTGAAAAAGATCCAGACGCTCAACCAATTGAACCACACAGGTGCCTTTCATTGATATTTTTTATAATATCCTACCTTCCCAATGCTATCCGACAATATTCTGTTCACTACCCATTAAGTTGATTTCATTATGTGCAATTGAAAAGCACTGTCTTATCATTTTTGACAATAAAATAACAAGGCAAGTAAAGTGAACTGGAGTAATGCTACTTTTTTTACTTTCTGGAACATTTCCCCATCCTTTTGTCCTTCGACCTTGCGGCGATCCTGGTAGGGCTCATTCACAGTGGTTTCTTCACATTTTTGGCCTTTGAGGTGAGCATGTGACTATTGTTGGGTCAGTTATAACACATTTCCTCCTGGACACGTAATGCTTCCAAGTAAGGACATTTAGCCCCAGATGCACTGATCAACATTTCTCTGATAGAATGAGTGTGGAAAATGGCCTCTATCTTCTGGGGCTACCAAGCTGAGAAGGAGGTGGGTGTAGACTTGGGTGGCCATCTTTATCTTTTTTGTACAGAGAAAGCCTGATTGAATAGTAGAGCCAACCTCTGCGGAGGGATGGAGAGAGAGAAAAAGCACCCTGGAAGCAATATGTGAGGGACTGGATCAAGCTGAGAAGAATTCTAAATTTATCTTGTACTTTCCAGGTACAGGAGACAATATTGTTTCTTTGTCTTTAAGCTGTTTTGAATTGAGTATTATCTCTTGCTACGTGGAAGATTCTTAATAGTATGGCTAAGCAGATGGATACAGAAGGCTTAACATTTATGATGTGAATGCAAAGATCACATGACTGCGTCCATATTGGAAATAGTCATAAATGCTAGCCTCTGCCCCCCTTCTACATCCATTGAGAAATGGGCTGTTTGGTGACTTATGTGGCAGGATAATATATTTTAAGAATATTTTAAGTTTTTAAAAAGTTTTTATGTCTTTGTTTTGAGAGAGAGAGAGAGACAGAGAGTGAGTAGGGGGGAAGCAGAGAGAGAGGGAGACACAGACTCGGAAGCAAGCTCCAGGCTCTGAACTGTCAGCACAGAGCCCGATGCAGGGCTCGAACCCATGGACTGTGAGATCGTGACCTGATCTGAAGTTGGACGCTTAACTGACTGAGCTATCCAGGTGCCCCAAGAATACTTTAAGTATTAACTCCTATGTCCTTCCCCACACTGGTTTTTCTAGCCCTCATCTTTCCCCCAGGCAGTCAGCTTGGCATTCTTTATTCATTTCCTTAGAAAAGGGATGGCACTAGAGAAACACCAAGGCTGAACTTTTCACATTCAATTGCTTAGGCCTCAGGAGAACATGAAAGAGGTGTGATAACTAAGACAGAAAGTTTTCTCGCTATAAGACCAGAAAGAAATTCCCAGGCTGTGGCAAGTGACAGATGAAGGGGACATAATAATATGGGAGAATGTTGGGAGAGGCCCTTGGGAAAGACACCCAGCTCTGCTCCAGTATCTGGTCCCACAAGCAGGGTCTGACACCAATACTTGGGGGACTTGCTGGCTCCATTTGGGTGAGGATTGCACATTCCCTGTGCTGAAGAGTTTTGTTAGCCGTTCTTGCTCGGAGGCTTCATGGCCTGCTGAGTGTCAGGTAGGAAAATTTCTGTGTCCCTCTGTACTGACCCCACTGATGCTGGGTAGATAACCCCCACCTGGGTACTCAAAAGTCCGCTGAAATGGAGTATGGGCCTGGATACATTTTAGGAGAAAGGAAAATCCACTGCATGTGAACTTGATGAAGCAATTTATTACCAGCCTGAAATCTCTCCATAGCTAGGCAGTAATAATAAAAAAATAATAATAATCCAACCTGACCCCGAAGCCTTCTGCCCCCAATACACACCCTTCCCACCCCCACCACCATCACACTTGAATGTTTCATGTTGTGCTCAACAAGGATGCAGTCCATCAGGATTAGTCTACTGTACCCATTTTTGTTGTATGGCTTCTTAGCAAATGTGAATAAATGTTAATTAAGCCCAGTGCTGGGCACTGATAATATAAAGATGAATAACACAGAATTCCCTATCTTCATGTTACTCTCAGAGTGGGGTAGTCGGGGAGGGCAGAAGTGTGTGACTGATCCCTTGGAAAGGGTTGATGGAAGGGGGTCCTCCTGGGCAGCCTCCCAAGGCCACTTCCCTTCTATCAATCCATAACTTTCTTTTTTGGTCAAAAACTACCTTGCATTGCCACAACTTTCATTGCAGTGGAGCCATAAACATTCAACCTGTAAAGTTCAATAAAGGAGTTTCCGGTATTTCCCGAGGGGAGAAATTTGACATTAATTACAATGTAAAAAGCACAGAATAAACGATGCATGCAAGAGTTTCTTATAGATCCCTTTCTCCACCTTTGCTGATCAATTCTGAAGGGAGTGCATGGCGCCAGGTCCACGTGCCGCAAGCGCTTTCCATGGGGTCTAGCTCCTAATTACAGCCTTGCCCCATGGCCTCCTCCTGGACAGGTTGCACTCCCGTGCTCTACCATTTCTCTGCTCTTCTCTGCCCCACTATGGCCTCTCTTCCTCCCCAGACCCGTTCGTAATTGATGCCAACCTAGAGCCCAGAGGTCCCAGATGCTCACCCTTGGGTAGCCCTTGATCGTGGAGCCACCGAGCTCCCACATCTGAATCCTGATCTCTGCGCACTGGCTCCAGGCCTTTGAAGTGGTGCTTGAGAAAGACTGCTGGAGTCCGGGACTTTGTGGTGGGCGGTATTTCCTCCTCTACTTCTTAGCAGTGAGCCTTACTAAAGAGGTACATTCTGCGCTAAGAGCCTCTTCCAAGGCGGAGGTTATCAAGGAATTAACAACCAGGGCACTCGCTGCCGGGACAGTCAAAATGGAGCCCAAAAGCTCTCCTGGAGAAGGAGGCTGAACCACTTCCTAATCCAGGAGAAGGAATTTTCCAGAAATGGAAGACCTACGACTTTGAAAAGATTATGGGGCATACCAAAGACCTACCCTTTAAGAGGAGCTTTCTAATTGGGTGACTGCTGGACAGAATAAATTAATAACCAAACTGACCACTTCTGAAAAACAGGCAAAGCATTTCCCTGAACAATAGTTTTTATACATTCTTTTCATTCTGGAGGCTCAGAGAAGGTATTTTGATGGATCATAAGCCTTCATGAACCCATGCCCTGGATTTAGAAAAGCTCGAGTCACTGCTTGCCAACTTTTCATAATGAGGGCAGCTGACCACCTCCTGGCTCCCAGCCCCAAAATGAACTTTAAAGGAAAAGATTCTGAAATCAAGAACTACATGCACTAGGAACTATGGCCAAATTTTAACGTTTGGGCAATACATTAGTTCTGTGTCACATTAGATGTGACGTATTCTTATTGATTGTCAAGGATTAGATATTGAATGTAAGTGCCATTGTTGATTTATGTGTGCTTTAAAGCAACACTATAATGGGTACCTTTCTTTAAGACACTAAAATTAACCTCATTCATGCTCTCCACATGTATGACAGAAACTTCAACATATTGATATGTTCCAAGGTTGGCGCTGGACAGACAACATTTGGATGGAAACGAGTGGCTGCCTGCCTTGGGCAGGGGCACATTGTTCCCACATCAATGTACACATTGTTTGCAAGTTTTTCTTAGAATCCAGGCCAAAGGAAAAATGACTGGAGATGAGAAGGCTTTGCCCACTTTGTCTCACTTCCCAATTTCGAATTTCCTGTCCTGGAATATACTTCCCAGTATGACTTACATGTAGGAAGTTTCTCCTCTGGGGGAAAATAACACTCAGTTACAGGGGAGTGGGCTTACTTTATCCTCATAGGATATCATATAGCACACATAGTCCAACATCCGGGTAAGAGATGGTGTGGGTCTTTTCTCTACCCTATCACCTATAATAAATGCAATCACAATAAGGTACACAAATGTATTCCATTAATATATAGATGCTCCTTAAATTTTTGCCACATCCTGGTGAATAAATCATGATCATGGTTTATTCCCTACTCAAAATATTCCACAAACTCCCCTTTAATGACAAGATGAAGTTTAAAGTCTTTAGCATGGCATTTAGGGCCCTTCAAGCAGTAGAATGAAAAATAAAGTTTAATAGCACTGTAACATTTTCGTTGTGACCAATTTCCTTCTAGATTGCAGTTCTCCAGTCCATGATTGCATTACAGTCCAGAATCTGCCATTTTCCATCCATGTGATTTGGGAGAAACAACTCAATGTTTCTATGTAAGGACTCTGAGTTTCAGAAACATTGACTTGTTTTTCCAAGGTTACCCATATGGAAAATGGCAGAAATGGGCTTAGGATCAAGTCTGTTCGGTTCCAGACTTGAGCTCCTAAGAGTTCCTAAAAGCAACTCAATGATGTTTGCAGTGATTGGGACATAGCAGATACTTAACATAAGCTTATTATTATAAGTTCCTCTCGCACATGGCGACAGTATCTCTGGTAATTGACATCTCATGTGTCTTGAATTATGATTAGGTTAATGACTTCCATTTCTCAAATTAGGAAATTGAAACTCAGGGTGTTAAATGGCCCCACAGTTCTGGGAATAGAAGGTGGCAAAGCCAGGACTAGAATGGAAGTTCTTTGTCCTTTGATTCTTTCTTCCTTCCTTCCTTTATTCCTTCCTTCCTTCCTTTTCTTGCTTTCTTGCTTTCGTTTTTGAGAGGGGAAATGGCGAGGAGGGGCAGAGAGAGAGAGGAGAGAGAAAATCCCAGTGTGACTGCACAGAGCCCTACATGGGGCTGATCTCATGAACCTTGAGATCATGACCTGAGCTGAAATCACGAGTCTACCACTTACCTGACTGAGCCACCAGGCACCCCAAGTCCTTTGATTCTCAGTCTAATGGTCTGTGCCAAGCCACTCACTAATCATGTATTTAAAATTTATAATGAGGGAGAGATATAAATGACAACAAAAGAATGAATATTTAAACTTCCTAAGAGAAGAGGGTTTTTTCTGGAGAAAAATTCATTTTACCCCTCTCTTGACAAGATTGTCAAACTAGTTATTGTTTAAAAGTAACCCATTATTGTTCTTTTAAAAGGGAATTTTATTTATTTATTTTTAATTTTTTTAATGTTTTATTTATTTTTAATACAGAGAGAAACAGGCATGAGAGGGGGAGAGGCAGAGAGAGAAGGAGACACAGAACTGGAAGCAGGCTCCAGGCTCTGAGCTAGCTGTCAGCACAGAACCTGACACAGGGCTCAAACCCACGAACGTGAGATCTGACCTGAGCCGAAGCCGGAGGCTTAACCTACTGAGCCACCCAGGTGCCCCTAAAAAGGAATTTTAAAGTAAAGTTTATGCTTCTCTGTAGATGAAAAAAATCAGATTTCAGCAGGTAGGTTTGAAGGAGCTGATAGCATATTTATGATAAATAGAAAGGAACTCTATTTTTATTGACTGAATCCTTACGATATCAGAATGAAAGCATAAGTCTATGCTTATGTATTAATCTCCTAACCATTTTTCCTCCCTTCAGTGCCCGAGTCATCTGGCTTGAAAATATGAAGGGAAATCAAGGATTTGCAGTAGATTTCTTACCCCTTGATATACATAAAATAGAGGAAAGCACAAGCTAAAAAGTCCAATGTGGTCTTCAGTAAAACCAAATATATTTGTTAGATTTTCTGTCCACTCTTCTTTTCAGAGAAGTGCCCATCTAGCATTGCAAGTGAATATAGCTTTAAGCTTTTAAAGTAAAAAGAAAAGAGGACTTTTGTGTTCTTCGTGGTGAAACACCCTGTTAGAAGCTTAAGAATAAAATTTCTTTCACTATCAGTGTTTTCCTGTTCTATTAATCAAATATTGATTTCCCCTCTTCCACTTTTGATACAGGAGTCCAAATGACCGTGGTCCTTTAGGTTTGCTTGCTCTCTTTGTGAACTGATGACTAACGAGGCAGTTTGTAACTTGCCTGCTACTAGGCGGCCGACAGGGGGCGCTCAAGTGCATATTTGGATGAGGATTTGATTCAAAATGATCTTCAGTTTTATTTTTCTCTACTTTCAGTGCCAAAGTAAAGACTGTAGTTTATCACACACACAAAGGTTTGGCAAACATGTTCATAAGCAAAGGGAGGAAATGCATAGGTTATGGAAGGGGGCCTTGGGGAGAGGCGCTATTTATACATGAGGCAAGATTGAGGTTTGAGGGACTTCAGTCCCTGAAGGATTTGGGTCATTGATCTATCAATTATACCTGAATTTTCCCAGCTCTAATGACTACATTTATTGGATAATTTATCAACTTCTGACTTTGTGTACATAGAAACAGAGTAAGGAGTGGAGAAAATACGTCCTAATTTTGTTTTTCCCTTGTTACTCTTAGGCACATCACTAAGCATTCAGTCTCGGCTTCTCTGGGAATAGAAGGCAGAATGGGATCTTGCGTTTCCACCAACAGTTTCTCCCGTGAATAAACTTCTTGGTGTTCAAATGGCAAATGAAAATAATAAAGACATTTTGGCATAAAAAATTCGGCGGACAGCCATACATGATAAGATTAAGGAGAAACTGGAGAGGTGTGAGGATTTCAAGTAGCTCTTACCTACTTCCATTCAGATTCAGCTTGGATTTATAAAATCCCTAAAAATAAAAGTACATGTGACACATTCGAAGATTGTCTGATCGTAATATTTAAAAGATCAAACTTAAACTTGGAAGAGGATTAAAAAGAAGTTGCCTTAACACAAGACAAATGCTGACAGAAACAAGTTATTTCGAATCGTTTGCCTCTGAAGACAGATGAAAAAGATCAGAAGTGAAAACCTCTCATTAAAAGAAAATATAGCATGTGGCAAGCTGTATAAAATTTATCAGGATAGATCACCAAGAAATACCAAAAGTCACAGGTATATATAGAAATACCTTAAAAATAATTAATACTGCTTCCTTTTTATCTGGCTGGTAAATAAGGTTCCTTGTAGAATTATTAAAGCCTTTATTTTGATTTACACGGAAAAGACTTCAGAAAGACTTATGGCCTTGCTCATTATTCAACAAAAACCACAAGAAAAAAATGTGCATCTTAGAAACATACTTTGTTTTCTCTTTCTGGACCCCGAACAACTTCTAGCTAAAAGACATATTTTGATTAAGATAATATTTTTCCCTAATCAATATTTTTTACCTCTGGGTTATTACTTCCTTGAAGGCTTCTCTGCCTTTTTTTTTTTCCTTTCTAAATTAGTCCATGTGGTTTATGAGAAATCATCAGCACGGCCATATGCTGCCGGTTACATTAAATCTTTCCCCTAGTATTTACTGCTCAGTGGCAAGGCTTGTCTCTAGCCTTTATAGTTTGGCATCAAATCTTGAAATGTGTATTTTATACTTAATTGGAATGGGGATAGGAGTGCAGGAGCAGAATTAACCATTAATGAAATAATACTCCTCTCGACTGACATTGACCAGTTTCCAGCTCGGTTGGTAAAATGCCTGAGCATTGGTGTGAAACCACGTCCATTGTGGTCCACATGCTTTGTACGAGTGCCAAGAACTATGTACTGTTAGAAGTGTGTCAAAATGCTGTCAAAATATCTGAATGTTTACTGTGGAGTTTTAAAAAAGGTTTATGTACTTGTTTTGAGACAGAGAGACTGCCAGTGGGAGAGGGGCAGAGGGAGAGACAGCGAATCCCAAGCAGGCTCTGTGCTGTCAGCATGGAGCCCCTTGTGGGGCTAGATCCCATGACTGTGAGATCATGAGTCAGACATTTAACCCTCCGAATCACCCAGGTTCCTCCATTCTGGGTTTTTGTACCTATCTCAACAGCAGATGGGAGACAGATGGTTTGCAGACCAGCACTGGTCTGTGGACAATGTTTTGAGAAGCACTGGACAAAGTATGAGAAGAAAAGGGACACATGGGTCCCCTTTGTGTTGGCCTCCAGAGTCCTGTTTCCCCAAACATCTCCACCCTCAAACTCACCCCCAAAAACTGTGCACACACACACGCACACACACAGTGGTTAAAGGTCACATATTAAAGTTCAGTGTCATGAGAATCCTTGACAACTGGTAAGATTTGGGGAGCCTTAAATGGTCTGATCACAAACTCCCCTCCTCACTTTGCTCCCACAGATAAAGACCTTTCCTGAATAACCTTCCTTATCAAAGGACCAGGCTCAGTTCTTGCTAGTCTAGTTTCATTTCCTCTAGCTAGCACATGGCATTCTTCAAATCAGCCAATCACATGTTCCCACAGGCACCTCATGCCTGTCTCTCCACACATTATACCACACAGACTGTCTCGCACAGTTCAGTCCGTTCCTGGGCACAGGCCCCAGGTGGCCCAGTGTGGCACCTCTCTGGATTGCAAGTATATATAACTAATAAACCACTACCCATCTCATCTGCCTAGTGTTAGTGTTATGTGTGTCCAACCATGCCCAGCACCAGGGCTGGGGGTCCCTCCTTCACCAGTGGACAAATAAGAGGCAGTTAAAACACCAACACAATATGCACATGTATGCACACACACACTGAGCTCCTGAGAATACAAAGGTTGTCCTCCTTAAGGTCAATGCTTGAAATTACACTCTGTCCCTGGACTATTGCTCTAAATCATGGTTTGCTTTTTGTTTTATTTTTTTTAAGTTATTTATTTTGAAAGAGAGAGAGAGAGAGAGAGAGAGAGAGAGAGAGAATAGGGGGAGCGACAGAGAGTGAGGAGAGAGAGAGAATCCCAAGCAGGCTCCATGCTGTCAGTGTAGAGCCTGAAGCAGGGCTCAATCTCATGAACTGCGAGCCTAAATCAAGAGTCAGGTGCTTTGGGGGCCTGGGTGGCTCAGGGAGTTAAGCATCCGACTTCAGCTCAGGACATAATCTCGTAGATCGCAGATTCAAGCCCTACATCGGGCTCTGTGCTAACAGCTCAGAGCCTGGAGCCTGCTTCCCATTCTGTCTCTCTCTCTCTTTCCCTCTCAAAAATAAATAAACATGAAAAAAAAAGTCAGACCTTTAACCAACTGAGCCACCCAGGCACCCCACAGTTTGCTTTTTAAAATGAGTAGGGTGGAATTAGAAAGGAAATGATGTGGATCTCCAGGCTTGGAATCAGAAGATCAAAGGTGAAGAGGAATAGCAGCAAAATGCCCTGGCGTACCGTAAGCTTTCAAAGCAATATGCATTCTGTCCTACTCCTTCTGCAGCACCATGGTGTGGTCCAGTGTGATACTGGACATGAGTATTTATGTAAAATATTCTATGTATATTTTTAAAAAGAGACATCTTGAATGATGGCCAGCTAACAACTACTGACTCACTCTGCCCCATTTCCCCCTGGAAGTATCCAGAAAAAGTAACACCACAGCTGCACTGGGCTCCGGGAATGGCTGGCACTCTGGAAGGACCAGAGCCTCTCGGTGATTGGAATCAGGCATGTTTTCCTGCTTCTTCTGTTCTCTCCATATACCCAGCTCAAATTATTCTTAATTGTGGTAAAATATGGGGCCTGGGTGGCTCAGTTGGTTAAGCACCAGCTTCAGCTCAGGTCATGATCTCATGGTTCATGAGTTTGAGCCCTGTGTCGGGAACTCTGCTGACAGCTCAGAGCCTGGAACCTGCTTCGGATTTTGTCTCCCTCGCTCTCTCTCTGCCCTTCCCCCACTCACACCCTGTTTCTCTTTGTCTCTCTAAAATAAATAAACATTTAAAAAATTATTTTAAAAATTGTGATAAAATACATATAACAGAATGTACAATTTCACCATTTGTAAGGGCGGAGTTCAGTAGTATTAGGTACATCCCATTGTTGTGTGGTTTATCTGGAGAATTCTTTTCATCTTGCAAAACTGAAACTCAGTAGCCACTAAACAACAACACCCCGCTTCTCCCTTTCTCAGCTCCTGGCTTCCTGATTTCCCATCATTCTACTTTCTGCCTGCATGAAGCTAACCACTCCGGGCACCTCATATACATATACAAACTCTCAGTATTTGCCTTTTTTGTGACTGGCTTATTTCACTTAGCATGATGTCGTTGCCTGTGGCAGAATTTCCTTCCTTTTTAAGGCTGAACCATACTCCGTGTACAGACGGACCACATTGGGTTTATCCATTCATTCATTGGTAGGCGCTTGGGTCACTTCCAGCTTTTGGCTATTGTGAACAGAGTTGCTACAAACAGGGATGTACAGATATCTCGTTGAGACCCTGCTTTCAGATCTATTGGATATATACCCAGAAGCGGAATTGCTGGGTTGTATGGTAATTCTGTCTTAATTTTTGAGGGAGCTCCATACTGTTTTCCATAGCGGCTGCACGGTCTTACATTCTCACCAACAGCGTGTTTTCTTTTCTCCACATACTCATCAATGCTTGTTATTTTCTGGATTTTTTTGGATAGTAGCCAGCCTGATGGGTGTGAGGTGTTATCTTTCTGTGATTTTGATTGGCATTTACCTAATGATTCATGTGCTTATTTGCCATGTGTATATTTTCTGTGGAGAAATGTCTGTTTGAGTCCTTTGCCCATTTTTTTAAAATCAAGTTTTAAAAAAAATTGCTGTTGTTGAGTCATAGGAGTTCTTGTACATTCTGTCTATTAATTCCTTACCAGAAATATAATTTCCAAATGTTTCCTTCTATCTATGAGCTGCGTCTTTACTCTGCTGATTTTGTCTCTTGATGCACAGAAGTGGCTAACTTTGACGTAGCCCAATTCATCTCTTTCTTTTCTTTTGTTGCCAGTGTGTTTTTGGTGCCATACCCAAGAAATCATTGCCAAATCCAAAGTCATGAAGTTTTTTTCCCAATATTTTTTCTAAGAGTTTTATAGTTTTAGCCACTTTTTAAAAAAAGTTTTATGTATGTCTGTATGTATGTAATCTCTATCTCCAATATGGGACTTGAACTCACAACCCCAAGATCAAGAGACACGTGCTTCTACAATTGAGCCAGCCAGGTGCTCCTATAGTTTTAGCTCTTATATTTCACTATTTAATCCATTTTGAGTTAATTTTTTAAATGGTGTCCGGTAAGAATCTAACATATTCCTTTGGACATGGATATCCAGTTTTCTCGACACCATTTGTTGAAACATAGGTTTTTTTTTTTTAAATATGTGTATATATGTATGTGTGTGTGTGTGTGTGTGTGAATGTCTCAGAGGAGATAATGCTTCCTGTGTGTATGTTCTAGAGGTACCAGCCTGGCAGAAAGATTGAAAACAATGGAGGAGCACCAGGGTGGCTCAGTCAGTTGAACACCTGACTTCAGCTCAGGTCAAGATCTGATGGTTCATGAGTTCAAGCCCTGTGTCTGGCTCTGAACTGACAGCTCAGAGTCTGGAGCCTGCTTCGGATTCTGTGTCTCCCTCTCTCTCTGTCTCTCCTCACTTGCACTCTGTTTCTCTCTCTCTTCTTCTCTCTCTCTCTTTTTTTTCTTTCTCTTTCAAAAATAGGTAAACATTAAAAAAATTTTAAAAATTGATTGAAAGCAGTGGAATGGAAGAGAATAGTTGAGCTCGCCTGCCTGAGATGTTGTTTAGACCTTTAAGAAACAGTTGGAGAGTTGAAATGGAAGAAGACATATTTGTGGAATGCCGTATGTGACTGTGGATCTGTTTTAGTTATTTCCTGAAGTGTAACAAATTGCTCCACAACTTGATGGCTTAAGACAATGAGTATTTATTATATTATATGGCCAGGAATCTGGTTTTCACGTGCCCCTGACTCAACGTGTCTCATGAGACTCTAGTCAGTGTCTTAGCCTGAATTTGGTCTTATCTGAAGGTTTGACTAGAGAAAGATCCACTTCCCAACTGGATCACAGGATAGTTTACAGGATTGAGCTTTTTGTAGGCATCAGTTTCATGCTGGCTGCTAGCAAGGGACCTCCCTCAGTTTCTTGCCTTGTGTGGCTCTTCCTAAGGAAGTTCACAATGTGGCAGCTAACATGCCTCAGTGAGTAAGCAAAAGAACATTTAGGATGGATGCCTATTTTATTTTTTGTAACCTAATCTTGTAAGTGCCTTTTGATCACCTCTGATGTGTTCTATTTCCTAGAAGCAAGTCATTAAGCCTTCACATACTTAAAAAGACGGGATTGTGTAAGAGTGGGAATATTGGAAGATAAGGATACTGTGGAACATTTTAGAAGCTGCCAACTACATGGTCTAAGTGTAAAATGTGCTTCTCAGGGCCCAAGTGGCCAAGGGTCACACAGATTTGGGAGGGAGCCCTTCATCCCCTATGCTCTACACCACCACGGACCATAGTACTGATGGTTCAGGGAGGCCTTCAGCAAGGAATTATCTGTGCTCAATCAAGATCATCACAGTAGTGCAATTAAGAATGGGTATTGGGTGTTAGTGGCAGTGGCTGTGGCAGATGAATGTGAAAAGGACTCTTTAGGAAGAAAGTACCCTTTATACACAGGGAGACTTGCTAGCAAAGAATCTGTTCAAGGAACTATATACACTAGGCTTCACATCATCTCCTGTCACCTCCTTGGCTAAGCCTTGGATAAAACATGTGCAAACATAAGTGTGTACAATTAGAGAGAAAGAGTTTACTGGAGAATGATAAGCTTTTTGAACCCAGATTAGTTTGCCCAAGAACTATTCTGTGAGTGAGGAATCTTATACTATCCATCTTGCCTCATAGAATTGTCCACTGTCCCTTTCGAGGCAAGCTGATAGAGATCTACAGGAACCCAATAAGAGAAGGTAGCTCTATTTGAGCCACTTTCCAATTCTTTGCTGGCTGCAAAATTCAGCATGGCCAGCAAAAACGTGGCTGTAGTTAAAGGCTTACCTTGCTCACTCCCTTCTTTATTTTTAAGTTTATTTATTTTGTTAGAGAAAAAGACAATACACATGGGGGAGGGGCAGAGAGAGAGGGAAAGAGAGAGAATCCTAAGTAGACTCCGCATTGCCAGGGCAGAGCCTAAAGTGGGGCTCGAGCCCATAAAGCTGTGAGATCATGACCTGAGCTGAAACCAAGAGTTGGATGCTTACTTTACTGAGCCACCGAGGTGTCCCTTGCTCACCCCCATCTTATTCTTCTCACCTTATAGGTATCCATGAGTATGATACATCCACACCTCCTCACCACATGGAGAATCTTTTGCCTGTAAGTGAGTGTGTTTAATTGCCAGTGTGAGAACATTTGCCCACCATGGAGGCCACCAAGGAGAAGGTCTTGTGTTGAAAGGACACTATAGAAAGACTAAGGCAGCCTGGATCCACTTCATGGAGAGGACAGTTGTCCTCAGGAGACAGGAGATGTGGATGAGTAAAACATGGACTCATGCAGTATCAAGGCTCTGGGACTTGGGGTTGTTTGTTACTACAGCATAACTTGACCTTTCCTGACTAAATCACTAGCCTTTCTCCTTTACTGTTGACATTGGTGGTAGCAATGTGGGGTTATGGAGGGTGGGGGGGAGTTCCAGCTTCATCACTCTAAGTAACTGTTGAGGCAGCTCAGTGCAATTAGTGTGAACACATTGGTTGGGGTAGGACTTCTGTGGAGCCACCATTGAAACCAGCAATTGCAGCAGGTCTTCAGACATGCCTTTGGGTCCTTCTCTGTCCACAGGTAAAGAAAAGCACCAAGAATAATTCAGTCAGATTCTGGTTGGCCTCCATTTTGTATTCCGTTAATGCTGATTTTGAGGAAAAAGTGGATTAATTTCTGCAGGGTCTCAGGGAAAAAAAGACATGACTCTAGAATTATACAACCACCCATGTTTCCTTAGTAAAATATGATTCTCTGGTCAGAACAATGCAATCCATGAATTCAGCATGGATTAAAATAAGCCTTAGCAGGGGTGCCTGGGTGGCGCAGTTGGTAGAGCATCTGGCTTCAGCTCAGGTCATGATCTCATGGTTCATGGGTTTGAGCCCCATGTGGGACTCTGTGCTGACAGCTAGCTCAGAGCCTGGAGCCAGTCCTCAGATTCTGTGTCTCCCTCTCTCTTTGACCCTCCCTGCTCACGCTGTCTTTCTCTCTCTCTCTCTCAAAAATAAATAAAACATTAAAAAATTTTTTTAAATAAGCCTTAGCAAATGTTACATATTAAATATTGGAGAATGTTATGTAACAGAAGATTTCTATAAAATGTGTGATCTTTCTTGGGGAAAAAAACAAATCTGGAAATTATCACAAACGGAAACTACGATGAAGTAAATACTTGAATAGAGAAAAAAGTAACTGTTGAAAACCGTATCAAAGAGTCGTATTTTTAAAATTAAAATTTTTTTTTCTTAAGTAGGCTCTACACTCAACATAGTACTTAAACTCACAACCCTGAGATCAAGAGTTGCGCACTTTACCTACTGAGCTAGGCAGATGCCCCTCAAAGAGTAATATTTTTTAAAGGTTTCAGAACCACTCAACTGGGCTGGAAAATTCATTGCATTGTCAGCATTTCCAGGCACTAAAGTAAAATGTAAAAAGCCATGTAGTCAACTTTTATAAAGTTATCTTGACTCAGACACTGAAGCCTGATCAAAGTAAGATGAACATATGATGGATTGATTTTAATTATTCATAAGTTGCCTAAATCATAAATAAAATTCTGTTTTCTCATTTTAACACGGGGTAATACTGCTACCTTATAGTCATGAGCATTATGTGCAATAATGCACTTAGCAAGTGTTTGATAGCTTATTTATTGTTTGGTAGCTGTATTTATTGTTGCGACATTTTCCAAATGGAAAAGGCTTCAGTGAATCATTTTCCATTCTTGTAGTTTTAACAGTATCGATTTTACCCAAACGAATTGATAGGTTTATGACAATCAAAAGACAAAGGAGAGTCTCCAAAGAAACTGAAAAACACTTCTAGTTATTCTTGAGGAATACAAGGGCAATAAGAGTGAAGAGAATTTTGAATAGAGAAGCATAATTGGAGTGTTTGTCCTAACAAACATTAGAACATACAACAAAGCTACAATGACTAAAACTGTGTAGATACAGATAGAATGAAGAGTCTAAAATAAATCCTACATATTATTTGATGAAAACTTCATCACAACTACACAGTAAAAGATGAAATATCCAACAAATGGTGTCCAGGATGTTAGCCATTTGAAAAAAACAATATAACGGAGTCTTTCCCTCACATCTAATACACCGAAATAAATCACAAATGAAGGCAAGTAAAACATTTAACATTTGAAAAATGGAAGAAAATACCATGGAGATGAATACATTTAATAATTCTTAGTATGGAGAAAGATGTCCTGACTGTAAACACAATGAAACAAATTAAAAGAGAAATGCTAGATATGATAAAAAAAAATTGCATGGAACCAAAACATTTGAAAAGGAAATAACAAACCTATCAGAAAACATTAAATGTTAACGATCACATATAAATTAGTAAGAAACTGTTCCAGAAAAAAAAGGGGGAGAAAGATATCCACGAGAGAGAAATTGAAAAGGCCAATAAACACACGAAGGAATGAACATATTTTGTGTTTTAAAATGGAAGATTAAAATAAAAATGAAATACTCGTATTTTGCGTGGTGGATAGATAGCAGATTTTAAAGAAAATGTTAACACTCAGCACTGGAGGGAATCCAAGGAAACTCTAGGGAATGGCTGAGCATTAAATATTACACAGATTATACCCATACTCAAAGAGAAGCCCAGAGGCCAAACTGCATTCCAAGTGCGGGACCAGGGGACAGCTGAGTTTTTGCAGCAAGACAGGCAAACAGCCCAGAGCAGTGTCAGGCCAAATGCCCCCCACGGCCTGTCAGGGGCCTCCAAACGGATAACTAGCTCCTTGTTATAAAACAGATCTATTTATCTCTAACAGGTGTGAGTCGGTCAATACATTCCTTTCTTAGACTATAATTATATGAAAAATGTGGGGTGGGACTTTAAAAAGGGATCATTCTTCTTTCATGGAATGAGACTGCAGGTAAATGTTGTTGTTGCTATCATACCCACATACGTGCAGTTCTCTTTATGAAGTGCCTTGCCTGGCACCGGATTTGATTAGATGCTAAAATAGGCTCTTTAATCATGGAAAGAAAATTAATGATTAATGACTAGTATACTCGGGGTTTTTAGAAAGCACTTTTGTATGACAATATCTGTATTTTATACCACCTGCTTGAGGCATAAAATGTAGTTCTCAGGTTTTTTTAAATCAATTTTAATACAAGGGATGCCTGGGTGGCTCAGTCAGTTAAGCCTCTGACTTCAGCTCAGGTCATGATCTCGTGTTTCATGAGATCAAGCCCCGCGTCGGACTCTGTGCTGAAAGCTCACAGCCTAGAGCCTGCTTCAGATTCTTCTCTCTCTCTCTGCCCCTCCTCGTGCTCTGTCTCTCTCTGTCTCTCAAAAGTAAACGTTAAAATTTTTTAAAAATTCAATTCTAAGATCAGTGGAACAATTTTGTATAAATAAAAATCACAAACTTTTCAGCGTGCCTGGGTGGCTCAGTCAGTTAAGCATCTGACTTTGGCTCAGGTCATGATATCGCAGTTCATGAGTTCAAGTCCTGTGTTGGGCTCTGTGCTGAGAGCTCAGAGCCTGGAGTCTGCCTTGGATTTTGTGTCCCTCTCCTCTCTCTGCTCCTCCCCTGCTTTTGCTCTGTCTCTCAAAATAAGTAAATAAACATTTAAAATAAGAAAGGAAGGAAGGAAGGAAGGAAGGAAGGAAGGAAGGAAGGAAGGAAGGAGGGAGGGAAGGAGGGAAGGAAGGAAGGAAGGAGGGAGGGAAGGAGGGAAGGAAGGAAGGAAGGAAGGAAGGAAGGAAGGAAGGAAGGAAGGAAGTTCGGTCTCAGGACAAATTCTGCCACACGTACAAACATTTATTAGATAAATGGTTTTAGCAAGCAGGCACATAAACCATCAACTGACTTCATTCTGTGGGTTCCATGGAGACCTACCTCTCTGTCCTGTAGGCGATCTGCAAACCTTGGAGATTTCGCTTTGGCAATTGTGGCCACAATCCAAACAAAGATCAAGTTTACCTGATAATCAGCAGCAGACAACAGGGAACCTTTGAAATTGAGCCTGAGATCATATCTCAGGTGCCATCTTGAGGACCTGCGGGTTCCTGTAGGATAAGGGCATGCCTAAAGTAATTTGCTCAAGGCACAGATCTCAAATGCCACTTGTTTAACTAATTTAGCCAATCCTGACATTTTTTGCCCTAAGGATCAAGCAAGCAATTTCACCAACACAAACCCATTTCAATACTCAACATGTAAATTAGCGAAGTGTCTAGCTTTGATGGAAGATAAAGATGGCTGTGGTCTCTGCGTAGCTGTGGCCTTTCTGATTAAGTGCTAGCTAACCCCCTTGAGTGTAAATTCCTGATTAGGATAAGTGACAGCCCCTAGGGTGTAGGTTAACATTAACACACTCATCCCTTTATATCATGCTGCCTGCGCTGAAGGATTTTTAAGCAAATTATAGACATTATAAAACAGGGTTTTAAGCTATATACAGATTTAATACCATTTCAGTTTCTTCCAAAAAGTATTAAACCTGAGGAAGAATGGAGTTTGGACCCCTTCCCTGGCAATGATTTGTATTAAAAATACTCCTTACTGATAACTCTACTAGGGAAAGGAAAATGTTATTTTAAATTTATCTATCTAAATATCTATATATCTATCTGTCTATTTAACTATTTAATTTTCAGTTTAAGTTGGCCAACCTAAGATAAAGTCAGAATTCCTCTTAGGGTAAACATTTCTCATTTGTAGAGTAAAATCACCCATTTGACACTAAAACTGTAGGGCATAGCCCAGGAAGATAAGATAGAAGCCAATAAAGAACTGAATTTAGAACTTATAAATGGATTCAGTAAAGTTGCAGCCCACAAAAATCAACATATAGAAGTCTGTTGCATTTCTAGACGCTAACGGTGAAGCAGCAGATTGTGAAATTAACATTCCCATTTACAATTGCACCAAAAACAATAAAATATCTAGGAATGAATTTAACCGAAGATGTGAAAGTCTTGTACTTCAAAACTATAAAATACTGATGCAAGAAATTCACCAGGATGCAAAGAAATGGAAAGATATTCCATGCTCAAAGGTTGGAAAATCAAATATTGTTAAAATGTCTATTCTACCCAGGTGCCTGAATGGCTTAGTCGGTTAAGTGTCCAAATTAGTCTCAGGTCATGATCTCATGGATCATGGGTTCAAGTCCCCTGTTGGGTTCTGTGCTGACAGCTCAGAGCCTGGAGTCTGCTTTTGATTCCTTGTCTCCCTCTCTCTGCCTTTCCCTGCTTGCACTCTGTCTCTGTCTCACTTTCTCTCTCAAAAATAAACAAACATTTAGAAAAATGTCCATACTACCCAAAGCAATCTGCAGATTTAATGCAATCCCTATCAAAATACCAACAACGGGGTGACTGAGTGGCTCTGTTGGTTGAGTGTCCCACTTCAACTCAGGACATTATCTCACAGTTTGTGGGTTCGAGCCTGCATTGGGCTCTATGCTCTCAGCACAGAGCCTGCTTCAGATCCTTTATCCTTCCCTCTCTCTTTCTCTGCCATTCACCCACTCTCTCATTCTCTCTTTCTCAAAAATAAGTAAACATTAAAAAAAAGAAAAAGAAACATTTTTCACAGAACTAGAACAAACAATTTTAAATTTGTATGGTATCACAAAGGACTTCGAATAGCCAAAGAAATCTTGAAAAAAAAAACCCACAAAGCTAGAGGTATCACAATTCTAGACTTGAAGTAATATTACAAAGTGGTAGTAATTGGAACAGTATTGTACTGGCATAAAAATAGACACATAGATCAACAGAATAGAATAGAAATCCCAGAAATAAACCCACCACTATAAGGTCAATTAATCTTCGACAAAAGAGAAATGAATATACAAGGGAAAAAAGACAGCCTTCAACAAATGGTGTTGGGAAAGCTGGACAGCTACTTGCGAAAGAATGAACCTGGACCACTTTCATACGCCATCCACAAAAATAAACTCAAAATGGATTTTAAAGTTCTAAATGTGAGACCTGAAACCATAAAAATCCTAGAAGAGAGCACAGGAAGTAGTTTTCCTGGCATTGGCTGTAGCAACATTTTTCTAGATATGTCTCCTGAGACAAAGGAAATAAATTAAAACTAAACTTCTGAGACTGAATCAAAATAAAAAGCTTTTGCACACAGAAGGAAACAATCAACAAAATTAAAGGCAACCTACAGAATGAGAAAAGGTATTTGCAAATGATGTACCCAATAAAAGGTTAGTATCCAAAATATATAAGGAATTGATATGGGGCACCTGGGGGGCTTCGTCCCAGTGACTCTTGATTTTGACTCAGGTCATGTTCCCAGGGTTCTGTGATTGAGACCCTCTTCGGGTTCTGCACCGAGCATGGAGCTTGCTTAAGATTCCTCCTCTGCTCCTCCCCGCTCACATGCTCTCTCTCAAATAAAAAAAAAAAAAAAAGAACTTATACAACTCAACATCCAAAAAACAAATAACCCAATTAAAAAATGGGCAGAGACATGAACAGACATTTCTCTAAAGAAGACATGCTGATGGTGGACACATGAAAAGATGCTCATCATCACTGATCGTCAGGAAAATACAAATCAAAACTATAATGATGTATCACCTCACACCTGTCAAAAAGGCTGAAATCATAAACACAAGAAACAACAAGGGTTGGCAAGGATGTGGAGAAAAAAACCCCTCATATCCTGTTGGTGGGAATGCAAACTGGTGCAGCCACTGTGGAAGACAGTGTGGAGTTCTTCAATCAATTAAAAATAGAACTACCCTATGATCCAGTAATTGCACTACTGAGTACCTAACCAAAAAATACCAAAACACGAATTCAAAGGGAAAAATGCATCACTACGTTTATTGCAGCATTATTTACAATAGCCAAACTATGGAAGCAGACCAAGTGTCTGATGATGGGGGAGTGGACAAAGAAGATGTGGTGTATCCCTCTGCATATCTATATCTAGACATATATAGATATAAATATGAATATAATAATGGAATATTACTCATCCATAAGAAAGAGTGAAATCTTGCCGTTTGCACAACACAGAGAGTATAACACTAAGTGAAATAACTGAGTCAAAAAACTACAAATACCATAGGATCTCACTCATACATGGAATTTAAGAAACAAAACAAATGATAAAACTGAAAAAAAGAGAGAGAGAGATAAACCAAGAAATGGACTCTTAACAAGAGACTACAAACTGATGGTTACCAGAGGGGAGGTTGGGAGGGGATGGGGGAAACAGGTGATAGGGATTAGAGTACAATTACCAGGATGAAAATAAATAAATAAATAGGTAAGTCTGGTGTGGCAGGGCTTCTGTAGGACCCTGAAATTGTGTTGTCACTAGTGTCCTTCCTATTGGATGAAGGCCATGCTTATCACCTCTGATGTACCTGAATGTTTAAACATAGTTTCTCCCTGTAAGCAGCAAAACCCTCAAAAAATTTATCAAATTCAATCAAATTTTAATGTAACAACAATCACAACGAACTGAATTACTCTGCGTTACAAAGTAACTGGAATTTTTTCCCTCTTGGACGAAGGGAGTTAAGATGCACCCAGCTTGAGTGGGGGTGAGGGTCCAAGAGGCAGAGATGCAAGAGACATGCTACAGAAGAGGGAAAGGAAACCAGGGGAGTCTGGAGAAGAGGAAGGACTCACAAAACACCATCTGCAGTAGAGCCGACCTCCGGATCCTAGTACAGTTTTCTGCGGTTGCCAATTCTAACTTGTCTGTATGTAATTCATTTCTGTTAGCCTAAGCTGTCAATAAAATGTCTGCTACACACAACAGCTGTGGTTAGTGGTCCTTTGAGAGGATGATGGAAGGGAGGTGGAGTAGAGCGTGGACTAAGGGGGTTCAGAGAGAGGGCAGCAGCCCAGGCATTGACCAATGAGTATTGATCTCTCTCTGAACTCAGCTGACCAATTGAGAATTCAGCAAAATTATACATTGGAGCTGGAGGTGACTAGGAACTTGGAAGGTCCTCTAAAATCTTGGGGGAGGGTTTGAACTTCCCACAATCCATGTAGCATAGATTGGTGCCATGTTACTTCAGCTATAAAGTAAAGGATAGCCCCAGGAGATTACAGACATCTAGACCTAGAAGTTGGAATAAAATAGAAGCAGATCAAAATCTAGAATGCATCCCTTTATATTTATTTGACCCATTTGTTACCTTTTGTCTTAGATAACTAAGCAAATTGAACTTATAGTAGAATAATGAATGAGAAGAGTTTCATCTAATATTAACTGTTCCCAAATGCAGGGAGTTTTCAAGACATTTTTGCTTATTTAACTGAGAATATGAATTGTTTTCTCATATTGGGATTTTTTAAGGCAATATTCTTTCTATGATGAAAAATATGTTCTTGTTCAAAAACTTTTTGATGTCAGAATGATTTGGTGTTAAAGTAAGATCATATCATAAATCATAACTGTTGTGCCTATGCACTGTGCTCAGTACCACGGGTCTGGCATGCTCCTAAGTGTTGGAGATGTACAGAGAAAAAGACAGTTGTTGCCATACTCAAGCTCTTGCTGGCAGAAAAATAAATTCTAGGGGCACCTGGGTGGCTCAGTCAGTTGGGCATCCGACTCTTGATTTCAGCTCAGGTCATGACCCCACAGTTCTTGGATTCGATCCCCATGTTGGGCTCTGATGCTGACAGCATGG
>NC_043701.1:58568593-58577804 GCF_006229205.1 Suricata suricatta | reverse complement strand
TCTTTCCCTTCCACACCAGCTGGCCACCCTGGAGGGGCACCACTGCTATAAACAGGGGTTCAAGAATCAGGTTTCAAACACAGGATTCACTACTGCCTACCTACAAACCTTTGTGAAATCATCACCTCTTTCAGCCTCTGTTTCTCTTTCAGTAAAATTATTGTAATATTGCCAAATGGAAGATCTTAGTCAGAATTAGTATATTTCATAGAATGTAAGATAGGATTGATTATAAGACATAGTTATTTTACGTACAACTAAAGGAAAGGGGAGAAACACCAATTGAATTATGGCATCATAAATCTGAGGATGCACTCTGATGTTGGAAATGCTGAAATGTGAAATCTTAGAATCAATGAGATACAACAAATGAAATATTTAATATTAAGACATCTTGCAAAATATAAAGTACTATACAAATATTTTTTATTATTGTTTTCACTTTGAAATATATAATGATGTGAACCTGATGGATACATGAAAATGATGAACTTTCATCAAGTTCTGGCACAAAGAAATGAGAAGCTAGCCCTTGAAATCTGAGATGGCAGAGAATTTATGATATATTACATTATTGATGTTTGCATCATAAAAGTGGAAGCAGATTCAAAAGATAATCATATTCTTATAGAGCCATTATGTGCCACAAGCAAAAATTATATATGTGTTAGAACATAAATATCTGAGGTCTATTACATATGAAGTCATGTCATTCTTTTGTAGCTCTCCCAGAGAGGAAATCTAAGAGGTCAGATTTTGAGCACCAGCTTCTGTTACCTTCACCTTCAAAGTTCATCTTGTGGGGTGGCTCGGTTGGTTAAGCATCCGACTTCAGCCCAGGTCATGATATGATGCGTGAGTTCAGGCAGGCTTCGGGCTCTGTCCTGACAGCTCAGAACCTGGAGCCTGCTTCAGATTCTGTGTCTCCCTCTCTCTTTGCCCCTCCCCTGCTTGTGCTCCGTCTCTCTCTCTCTCAAAAATAAATAAGCATTAAAATTTTTTTTTAAAAAGTTCATCTTGCAATGAATGTGAAATTAGTAAAGGAGCAATCTTTGGGAGGTATTAGTAAAATTCTAACTTGTTGGAGACTGTTGACAGCTTCAACTAGGAAACATTCCACATCCTTTGTCTTGCTAAGGAGAGGGAAAACAAACTTAGGCAATGAAACTAGAAAATGTTAACTGGTAGATGCCTTTGGGGCATGTGAGAACTCTATTCTTAGTGACAATTAGTTATCATTTAAGGATTTTTCTTAGTCAAAACAATGAGGAAAATAGTACAAATACAATTTTTTAAAAGAGGATTTAGAGAACAGAATACTCACTGAACATTTCCCTGATTCTCTACATTTATGAGTACAGGTTTGTTTCTTGAGTCTTGGCGAGAAACCAATTACATTTCTGGAATATCCAAATCTAAATGATGTGTACTCTGATAGAGTACAAAGGAAGCATGGGACGAAGTGGTTTTTATTTATTTATTAAAAATTGTTAAAACTGAAGTGTAGCTGACATACAATGTTATATTAGTTTCAAGTGTACAACACAGTGACTCCACAGCTCTGTGTTTTTGCTGGGCTCACTACAAGTGGACTACCTTTTGTCACTCTACAGTGCCATGACTATACCGTTGAGCGTGTATTCCCTGTGCTGTGCCTTTTATCCTCATGACTTACTCATTCCATAACTGGAAACCTGTACTTTCCACTCCCCTGCACCCATTTTGCCCATACCCCCACTCCCTTCCTCTCTTGTGACCATCCATTTGTTCTCTGTATTATGGGTTTGTTTCTGGGTTTTTGGCTGGTTGTTTTGATTTTTGGATTCACCAAATAAGTGAAATCTTACAGTATTTGTCTTTCTCTGTCTAACATATCACTTAACATAATACCTTCTAGGTCCATCCGTGAAAATGGCAAAATCTCATTTTTTATGGGATTAATATTCATTATATATATAAAATACTTTTTAAAAATCCATTCACCTATCAATGGATACTTAGTTTGCTTCCATAACTTGGCTATTGTAAACAATACCACAATAAACATCGGGATGCATATGGCTTTTCAAATTAGAGTTTTTCATTTTCCTTGAGAAAATAAATGGTAGTGGAATTATTGGGTTGTATGATATTTATATTTTTAATTTTTTGAGGACTCTCTATACTGTTTTCCACAGTGGTTATACCAGCTTATATTCCCACCAACATTGTGAGTGTTTCCTTTTCTCTACACACTTACCAGCACTTGTTATTTCTTGTCCTTTTGATACTAACCATTCTGACTGGTATGAAGTGATCCCCCCACCCCAGTGTGGATTTGCTTTGCTTTTCCCTGATGATGAGTGATCGTGAGCATCTTCTCATGTATCTGTTGGCCATCTGTATGTCTTCTTTGGGAAAATGTCTATTTAGGTCCTCTGTCCATTTTTTTATTTGGATTATCTGGTTTTTTGGTGTTGAGTTGTGTAAGTTCTTTATAGATTTGGGATACTAACTCCTTATCAGATATGTCATTTGTAAATATCTTCTCCTATTCCTAGGTTGCGTTTTTGTTTTATTGATGGTTTCCTTCACTGTGTAAAAGCTTTTTATTTTGGTGTAGTTCCAATAGTTCATGTTTGCTTTTGTTTCCCTTGCCTCAGGAGACATATCTAGAAAAATGTTGCTAAAGCCAATGTCCAAGAAATTACTGCTATATTTTTAAAGGATTTTTATGGTTTCAGTTCTCACATTTAGGTCTTTAATACATTTTGAATTTATTTCTGTAGATGGCGTAAGAAAGTGGCCCAGTTTCATTCTTTTGCATGTAGTTTTTCCATTTTCCCAGCACTGTTTATTGAAAAGGCTGTCTTTTCCCTCATTGTATCTTCTTGCCTCCTTAGTCATAGATTAACTGACCATATAAATGTGGGTTTATTCTTGGGCTCTCTATCCTGTTCCACTAATCCATGTGTCTATTTTTGTGCCAGTACCACAATAAATAAATAAATAAATGTTTACTTATTTATTCTCTATCTTTTGAAAAAGAGAGTGCACGTGCATGAGCATGTGCAGGCAAGGGACAGAGAGAAAGGTAGAGAGAATCCTAAGCAGGCTCTGTGCTGTCAGCATGGAGCCCAACATCGGGCTGGATCCCATGAACTGTGAGATTATGACCTGAGCTGAAATAAAAAATCAGATACTTAACTGAGTCAGTCAGGTATCCCTACAGTCTTTTGATTAATAGTTTTGTAGTATAGCTTGACATTCAAAATTGTGATAAAAAGAGTTTTTAATTAAAATTTTTATATGTGTACCTTTCATATATATCAGTCAGAATATTTCACTGGGACTTCACATCATCAAACAGCTGAAGCCTGTTCTGAAAACTAGTCTCTGAAAGACTGTGAAATTCTCTAGGTTCTTCATTCTGACCCCAACTAACATAAAACTATTATTTATAATCTGGTTCATAATGAGGGAAATAAAAATGATTACTTTTAGTGTCAAATCAAGACACATGGCTAGGTCTCAAACTTCTCCTAGGTCAAGAGTATAGTTTGAAAGAAATTTAGAAAGCTTTTTTAAGATTAGATGTTTTGTCAAATTGTTGACAGTGTTATATCCAAGCAGGATAAGGAGAGGAGGGTAAAGAAAGTGAAGGTGGGAGGCTTTGACCTTTTGTTCTGTGTTTTCTTTTTTGAAAATTTTTTACATTTATATAATTTGTTTTTTAAGAAATTAATCTTTTTGGTATGGAAAACAATTAGAGAAAAGATGTCTGTAAAATATGTGTTGATATAACAATCTTAGTTGTTATGCACTTACTGACAGAACTTCAAAACCTAAAACAAAAACTGACAGAGCTCACAAATCCACAATTACAAATAGTGATTTTAACAATCCTCTCTTAATAGTGTAAGTAAACAAAAAATCAGGAAACATATAACAGATTTGAACAATACTATTGTTTTGAAATCTAGTCTGGATCACCCAGCGGAAGAAACAAGCAGCACTCTGAGATCTTAGAAGGCAGAAGGTTTATTTTACACCGGGGGGCTTAGAGGAGATCATTTTCCAGAAGTCTGAACCCAGAGCATTAGCAGAGGGCACAGTTTATAGCCCATTACTTCTGCATTCCTCATTAATCAGGGACAGGTGTTTTCTTATTAGTCCTACCGGCCATCTTACAACAGATTTTCCCTATCACTATAACCAGTGTAACCTAATTGTCAAGAATGCTATGCTCAACAAGGGCAGGATGCTTATTATTTTTCAGCACACCTTGAATGCTTATGAAGACATACTATATGCTGGGCCATAAAACAAATCTGAGCACATTAAAGAATTCAAGCCATACAAGGTATATTCTTTAACCACAAGTGAATTAAATTAGAACTGGAAAAAAATATATGCAAATTTCTTCAAATACTTGGAAATTAAGCCACCCACTCCAAATAGCCCATGGGTCAAGGAAAAAATAAAAGAGGTATTAGAAAAGTTTCTGTATGAATATGAAAACATATCAAATTTTGTGAAATGTACATAAAACCATTCATAGAGAGAAAGTTTATCTCTATAAATGTTATATTAGGAAGAAAAGGAAGGTTAAAATCAATTACCTAAGCTGCCATTTTAAGATGTTCAAGAAGAGCAAATTAACCCCAAAAACAAACATAAAAAGGGAATTAAAGATAATGACAGAAATTTCACTTAAGTGGAAAATGAATAACCAAAAGAATCAGTAGAAACCAGAAGTTTGTTCTTTGAAAGGATCAAAACCAGATCAATTTCTAAATAGACTGGATAAAGAATAAAGACAAAAAAGACAAGTGATCAGTATCAGGAATGAAAGAGGGACATGACTACAGATCCTACAGATATTTAAAGTATAATCAGTAGGGGAGCCTGAGTGGCTCATTTGGTTAAGCGTACAACGTTGGCCCAGGTCATGAGTTCATGGTTCCTGGGTTTGATCCCCATGTTGGGCTCTGTGCTGACAGCTCAGAGCCTGAAGCTTGCTTTGGATTCTGCATCTCCCTCTCTCTCTACTCCTCCCTCATTCATGCTCTGTCTCTCAAAAATAAATAAATGTTTAAAAAAATTTTTAAGTATAATCAGGAAATAGCATAGATATGCCAATAAATTTGATCATTTAGATGAAATGGACCAAATCCTTCTGAGACATAAATACCAAAACTGACAGAAGGTAAATGCTAATACATTTGATCATGTGAAAGACACACATGGAGTACTTAATACGACAGCTTAAATATTCCATCAGAGAGGTCTTATTACTTCCATCTTCAAATAGATAAAACATTTATAAATGTGTTCATAGTTTTATGAGTCTGCTCAGGCTGCTGTAACAAAATGCACAATACTGTGTGGCTCAACAACAGACGTTTATTTTCTCACAGTTCTGAAGGCTGGAGGTCCATAATCAAACATCAGCAAACTGGATTTCCCGTGAGACCTCCCTTCTTGGCCTGTAGACCTTCCTGTCATGTCCTCACATTTGCTGAGAGAGAGCCAGGGTTCCTTCCTCTTTTTATAAGGACACCGACTCTGCCTGATTAAGACGTCATTTAACTTAAATTTTCTCCATAAAGGCTTTATCTCCAAATACAGTCACATTGGGGGCTGGTGCTTCAACATATCAATTTTGGGGTACACAGTTCAGTCCATAACAATAGGGCACAAAGAAAAACAATATAAAAACAATATAAACAATAAACAGATATTGTCCACCGATTTTAAGAAGGAAAGCATTACCTACCTTAATGGTGAGAACTCCATCCCTTCTTGTCCCTAGTCAGAATTTGCCATTATCTTGAATTTTGAGTTTATCATTGTCTTGATTTTATTCATAATATTATCACATGTTTGTGTACCTAAACATAAAGTGCTGCATTAAAATTTATGTAAACAGGGGCGCCTGGGTGGCTCAGACGATTAAGCATCCGACTCTTGATTTTGGCTCAGGTCGTGAACTCACAGTTTGTGAGTTTGACCCCCCACGTTGGTCTCTGCGGTGACAGCCTGGAGCCTGCTTGTGATTCTCTCTCTCCCTGTCTCTCTCTTTCTCTACCCCCTCACACTCTCTCTGTGTCTCTCAAAAATAAATAAATAAACTTAAAATATTTTATGTAAACAGAACTATACTGCATGTGTTTTTCTGTGACTTGCTTCTATGGCTGATATTCAGCCTGCTGTTGTGTGAAACCGCAGTTAACTCGTGTTTTTATGGTGCAGGACAATTCACCTTGATGGACTTTTTCTAGTTCTTGCTGTTAAAGACAGTGCTGCTCTGAATATCCTTATAGATTTCTTTTAGTAGACAAATGCAAGAATTTGTTAGATCAGGGGATGGCGACATTTTTCTGTTAGGGGCTAAATTGTGAATACTTTAGACTTGAGGGTCGCATGTTCTATGTCGGGTTCTATTCAGCTCCACCCATATATTGTGAAGGCAGCCACAGATAATACTTAACACATGGACCCATCTGTATTGCAAAAAGATTTGACTTACAGAAATCTGGATTTGGCCGCCATGGCAGTTTGTTGACCCCTGCTCTTGGTCATTAATTAGGAGTGAAACTGCTGAGTCACATTTGATGTATATTTACTTTTTTTTTTTTTTTTGAGGCAGAGAGAGGGTGCACATAGGGGAGGGGCAGAGGAAGAGAGAGAAAATCTTAACTAGGCTCCACACCCAGCATGAAGCTCAGTGCAGGGCTCAGTCCCACAACCCTGGGATCATGACCTGAGCTCAAATCAAGAGTTGGATGCTCAACTCACAGAGCCACTCAGGTGCCCCATGAGTGTATATTTGCTTTTAAGTTGACTTAATAACGTCAAGTTGTTTTCCAAAGTGATAGTATCAATTTATATTCCCACCAGCGTTGTAGAAAGTTTCTGTTTACATCCTAGCGAGACTTGAAAAGATCAGATTTGTTTTCCTTTTGCTAAATTGAAGGGGGTGAAGGGGCATCTAACTGTGATTTAAAATGCATTTCCTTGAACATCCTCTCATGTGTTTTCTCTTTACATGAATTATTTGTTGAAACAATAACCCCATTTTGTATTGGGGTGTTTGTCTCATTGTCATTGATTTGAAGAGGTTATTTACATATTACACATTCCAATTTTCTTCCAGTTGTAGTTCTGAAAATATCTTCCCTTTTTTGTGGCTTCTCATTTCACTTTCTTAACAGTGAATTTTGAAAAATGGAGGGTGGTAATTTTGATGTTATGAAATTTGCCAGTCATAAAAGATTGGTTTTTATTTTTTGTGTTTAAACTCTGTTCAGTCTAGTGCTAATGTGGACATGGTTTTTTTAAATTACAATATGCATAGATTATCTTTGTTCCTATTTTCAAATTTCTGTGTCTTGTCGGTAACACAGAGCTGGATTTGGGTCTTTTTAGTTAATCTGACAACATTTCCCACTTTCTTGGACTATGTAGTCTGCTTTACATTGATGGTTACTTACACGTATGTGTTGTAGCTTGTAGAATGTAACAAGTTAAACTCCTGGAATGTAAGAGGTTAACTTACTGAATGTTTTGCTCTAAACTGTTCCCCTGCCCCTTTTCTGTGGTCTGGTCAAGGCCACCCCTACAGAAAATACTTATTCACTGCCTCACTCTGATTGGTTCTTATTGTCCCATTCTGATTGGTCCTTATTGTCGCGCTATGATAGGTCATCTAGAAGAGCAAAGAACAAACGTGATAGGTTCCCATCAAAACTGGTGATTGGTGTGTCACAATGTAATTGGCTAACACAGAATCCTATGTTAGCCTATATAATAATCTCAATGTATCCATTGTTTGGTGCCATTCTCTGCTCCTTACCACCTGGAGTTTAGGTTTGGCCGGCTGTAAGTAAAGTTTTGCCTCGCCTCAAGTCGGCTTTGGTGGTCTCTTCTACATCAGGCTACAACAATATGGATGTATTTCTATCATCTTATTTTATTTATTTTTTTTTTTTCCTGCAGAGCAGTTCGGGGAGCTCTTGCAGAAAAGATCTCTGTGCTTCCTAGTTCTTAAGAGAAGGCCAATAGGACAGTAGAGGCTTGGACTGCAGATTAATACACAAGAGGGAGAATCACAAGAGAAGAGGTTTTAAAACTAGGCAGGGAATGTTTTTGAGTAAGGAACTATTGCAGGCTGAATTCTGTCCTTCCCAAAGTTCACAAATTGAAGTCTTAACCCCTTGTACCTCCTAATGTGATTTGTATTTAAAGACAGAGCAATAAAGGGTAATTAAGGTAGATGAAGTCATATGGTTGGGCCCTAATTCCAACAGGAGCACTATTTTTGTAAGAGGAGGGGCATGGTTTGCTCAGTCGCTTAAAGATCCAATGGCTCAAGTCATGGTCTCACAGTTTGCAGGTTCAAGCCCCATGTCGGGTTCTGTGCTGACAGCTTGGAGCCTGGCCCTTGCTTCAGATTCTGTGTCTCCCTCTCTCCCTGACCTCCCCCTGCTCACACTCTGTCTCTGTCTCTCAAAAATAAATAAATAAATAAATAAAGAAGAAGGAAAAAGACTTCTAAGAAAAGGAGATTAGGACCCACACACAGGGGAAGGTGGCCATCTGCAAGCTATGGGGAGATGTCAGCAGAACCCAGTGCTGCTGACACCTTGACCTTGGACTGCTAGTCCCCGGAAATGTGAAAACATAAGTTTCTGTTGTTTAAACCATCCAGGGTATGATGCAGGGACTGATACTTTGTGATTTACTTAAACATTTTTAAAATTTTGATTACTTTCAGGGAGTTATGTCAATATTCAAGTTTGTGTCAAACAAACCTTCAGGGTTTATCATGGAGAGAAACTACTGGCAGGTAGTTCAAAGTTGGCTTTTTAATTCTCTAATACTAGACACTAAATGAAAATCTCTCTTTGCTGTTCAGAATGGCTGAGATTGCTAAGAAAAATACAGGTCTATGGCATTTAATTTTGTATGCCCTGGGCTGTCTGTTGAAAGTGTACTTTATGAAGCATTTAGTAGTTAGAAGAGTTACAGGATCATGTTTTCTATTGGCTACCTAAGTTCAGTTGTTATCTGTGGGCTGATTTCAGGCTGCAGTATTGGCTTGCTGTTATATTTAAAAAGATATCCTTAGATCACACTTCCCTTTTGGAAGAGTTGGGCTGGGTGATCTTTCAAATTTTGTTTCTTTCCAATTTAATATGAGAGGATTCTGTTGCTTTTTTTTTTTTTT
>NC_043701.1:58548694-58568493 GCF_006229205.1 Suricata suricatta | reverse complement strand
CTGAGCTATAAAATATTTGGGTCACTCTGTGTGTGTGGGTGTAAAACTTAATTTTTTGAGGTAGCCCAGGATTGAGGGGAAACATTGAGAGGAACATACAAAAATTTCTTATATACATTTTGCCCCACTGTATATAGGCCCCCCATTATTAACACCCTCCACCGGAGTGGTACATTTGTTACAACTGACGAACCTACTTTAACACATCATAATTACCCGAAGTCCATAGTCTATCTTTCAGCTCACTTTTGGTGTTGTACATTCTGTGGGATTTGACAAATGACATTTATCCATCATGTTATCATACAGAGTATTTTCACAGTCCTAAAAATGCCCTGTGCTCCACCTGTTCATCTCAATTTCCCATTCCCTGGCCCCTAGAACCACTAATCATTTTACTGTTTCCATAGTTTTGCCTTTTCCAGAATGTCATATATTTGGAATCATACAGTATGTCGCCTTTTCATACTGGCTTCTTTGACTTAGTAATATGCGTTTAAGTCCCCTCCATGGCTTTTTATGGATTGATAGCTCTGATATCTCTCTCTCTCTCTCTCTCTCTCTCTCTCTCTCTCTCTCTCGCAGGGAGATGGGTAATGAACAATATCTCACTGTCTGGATACATAAGTTTATCCATGCATCTACTGAAGGACATCTTGGTTGCTTCTAAGTTTGGGCTGTTATGAGTAAACAGCTGTGAAACTGTGTAGGACTTTGTGTGAACATAAGTTTTCAACTGCATTGGGTAAATATCAAGGAAAAAGATCACCAGATCATATGGGAAGAGTATACTTGGTTTTGGAAGAAAGCGCCAAGCTGTCTTTCAAAGTAGCTGCTCCATTTGGCATTCCCACCAGCAGTACGTAAGAGTTCCTGCTGCTCCACGCCCACACCAGCATCTGTGACCGGCAGTGTTCTGGGGTTTGGCCATTCTAATAGGAGGGTGGTGGTAAGGCGCTGCTGTTTTAATTTGCAGTCCGCTAAGCTAATTATAAACGATGTGGAGCATCTTTTCATGTGCTTATTTGCCACCTGAATAGCTTCTTTGGTGAAATGTCTGTCAAGATCCTCAGCCCGGTTTTTTTTTAATCTGGTTGTTTGCTTTTTCCTTGGTGCTTTGGGTAATTTTTTGATCAAGAGTATAGTAATAAAATACATCCTAAAATTTTTATATCCCTGAGAGGATCTCTGTGTTGTTTCCACAGAAAAACAATACATTGGCTGAATGCGGAAATGCTGTGGACATTACCTTAGCAGGATCCCTTCGTTTCGGATAAAAGGTCTGACGACAATCTGAATTCAAAGTACTTTAAAAAATCACAAAACCAGTTAACAAAGAAATGGAAAGATGAGTAACAAATCGGATATGAAGAATTAATCAAGGAGTTGCAACTATCCACCAGAAGAAAATAAAGCACACTGGTAGAAAAGAAAATGTATTAGACTTACGGAAGAAAATTTTTAGATTTGAAAAAGACCCAAGATGGAAGATTAAGCACACTAACCACATGCCAAGAAAAATTAACCATGGAAGAGTAGAAAACAACCAGCTTGGAGACTATTTTCTACCCAACAGTGGGAAGATATTGAGAGACCACACACTATTTTATTTTGAATTACTTGATGTAGTTCCTTAGAGAGTGGTGGCAGACAGAAGAGCTGGAGAGAAAGGGAGCAGGCAGCACACAGCCAATTTTATAGCTACTGAAAATTATCTACTGAGCAAAGAAAATGATGCATTAAAGAAAATGGTAAAATGCAGTGGATCAGATATTCCACACAGCAAATTCAGAATAAAGAGAAAGCATTATTTCTGGGCTATTGTCCCAACTCCCACCCCACAGACCCATGAGTACCTAAGTGGTTAAACAAGGAATCCAAACCATTAACACCCAGCTCCCACACCACTCAGTTTTTAAAGGGAATACTCGATTCAGTGTACAAGTATACTCAGATAAGAGTCTAGAGGAAGTCAGACATTACTATTCTTGGCAAAATCATGGATATGGATGACACTGGCCATATTCCAACATGAGGCAACCAAAACCAATGATAAATCAGCATGGAGCCCTTGGATTCATCTTGCAAAGATATATAAGAAATAAATAAGAAAAATGTACTTGACCAACCACAGATGAAGGTTGTACTTTTTTGAAGAATAAGAAAAGATCATTTTTATACAGTAATAGTAACTTAAGAAAATTTTAGAGAACATGAATGCTGTGAAAGCATCAAAGGATATGTGATAGAATAAGAAATGGAAATGGAACCATTAGAGCTATAAAAAATTGAAGAGAGGAATAAAATTCGTTGCATTTTTTGTGTCAAATATCTTTTGCAGGGAAAGAAATGTAACAGGATAAATACAGCTAAAGCTAGCTCCGTTTCCTTTCTAATCCTTCCATTCCCCAAACATAATTACACTCTAATTGGGTATGTTTCCTTTAAACATTTACTACAAATGTATGTGACCATAAATAAGGAATAATAGTCTTTTATGTTCTTGGAATTTACATAACCATATCATATTATGTAGATGACTACTGTAACTTGTTTTTCTCTTTTAGCTAAGTACTACCCTTAAAAAGCTTTTTCATGTTGATCTATTTCAGTCAAATTGCTGTCTAGCACTTCATTGTATAAATAAGCTCAGTTTATCCATTCTCCTACTGATAGGATTACTAATCAGTATTACTAATTACCTTTTGCTATTACAAATAGCTCTGGAATAAAAATCCTTAAGCTTATATAGATGCAGAATCTTCAAGCTCATATAGATGAAGAACTTTCTCTGGAGTAGACTCCTAAAAGAGGCTCAGCACTATGTACAACTTGGACCTGACAAAGTATTGTCCATTTTTCTCCAAATTATATTCTCATCAGAATGTAAACAGTTCTAATTTCCTCCCATCCTTGCCAAATACTTGACAATTTACAGCATGAAATGGTAACTCAGAGTGACTTTAATTTGCAATCCCTGATTGCTATGTGGTTGAGTATCTTTTTATAAGTTTCATAGCCCATCATGAGTCTGCTTATGTGAATTGAAATGCTCATTTGTATATGCTAAGATTGGGTTAATTTGCTTATTCTTTATGTATTGTGGATTTCAATCCCTTAGGCACTAAAGGCATTGCAAATATTTTCTTAGAAAGAATGAGTTTTCTTTTAATGTATTAAATGGTTTATTTTGTTAGAAATTTAAAATTGTAAAATGCACCCATTTTACCATTTCGGATTTGTAGTTTTGTGTCTAAAGGCATTGTTTTCCCCCTGACGTAATAAAATAATCTCATGCATTTTTCTTCTAAAAGTTTAAACTTTTCTCTCTTCATATTTAGGTCTAAGAACTTTTTTGAAAACAAAATCATAAATAGTTGTTGAATTTTATCAAATTTCATTTCTATACTTGAGATATTCAAATGGTTTTTCTGCCAATCTGTCTACATAATATCTATAAAACACATTGTTTTCCCAATTTATTGGGAATGCAAACCTGCTTTGCATTTCACACACATAAAAAATGTGATGATATTTTATGATCACTAGTACTTTAATACCATAAAAGAGATAAGCCCCAAGTAATTTTTATTCCCAAATACCAACCCAAGTAAATGAGACAATCTGGAGGGAGACTTTGAAGTAGAGAAGCTGTCCTTGCAAAAGTTACCTTGTAAACAAAATAAATAAGTGACTTCTAAAATAACTGTACAGTACAATGCAAAATCACCTATATTTCTCCAATGCATTGATGCATTTGGCTCCTAACATTAGAGCTTTCTTACTTTGGCTAAGTGAAACTGACTTTACTATTTTCCATTTATTTATTTATTTTATTTATATATTTATATTTGAATTCAAGTTAGTTAACATACAGTAGTCTTGGCTTCAGCAGTAGAGCCCAGTGATTCATCACTTACATGTAACGGTCAGTGCTCATCCCAACAAGTGCCTTCCTCAATGTCCATCACCCACTTAGCCCATATCCCACCCACCTCCCCTCCAGCAACCCTCAGTTTGTTCTCTGTATTCAAGAATCTCCTATGGTTTGTCTCCCTCTCTGTTATCTTATTTTTCCTTCCTCTCCCTTTTATTCATCTGTTTTGATTCTTAAATTCCACAAATGAGTGAAGTCATACAACATTTCTCTTTCTCTGACTTATTTTGCTTAGTTAGCATAGTACACTCCAGTCCCATCCATGTAGTTGCAAGTGGCAAGATTTTATTCTTTTTGATCTTCGAGCAATAGTCCATTGTATATCACATCTTCCTTATCTATTCATTAGCCGATGGACATAGGGCTTTTTCTGTAATTTGGCTATTATTGCTAACACTGCTATAAATATTGGGGTGCATGTGCTCCTTCGAATAAGCATTTTTGTATCCTATGAATAAATACCTAGTAGTGCAATTTTTAATTTTTTGAGGAACCTCCATACTGTTTTCTAGAGCAGCTGCACCAGTTTGCATTCCCACCAACAGGGCAAAAGGGTTTCCCTTTTTTCTGCATCCTCAAAATGTAGAAAATGCCCGAGTTGTTCATTTTAGCCATTCTGACCAGTGTGAGGGAGTATCTCATTGTGGTTTTGATTTCTGAAATGCAACAATGATTTTATATCCTTCGACTTTGCTGAATTCATGTATCAGTTCTAGCAGGTTTTTTTGGGGGAGGGGTGGGAGTCTTTTGAGTTTTCCACATAGAGTATCCTGTCATCTGAGAAAAGTGAGAGTTTGACTTCCTCCTTGCCAGTTTGTATGCCTTTAATTTTGTTTTGTTGTCTGATTGCTGAGGCTAGGACTTCCAGTACTACATCAAACAACACTGAGGAGAGTGGACGTCCATGCCGTGCTCCTGACCTTAGGCAGAGCTGGGTAAAGGGCATATGGAAACTCTCTGATGGTTTTGCAACATTTTTGTGAGTCTGAAATTACTTTAGATACAAAGTGAGAAACAAAATCCAAAACGCTAGCTATTGGATTTTGTTGCTGCTCTCTAATGTCCATGGTTACCTTTACTGTTTCCTTCCTTTTACTTTTTTTTTGGTTTACTCTCTTTTTCCTTTTGTTTTGTGTGTGTGTGTGGGGGGTTCTTTTTTGTTTTTAACTTCTTCAGTTGGATGCTTAGCTTATGATTTTTAATTTTGTGTCGTGTCCTGCAAATGACTTTGTATTGGTCATGTGTTTCTGCACAAAACATGATCCCCAAAGTTGTCAGTTTAAGACCACAAACAACCAGAAGAGACTCTTAAATACAGGGAACAAACTGAGGGCTGCTGGAGGGGAGGTGGGGGGAGGGATGGGCTAAATGGGTGATGGGCATTAAGGAGGCCACTTGTTGGGATGAGCACTGACTGTTACATCTAAGTGATGCATCACTGGGTTCTACTGCTGACGCCAAGACCACACTGCATTTTAACTAACTTGGATTTAAATTTAAAAAGAATAAAAAAGGACAGTGAACACTCAGTAACATCACAACTTATGCGGGTCAGGAGTCTGGGCTCAGCATAGCTGGCTCCTTCCTCAAGCTTTGTGGTTCTTTAGAAGCTCCCGTGAAAGTGCCAGCTGGGGCTGCATCCAACTCAAGGCAAGAGTGGGGAGGGATCTACTCCCAAGCTCCCCCGCTACAGTCGTTAGCAGATTTTAATTCTTCATTTGTTCTTGCCCTCAAGGCCTCAGTTCCTTGCTGGCTCTCGGATGGAGGCTGCCCCAACTGCTTACCACAGGGGCCTCTCCACGAGGCAACTTCAGCAGTGAGCAAGGGAGAGGCCAGGGCGCAAGCAAGACAGAGGTAACCACCTCCCACACCCTGTCCTCAGTGCCATCCTCCCATGGAGCCATATTCTCTTCATGGAAAGCAAGTCATTAGGTCCAGCTCAAGCTCAGCGGGAGAGGATTACACGAGGACCAAAACACCAGACATGGGAATTAAGAGGAACCAGTTTAGAAGCTGCTTACCACAGTATTCAAGGCTGTCCACTTTGCTCTCGAATTACATTTCATACACTGATATCACTGTGAATGATCTCAGTGTTAAGTCTAAATATTTCATGACTTCCAATATAATTGTATCTTTGATCCATACATTGTTTTCTAAAAAGCTTTCATATATATATTTCTACCATCAAATATTTTGCTTTATACCTAGAGATATTCTTTTATTTTTTTCTTTGTTGCCATTTCTGTTAAATGGATAATACCTTATTTATTTACTTGTAATCCTCTATTGGCTAAGTAGTACTATTTATCAAAGGGATTGCCCATAAAAGTTTAACATGCATCCCTGATATCTAGAGATGATCCGTACTTACAGCTTTCTTCTGAATAATAAAAGCCCTTTCAATATTTTAACTCCAATCTCCATTCCTCTCATTTTATAAATTACTGTTATTTAGTAATCCATTTCTCTCATCCACCATTCATGATACTTTACTCTTCCCCCCACCTTCAGGTTTTACTTACTTAGATTCACCCACATGTTTACCAGTTTTGTTTTGGTTTACATTGTTTTTTAAATTGTGGTTATTGTTTGTTTTAGGGGCTTTTCTGGGGTTTACCATTTTTTTCTTGAATCCTTCCATCTGGGTTCATTTTTCTTCTTCCTGAGGTTCACTTTTAGTAGTTCTTTCAGAATACTTCTCATATGTTGGATATATGTTTGAACTCTTTTGCTTCTTTCTTTCTTTTTTTTCTTTCTTTCTCTCTTTTTCTTCCTTCCCTCTCTCTCCCTCCCTCCCTTCTCCCTCCCTTTCTCCTTCCCTCCCTCCCTTCCTCCCTTCTTTCCTTCCTGTAGGCTTTATGCCCAGCATGAAGCCCAGTGGGGGGCTCAAATCCAGGATCCTGAGATCAAGACCTGAGCTGAGATCAAGAGCCAGATGATTAACGACTGAGCCACCCAGGTGCCCCTCTGCTCCGGTATCTTAAGTGCTCTTGTATAACTGTCATCGCTTGCATCTGAGCTCACCCGCTTCTTCATCTGTCCTTACATTCTGCTATTGAGCCTTTCTATCAAGCTTTGAGTACAGTGAAATTTTTCATAATTAGAAGATCTATCTGATCCTGTGAACTTCTTCTTTTCCACTGGTTTTCTTCTTTCTTTAAGATTCGGTACCTTCTTTCATTTGTTTAATTATTAACATTCTTACTCATTTCATTATTTTTTAATCTAAAGAGGGCGAGGTGTTTATTCTCCTGCTTGTTTCTGATTTTTCCCCTCGGTCGATTGTTTTCTCATATATTTTTATTTTTTTAATTAGAAGCTATGTTTAATGGTTTTTTTCCCCTGTGGGAATTTTTTGTGGAAAAAAAATGATAGTATCCTCTAGAATAGTTTTGCATTTGCTTCTTTTGGGTACCGTAGGTAAGTCACAAAGCCTTGGATGAATTTTCAATTTAAAATAATGTAAAGTAACAGAAAAAGTAAATTCACACTTCAAACTAGTTCTAGTTGCTAAGACTAGCTCTCGGTTTCAATTCATTGGAAAGATGAGCTTCATAAAGGGGCTTGATTCCATTTCATGTCTATCATTATCCAGAGGCCTCAAAACCTGTCCTTACAGAGCAATAAAATCCCAGCCCCTCTTCATTACCAGATAAAAAAACTAGTCCTTTTTTATTTATTTGTTTGTTCATTTCTTTCTTTATTTTTTTGAGAGAGAGCCAGAGCTTGAGCAAGAGAGAGGCAGAGAGAGAGACGGAGACACAGAATCCGAGAAACAGACTCCAGGCTCCCAGCTGTCAGCACAGAGACCAGTTGGGGGCTCAAACTTCTGAATTGTGAGATCATGACCTGAGTCAAAGTCAGACACTTAACTGACTGAGCCACCCAGTCGCCCCTAAAGCTCAGTCCTTTAGAATAAATGAGCAAAGGGGTGAAGAAAAGAGAGAGGAAACCAAGAAACAGACTCTTAATTGTAGAAAACAAAATGATGGTTACCAGAGGGGGGATGAGTGAAATAGAGGGTAGGGATTAAGGAAGGCCGGTGTTGTGGTGAGCACCAGGGTGTTGTATGGAAGTGCTGAATCACTGCATTCTACACTTGAAACTAATATTACACTGTAGGTTAACTAACTGGAATTTAAATAAAAACCTGAGGTGGGGGGAAATGGGGCAACTGCGTGGTCAGTCAGTTGAGCAGCCAACTTCAGCTCAGGTCATGATCTCATGACTTGTGGGTTCAAGCCCCACGTCAGGCTCTGTGCTGACAGCTAGCTCAGAGCCTGGAGCCTGTTTTGGAATCTGTATCTCCCTCTCTCTCTGCCCCTCCCCTGCTTGTGCTGTCCCTCTTCGTTAACAACAACAAAAACTTGAGGTAGAAAAAAAAAAAAATCTCACTCCTGGCATTCTTGCATCAACTTGAGTGCTCACTGCATTGGTTTTCCACTTTCTTTTTATTTCAGTTTCTCAGACATTTCCCTTCCTTCTGATCAGACCAGCTCTGCCTCTAAAAATGTATTGTTACGTGATATTGTAACATGCCTGCATTCCTGGATAGTGTGAAGTGGGCCCAGCAGTCAAGAATTTCCGATGAAAGACCCACAGGTTGGCTGGGACTAGTGTGGGAGACGTTGTATCCAAACACAAATTCTCACCTGGATAGCTTCACCCTCAAGTTTTTCAGGGACTCACTCCAAAATGCAGAGTATTTGGTGCCAAAGCAGTTTGTTTATCCTCAAATCCTACAAGACCACTCATACTTGCACGAATAGTAGCCATGACAACAGAAGGAGGCTCTCTCCTGGAACGTGGCCCCGTGCTGTCCAGCTGGGCCGCACCCAGCCATGCAGAAAATCATGGAAAGGAAAGGGACTCAGAGATTTAAGTGATTATATAATACATGCTAAATATGTATTTCAGAAAAAGAAGGCTTAAATGATACATAATCGGTAATAAATCGAACAAAAAATACTCAGAGATGGGATATATATAAGCCTCTCACAAATGAGAGACTGAAATGTTCATCAAAATGGCTTATCTTATATCTGAAAAATTAATAAATAAATAGAAAATGACCAAGAATAAGTTTTATTTTATGCACATAATTAGGTGAACATTATTTTGAACCAAAATATTTATCATAAGAGCAAACAAGAAATAGAATATAAAATAAGTCACAACAAATCGCTAATCTTAAATTTTGAATTAGAAATAACAGTGTGAACTGATGATTTTTCTCCCTTAAAATTTTCTTTTCTAGACCTGACCTCTGAAACAATGTATAATCAGTGGTTCTAACTACTATTCTTCTCTAAAAAGACCTAGTGTTGGTATAGGAAATGTACAGGAATATTCTGGAACATCTTGGCACCAAAAAAAAAAAAAAAAAAAAAAGGAGCTACCAAAGGCTTAGGGATTGTGTCAAAGGTACACACAGTCAGCTTGATGCACTTCCATGGTGAAGATGTGACAATTTGAGCATCAATGAGACTAATGATTGCAATTGTTTAAAACGCACTAAAAATATAAAATTCTATGAGTTATTAGTGATATTAAAGAAAGATAAAAAAGAAATAAAATATAACTCATTGCACAATATCGGAGGTTACTAGGGCACAAAATCATTTTGAAAATTTGTAACAAAAGGAACAGAACAGCATTTATCCTGCCTTTGCAGTAGAACTGTGTTTCAGAGGAATCAAATATCTTCAGTGGTGGAGGGCATGTTTTGTCTGTACAGAAACTGCTAATAAGTGCAGAAGGATTACAGAATTAGAAAAATCACCATTTTACAACTTCTACAAAATGAAACTTCAGATAATGGTCATCAATAGGCTGTAAAAGTGCTAGATGAAGTGTTGATGAAAACTTTTATAATGAAGGAAATGGTGTCAGCACCTGAACCCTGAACCTAAATATCTCTTAAAAGTGAAACAACCGGGAATCCTGGGTGTCAGTTAAGCATCCGACTTTGGCTCAGCTGATGGTCTCATGGTTTGTGAGTTCAAGCCCTGTGTCAGGCTCCATGTTGACAGTGTGGACCCTATCTCTACCCCTCTCCAGCGTTTCTCTCTCAAAATAAGTATACAAAAGAGACTCAAAGTGCCTTCTAATAAGATGCACTGTGAAACTATAGCACCATCCACAATGAAATTTAAACCTGAATATAAGTACCCTCCAGATCCAGCTTCCAGTCTATAGGAAGTAAAGGAGAAACAGGTCAATTACAACAGAGAGAATGTTTTATGACAACAATTTTATGAGAAACTTAGAGATATGCAAAAATACAAATAATGAACTTTATTTGAATCTTAATTCAACCAAACTAAACTGAAAAGACATTTTTGGACAATACCAATTTTGAGAGTGAGAATATGGGCTAAGTATTATAATACTGAATTATTAGATGATGTTAAAATTATTAAATAATTAATAGTATTAAGTAGGATATACTTAATTTTTATAATGTAAGAAAATGTCCTATATGTTTTTAAATTTACATAGAAATGTTTATGGGTAAAAGAACATGGCATCTGGGATTTCCCTCAGAATACTCTCGCCAGGAAAGCAGAGAGGGTGTGACAAAACCAGGCTGGCAATGTGCATGGCTGTTGAGGCTGGATGGTAGTTATAGAGCATTCTTGTAATCTTTTGTTATTCTGGAATTTTTCCTAATAAAAGTAACAAAAGAGAATGATTTGTCTCTTAGCAAAGCGCCAAATTTGAAGAATAACAACTAAGAAGTTTCATGAAGCTGGTCACCTTCAACTTTTTTTTTCCCCTCTGATATGTTAAACAGCAGGAAATTACGGAGAAATGCCTCTAAGGCTACAGAAAACTTAATGTATCCCCAGAAGACTTTACCTAACCAGGAATTTATTTACAATGAGGGCAACAGAGAAAAAGCTTTTAAATATGCACCAATTCAGGATTGTTAATAACTGCAAAATCCTACTTGGAAAAATAATCCAGTCTACTTCAGGATGAATCCAAGTCAGGAATGTGGGACTGGGGATTTTGTGTTATGGAAGAGCAGACAAGCATAAATCCAGTTCCAAATCATGAGAGCATCCTAAAAGTTGTGCTCATTATCTTATAAAACATGCTGCAGTTTTGAAATTAATGATAGATTAACCCAATATTCTTTAATATCTTCTTGTCTACTGTCCTTCATAGTATTTATCATAATTAGTAATTTAGACATTTACTTATAAGTTTATTTCATTCAGGTCTGATTCCAAGCATGAGTCTATAAATTGGTTAAGAGCAGGGGCCACTTTTAAAAATGTGCATAATTTTCATCACAGGGGGTGCCCAGCATCTAGCATAATGCCTCCCACATAATAGGGATTTGGGAATTTTTTGAAAAAATAATTGATAATTATTCATTAAGGCAAAATCACCGAAGATGACTATAATGTGTTAGAATTGGGGATTTTTTTCTTATTTATTTATTTATTTATTTATTTGATTTGACTTGATTTTAGAGAAAGAGAGAACAATGTGTCAGGGTGTTGGGCAAAGGGAGAGAGAATCCCAAGCAGGCTCCGCTCTGTGAGAGCAGATGGGGCTCCATCTCATGAACCATGAGATCATAACCCGAGAGAAACTCAAGAGTCGGCTGCTCAACTGAATGAACCACGCAGGAGCCCCTGTTTTTAACCTTTTAAGATATCCAAACAGTTTTATAAAGTGGTTGTTCCATTTTCTACTCCTGCCAGCAGCATAGGCCCATCCAGTTCCTCAGTCTCTGCCCTTGTTTGGTCTGGTCAGCCTACTTAGTTTGAGCCATCCTAACTAGGAGTGCGGTACTATCTCATTGTGGCTTCAGCTGACAGCATTCTTTTGGTAAATCCCACCCTTGCTGGCTGCTTAGTGTCCCCACCAACAGCATCTGTAAATTGTGAATTCATTCACTGATGTGATGTGTGAAGCAAAACAAGCCTTTTGCAGTGTTCTTGCAGTGCAAATGAGATGTGCTTCTCATTTCTGCTTATATTTATGCCCTCAAAGTTCTATATATGGCGCCATAAACACAATTACCTAGGTTCTTCTCTATACCAAGGTATTTAGGTACAGTGTTACCAAAACTCAACACTGTCACTTGACCTGCAAGTCATATGCACTATATTCTCTAGGAGGGAAGAGGAAGGAAAGTGAAAGAGGGAATTGCAATTTATAAGAATGCCCTGTTATTCCAGGCACTGTGACAGTCATTTTTAGTAATCTCTACACTGAACACAGGGCTCGAACTTAAATCCTGCAATCAAGAGTCACATGCTCTTCTGGTACCTGAGTGGCTCAGCCAGTCAAGCAGCCAACTCTTGGTTTTGTCTTAGGTCATGATCTCATGGTTTGTGGGTTCAAGCACCCCCTTTGGCTCTGCACTGATGGTGTGCAACCTGCTTGGGATTCTCTTTCTCCCATTCTCTCTGCCCCTCCCCCATTCAAGTGCGCTCGCGAGCACGCTCACGCTCTCTCTCTCAAAATAAATGAATAAACATTAAAAATAGTCGAAAGCTCTTCTAACTGAGCCGGCCAGGCACCCTCAATGCTCTCTTCTAAAGCTCCATACAGCCCTCAGGTCTGCTGAGGTCAACCTGTCCTTTGACATGTAGATAAAATTGAGGCGAGCCTCCCTTATGCATCCCTCCCAGATTCATGAAATAGTTGTGAATTCTCAGGGGCTGTTGTAGTAGACTTTTTTATTGCCCCTCTTTCTACCCACATGAATTCCCCTTTTCATACAACTCCTGATTGCTGTTTGCAGACTCACTGGTGTTCAGGGCTCCTGACTCAGTCTCCAGGAGGATCACCGCAGCAGGTCACACCACCCAGGCTAAGCCATTCTGTGTGCTCTGCCCCCTTGACCACAGAAGTTGAGGGCTGGGTGTGTCACTTAGTCTGGTCTAATCATAGAGAACCTTGGGGCTTTTGTGTGCATATCTGAAACAAAGGCTCTCTCTCCTGCTCTAGAGGATATGGTTTGTGGTGTGGGGTAGGGCTGGGGCTGTTAGAGCCATTTGCTATCCTGAGAGAAGCCAATTTGAGCCAAACCAACACTCAGATTGGAACAGTCAAGGGATTCAATGAAAGATGAAACTCCGCTGACACCATAAACCAAGATCAAGCCAGACCTGAAGCCTACCCACTTCTGTACCTCTTAGTCTTGTGAGTCAGCGAATTGCCTTTGCTGTTCAAGAAAGTCACAGTCTAGTTTTGCATCTCCATAATAACAGAGACTAGTTTACATTCTGTCATGAATTCGGGCTCTGCCTGAACTCATTCCAGCACATTTCCCATAGCTCTTGTGTCTGCTGGTTGCTATGGACTCAAATACGAAATTAAGCTCTTCCTTCTCCTGAAAAAAGAGCTCCCACACAAGAGTTTGTGTGCATAGCAGATTTTGCTGCAGGTTTGGGATCCAGAGTACATGCAATGCAGGGAAACAAGAGTGGCAACAGCATATGCAAAGAATATTCAATGTTAGCTGTTCCAGTTTGTTAAGAGTCTCTCTGAGTCACCTCATGGGATATGGGGGGCATTTCTCCCCTACTCCCACACTCTCAGGCTCCTTGACCTTCCTTGCTGTTCTTCCTGACCTATAATTTAATTTTATTTAGCTATGTCTTTGTTACCTTGTCTTCTACCTTGCCCTTAGATATTGCTGACTAAGCAGTTCATCAGCTATTTTCCTGAAGAAATAAAATTCCCTCCCCCCAAGAGGATATTCCTTTTAGGATTTAGAATAGTGTGACTATATTATTATGCCATTATGTATTTAGGTTCTGTTTCAGAGGTGTCTTTTTTTTTTATTTTTTTTTGGTCTAGTACTGTGACTATAGTTTTACAATCAAATGGATGTTTAAGAATCATAGATTGTAGTGGCGCCTGGGTGGCTCAGTTGGTTAAGTTCTGACTTTGGCTCAGGTCATGATCTCACAGTTTGTGGGTTTGAGTCCCGTGTCAGGCTCTGTGCTGACAGCTAGCTCTGAGCCTGGAGCCCGCTTTGGATTCTGTGTCTTTCTTTCTCTTTGCCCCTCCTCTGCTCATCCTCAATCTTTCTCAAAAACGAAAGACAAAAAACAAAAAACCAAAACCAAAACAAAACAAAAAAAACCAAACAAAACACCAAAAAACAAATAAACATTAAAAAATTATAGACTGTCTTTTTTAACGTTCTGCATGGATTTGTCTATTTGGCTTGGGGATTTGGCAGATGCAAAATGTTATAACTGGGAAAGATATTAAAAATCCAACACTGAGGTACCTGGTTGGCTTGGTTGGTTAAGTGTCTGGCTTCGGCTCAGGTCACCATCTCACAGTTTGTGAGTTCAAGCCCTGGGTCAGGCTCTATGTGGACAGTGCAGAGCTTGCTTAGGATTCTTTCTCTCTCTCTCTCTCTCTCTCTCTCTCTCTCTCTCTCTCTCTGCCACTCCTGCACTTCCCCCTCTCAAAATAAATAAATAAACTTAAAAAAAACTCCCACACTTGGTTGGGGCATGGTGTCATAAGGGCAGCAGTGGTAGAGATAGGAGACGGACCAGGCAGTTTGGCTCCTTTGGGCTCTCCTGTAAGGCGTGTGACAGTCACTAGGGACACTGTTGAATTACTGCGCCTAGGTATGGTACTGATCACACAATACTCTCATCCAGGAGATATTGCATATCTCAGTTATCCGTATGTAAAAGTACTGTTGTGGATGGATTCATCTCTAAGAAACTTTGTATTTATAAGAGTTAAAATACTGCAATCAGTGTCCTCATTTGTAAAATCAAAATTAAAAAAATGACTGTCTTCTAGGGGTGATGTAAGGATGAAATGTGTTTATATGTATATATGTGTGTGGGTGTGTGTGTCACATATAAAGTACATAAGATAGTATGTGGCATGCAGTGAATACTCTAGGTCTGTAATTCTCACATTTTTTGGTCTCAGGACCTATTTACACTATTATAAAATTATTTATTTATTTTTAAATATTTATTTATAAATTCACTTATGTTGTGGATTAAATTTACCAACATCGACTCTATTAGGAATTAAAGCCAAGAAACCTTTAAAAATTTTTATGAAGTCATTTAAAGTAGTTACATAGTAACATAATTTTTAAATGAGAAATACCCATATTTTCCCACCAAACCAAATAATTAGTAAGAGAAGGTTGACCTTGCCTTACACTCGTGCAAATCTTGGTAGTGGCGGGCTTACTAGAAGATGCTTCTGTGTTCAATCTGCTACAAAATTACACATCAGGAAGCTTTGGGAAGGTCTGTAGTACTCTCCTCAGAAACCGAGAGTGGAAAAAGGAAAATCTCATTTTAGGATTAATTTGAACAATTTCCGACCTCATGGGTCCCCTCAAGTGGTCTTGGTGACCCTCAGGAGTCGTCACATGTACCTATACGTGGAGAACCACTCCTGTATTTTCTTCTATTATTTAAAAAAAATTTTTTTAATGTTTTATTAATTTTTGATACAGAGAGAGACAGAGCATGAGAGGGGGGAGGGGCAGAGAGCGAAGGAGACACAGAACCGGAAGCAGGCTCCAGGCTCTGAGCTAGCTGTCAGCACAGAGCCTGATGCGGGGCTCGAACTCATGAACGTGAGATCTGACCTGAGCCGAAGTTGGAGGCTTAACTGACTGAGCCACCCAGGTGCCCCTATTTTCTTGTATTATTGAAATGATTACTGATGAAGAGGAGGAAAAAGGACGACCGAGAAAACAAGGATAAAAATGAATTTTCCAGAGTTAGAACTGTGGGTGTGAGGTTCTCTTAATGAACCTGGTCCGATGCAGACATTCATTTAGGAATGCTTGTCTTTGAAAGCGTGTAACACATTTAGGTCGAAGGGCCTAAAGGACAGTGATATTCAGCTTTCTCAGCCATGTGAAGCTACAGGTATGAAATAAAGAGGAAAAAGTCTCCCTCTCCTACTGTAAGGAGACAGTATGAGTGTGCGCCATGGTACAGAATATTCATGAGAAGTTATGTGTTAGCATTTGGGCTCAGGCACCAAAACTGCAGATTGTACAGTGAAACCCAGGAGCATTTCAAGGCCTTTTTCCAAGGATGTTCAGGCAGAAGAAATATATTCTGGCAGAGCGAAATGCATAACTGTAACCAAAGTGTATCATGAAAGTTACAAATGGAAATTAAGGGACAATTGGCTAGTGGTGCCAGCTTTTTCTGTTTTCATCCCGGATACAGTCTCCTGGAAGAAATGGTGGGGAAGGCTGAGGTCTAATAACACATTAGTAACGTCCACAAGGCCATCCTTGCCCAGAGTCAACAGGCTCTTGGACTCTCAGCTGGTCACTTGAAAGCTAAAATCTTGTCACTGCCTCCCAGGAGAAAAACCTCACTCCTGATTCACGTCGTAGACAAAAATCAAATAATACGTCCTCATGGCCAACAGCGAGCACTTGGCTCAGAACTGCCGAGCCCCTCCCACATCCGTAGTCCTGGGCCTCCGTGTGCTGGAGTTTCTCTCCTCCCACTGTTCCCTTTGAAAAATAATCATTCTGCTTTGAGTCCTTATCCTGTGCTCAATTTCTCTGGAAATAGGAAAGTAACAACAACAGAGAATCCCAGGGTACAGATTAGTTATAACTGTTGAAGAGCCTGTGGAAGTCAAATCTGTCTAATGCGGCTCGAGGAAACGGATGGCGGCTGAAAAGTCCATTCCAGAGAAATGATCTACAAAACTTGAAAGGAGAGGCAAAAATGTGGTATTGAGGGGGGAGGGTGCAAAGAGAGAAAGCAACGGCACATTCCAGAAACTGATGGCGCCTAAGTGAAATTCTAGAAAAAAATGGACCTTGAAGAAAGAGGGCAGGAGATATGTCGAACAGGAGCAAAATGAAGACTGGGGGAAGGGGAGGCTGCCGACAAGTCTCGACTATTCTGTCGAGACACCCCTGTACTGTCCCCTGTGCACCTGTCGCCTGGGTCCTAAACCAGCCTTGGAATCACGCAGCAGTGCCATGGTGGGCCTGCTCTAAAGTGTGTTCCGCCGTGATTCTTATTTTAGAAAGAAGGCTAGAGTCACGATGACCCAGAAGAAGAATGGGGTGGGGACATCTGGGGGTAAATATAAACAAACCAGCTGAGGAAATGTGAGGTTAATCTTTTAGAGACCAGTAAGCAGAAGAATGAAAAGCAAGGAAGTAGTAGAGAGGTGGGACAATAAAACTGGAAGAAGGAACAAATGACACACATGGGAAAGAATAGATCTCCACAGAGTCAAAGAGCAGGAGTATAGACGTGAAGTCACCTCACACATGTTGTGATAGAAATGGAAGAAGTTTAATAGCGTGGACTCATCCTGGTGCCTTCTGTTGAACCTTTTATTCTTCTAGTTCTTGCCTTCTAGTGGCACTCAGTGGCATTGTCTCTTCTCACCATTCATTGCCAAGGATTTCTGGAATAACAGAGATGATCAACTCCTCACTTGCTCTTGGTCCTCTGAGTAACATTGATCTCTCAGTGTCTTTTGGGGTTTGATGGGTAAGAAATTAAGGGCATCTGGGGCACATGGGTGGCTCAGTCGGTTATGCATCTGACTCTTGATTTTGCTCAGGTTATGGTCTCGTGGTTTGTGAGGTGGAGCCTCACAGGGTCTGTGCTGGGATTTTCTCTCTCTTTCTCTCTCCCTGCTCTCACTCTCTCTTTCTCTCAAAAGAAGCAAATTAAAAAAAAAAAACTTAAAAAAAATTAAGGGCATCCTGTTCTGAGAGCCTAGAGACTTGGTCTGATTTATGGTGACTATTTGCTTATATCTTTTTTAAAATTTTCCTAAGTGTTTATTCATTTTTGAGAGAGAGAGGGTGCAGGGGAGGGGCAGAGACAGAGAAGGAGACACAAAATCCGAAGCAGGCTCCAGGGTCAAATGACTGAGCCACCCATGTGCCCCCTCTTACTTCTTACTTTCAAGATCGTCAGCTGTTGAGAATAGGCATGTATGTCTAAGCTGTGAAGCAAGGAGAGAGTCTTGAAGGTTGGGGAAAGCACTATGTGATGGAAATTTGGTGATGGAAAGGGACAAATATTTCACTTAATGCATTTTCCTTCCTAAATTCTATGATGGAAATAGGAGTAAAAATTAGTAGAAATACTTCCTGCCCTTCTTTTATTTTTCACTGCTCTGACGCTAAAAGAGGCCATCATCCACACTGACGGAGGACCAGGGGCTGTTGCTGAGGCTCTTCCCCTTGCCCTAAATAGCAGGTGCTCTTTGTTTCTATGACAGGCAGAATCCTTCCACCTGTCTTTAAGGGCGCCTTCCTCAGTTCTCCAGAATTCATCTTTCCTGCCCCTCTAGAGTCCTCCCATATGGGAAAATAACTAACATTTCCTGGGTAACCGAAAACCACAACTCAATTTATGGACAGTGCCGTTGAAGAGTTATAAGATGAGACACTTGGGACACAGAAATTGCCAGTCTCCCGAGGCCACACCCAGTCAGAGGTAAGCGATCCTAACCCAAGCCTGTATATCATGGTACCTAAAAATGTAAGCATCTTTCACTAGAGAAAATCCAACAGTCCTCTCAGATAAACTTTTATGCATTTGGTTTATTTTTTAAAAGCAATCTGTGCCTAATTTAATTCATTTATGTGTCTGTTTCCCACTAGATTATGAACCTTTGAATGACAGGAAGTAGGTCTTATTCAAGTCTCTCTATTACCCAGAATACCTATCGTACTCACAATAAATATATAAGTTGTTAGTTGGGTAATTCAAAACTATCTTTGTGTCTTTTAAAAACAGTTTTTAAAACGTATTCATTTTTGAGAAACAGAGAGTGACAGAAAATGAGTGGGGTAAGGATGGAGAGAGAGAGGGAGGCACAGAGTACAAAGTAGGCTCCAGGCTCTGAGCTGTCAGCACAGAGCCAGACTTGGGGCTCGAACTCACAAACTGTAAGATCATGACCTCCCCAACTTTGGCACATTTCTTTTGTGGAGGATGTTTATCCCTATCACCTCTTTTCTCCTACCATTTTCCAAGTATAGTTTATTTTGAGTCAATTGCTTAGGAAGTTTTTCCAATTTCCCCTTCTTCCTTTGATATAGGTTCTCAGATTACTCTCTTGTTTTCCTCTATAGCTCCCAGAATAATTTAAAATTTTACATTTCTGGGATTATTCCACAAATATCTGTCCAAACTACTATAATAGAAGAACTCTGAGGAACTACCTCTGAATTGCTGTACCTCCAGAGCTTAATACAGTCTCTAGCAGGTAGTAGAGTCTCCTTAAATATTTGTTGAATGCATCTGTACTTTATATATGGTCGCCATTATTCTGAACATTACCTGACTTTCGGGTTTCTTCTGAAAAGCTCCATCTTCAGATTCACAGCAAGTTCAAATCATGGCCTGGTTCATCTTGAGAAGTTGTCTTTTTGTGTGTCTCATCTGTAAGATGGGAATAATTGTACCTGCCTTACTGAGTTGTTGGAAGGATTCAGTGCGCTAATGTCATGTCAGGCGTCTGACACTGTGCCTGGCTCTCTCTATCCGTGTTGACCAGTAAATGGCTGTAATTAACATAGGCCAGATGGTCATGTAAACCACCTGAGGGTAGGCAAACCGTTGCCCCTAAGCCATCCTGGACCACTGTAATTTGCAGGTGGAGCTTCCCTGGGGTCTTAACTCCCCCTGCAACCTACACCCCCACCCCCTCTCCGGGGTGGCGCCCACGGAGCTTTGATTTCAGCTGGAGATTGAGCCTGCAGCCTGTACCCCGGCGGCGGCGGCAGCGCTAGGGGGGGTGCGAAGCTGGGATCCGGCCCGGCCCCCACCCCAGGCCGGGCTCCAGCGCGGGTTCTGGCGGCGGCGCGGGGCTCCGGGAGGGC
>NC_043701.1:58517966-58548594 GCF_006229205.1 Suricata suricatta | reverse complement strand
GTGTGTGTGTGTGTGTGTGTGTGTGTGTGTGATCTGTTTACACTGTGGGGCAACAACTCTTAATGAGAAGGCTGTAAGACTTCAGTCCTTCTGTCTTCAGAAATGTCGAACAAAAATTGTTCTCTCTTACTCGAAGTTCCTTTTAATTAATTTTCAGGTGATGACATAGTACAACTCTAGATTATACATAATGGTAACTATTCTGTATTAAACATTTCTCAACACCTTTCTACCTTTCCAACTTAACGTTAGTTTTGAACCTTGAAAAAGGCACCCCCATTTTAATACCACAAAGTTTTCCTGCAAAAAAAACTTTTTTGACAAGCCTGAGAGAGTACGCAAACCGATGACCTTAAGTTTACATGCAAACGTTGGTAACTTCACAAAACAGCCAAACTAACAGCTGTTTTTTTTTTTTTTTTTTTTTGACTTTTGATTCCAAAGAGCAACTTTGCAGTATCTGTCAGGTTGTGTGGGAAATCACGCTGTGATCTCAATCCGGAAAGGGTTAAAAAGCTAATGGATTATATTCATGTCACCCTTATAATAGCTGACCCATATGACATCAACAACCTATCCCAAAGTGTGTGGGATCAAATAGCTTAACTTAAATGAAAAAAAGTTGAAATCTTTGTCATCACCTTACATCACCTTACATCAAGTAAATCATTTCCTGACCTTTCGGAAAATGAAAAGTTTAGTGACTACTATTTACACACTTTGAATATTTTATATTTGAGTGGTCATCAGAGTTTACACAAATGATTGTATAATCCATTTCCAATCAACAAATATCAGGGTATCCGTGTTATGCGACGGTTAACATTTCAAGCTTTTCTGTAAAGGTGACGTTGTACAAAAACCGTGAAGACTCCTGCATATTGTCCGAAGGTCATTTAGAGAATCTGAAAATAAAATCATTAGGGACAGCTTCGCAGAAATGGGGTGAATACTTATGATTGAAAAAGAAATGTATTTGGTGGTGTGGAACTCAAAGCCTCAATTATCACATGAAATAGTTAATTTTGTTTTTGTTTTGGTCTTAAACACAGGGTACTAGAGCATTAAAAAAAAATCTTCATAGGTTTGTTAAACCGTTAGCAGCAGATTACAGCCAATGTTTTGTCTTTGGTGAATAGCTGTTTGTCTCACTTTATTTACTTGGTATTGGATATTTGTCAATGTCATTTCATATCTACAGAAAATTCTTACGCTCTATGGAGGTAGTGAATGTGTGTGTGCGTGTCTGCCGGAGGTCACATGACAGTTTCATCCTATTTGGTGGAGCAGCTTGACTTTTTTTCCCCTTGCTTTTGGTGATGGTTGTGAGTGCAGAAGTTGATTGACAGATGCATGCCACAAGCCCCCATTCTCCTTTCCAAAGACAACATATGATGGATTGCGATCTCTCAGCCCAGCAGGATACGGGGACCATGCAAGCTGTAATTGGTCAGGTATGGAGTCAGCCATTTCTCAACTCCCCTTTTTTCCACAAGGGTCTCACCATATGATTCACATAATTCATATTTACAGTACCATCTTTCTATCTGTATCTTCAGCTACCTGCCAGCGCAGTGCTGAAAGTGCGGGAGGCAGTAGGTACCCAGTAAATCTAGCCAGGGAATCTCAGCCTCAAACTTCCATGCGAGGCTTAACAAACAAAAATTCAAACAGCAACAACAACAAAAAAATCCAAGGACGAATCTAATTTATAATTTAGTCTGGATGTTTCTTTTAAAACAATCTATTTATAAGAATTTATTTCCTGTTGAGATCGTGATCTCTGAAAGAAAGTGTAAGGAGAGAATAAGGTGCTATGTTTCCAGGGTAGTAGTTAAAATTGTTCCGTTCCATATTTTTATTTTGGCTGTTTTCTATGCCTCTCTGTCTCTCCCTCTCTCTCTCTCTCTCTCTCCCTCTCTCTATGGAAAATAGAAATCGAGGAATACACGTGCCTTTACTTCTAACCCAGATAATGTGTGATTGAGCCTGGTAAATGTAGTGGTGGTCTTGGCGGCTGCAGAAGGGGCAGGCTGCAAATTAAACACTGCCACACTCTGAAAGGTCCAGGTGGTCCGCTCGGCTTCCTAATGCAATCCAGCACCCCAGCGTTAATAAACAGCTCTATTTAGTTCCTCCTCCCTGGATCCAGGGAGGTGAACTGATCTGGGGCTGCTGTGATGAAATGCCAGAAGAATCTCTCTCTGAGGCCTCACAAGCTGATTTTTAGAGCTTTGCTGTTCTGTCGTCTTTGTCTTCCAAATGGGTCAGTGAGTCTTGCTCTTTCTGTTTGGCGCTTTCTGGGCAATCGGTACTTTATGTTTGTGTTTAAATGTTTGCGTCCTTAAGCTGAATCAGAAGGGGAAGGGATCGTTGTATTTTCATTTGCCTTCAGATAACTGCTGCAAAGGAAGGGTGATTTTTCTAGGATGGGGGTGGGGCAAGGAAAATGAGAATATATGTGGCTTCTTTCTTTCTTTTTTTTGGTAATGTGTTTTTGATCCCATTTTTTCTAAGTTATCTAGGCTTACTTATGGACTGTTAACTCAGCCATCAGAATGTGATGACGAATATTGATAAACTCTTAAAAGTTTTTTTTTTTTTTGCACACTTTCCAATCAAGACAAGCAGGCAAAATGATGATGTGAAATTTGTTTGCTGTATGTTAATAGCATGGTGGAAAATATACCATTTGACTCTGTTTTCAACCAAATTATAGCAAAGCACTTTAGGGTTCTGAAAGCACATGGTTTATTAATACCAGCATGCTTCATAATGTATTTTTAGATGGGAAATGTCAGATATATAATACTATGTTTCCACAGGCTCACACTATTTTAAAAGCAGTAGATATTTGCTTCAATGGAACAATATTTAAAAAAAACTTCCAAATTGGTTTTTGTTATACAGACAGATAGAAAGTAGAGTCTCTGGGCAAGCATTGGCAGGGGAAAATATATAAAGACTGATTTTATATGCTGTTAATACCCATTCAGTGTAGGTGTTCACTGATGAGCCAGGAAGAGTATCAAATCTAGCTACAATAACCAGGGCATATAGAATTAACTAAATAACCTGCTAAAAAAGATGTCCTTTTTGTAGAAAAATAACACTTGAGCTCCTGACCACAGTCGTGTCCTGTTTAATAAAACTTTTCTTGTGTTGTAAACATGTCCTCTCTTCTGAATGTCATCGTGTGGCCATAAGGCTGTGCAAGATTACTGCGTTACATTCCCACATAAAAAAAAGGAGTTCCTTTATATACATTTCCCTTAGTTGGGAAAAGAAAGCTTGTTTAAAAAAAAGGAGAAATCTTTCTAAATTGTTATGCAATACGGTTTTTGGAAATCATTGCAAAGGTATACACTTTTAAAAGGTTCAAATATATACTTTCAAAAAGGAAAGTGGTATTCATTTCACAGACACCAGATTAAACTCCTAATTTGTTGGGATCTGAAAGTGGTAGTTATTATTACATAGCTCAGCATTTTGTATGTTTTAAAGACTCCGTATGTCCAGGAATTATACAGTTAATGACTTGTCACAAATACTTTCTAAGTAGTTGCATCAGAGTAGCCACTTATTTTCTGAAGAGCTCATTTGTCTTAAATTATTTGTTATAAAAAAGCTCAGGTACTGTTGTCAAGCTGGTAAATTATAAAACTGTCATTCTGCAGGTTGTAAAAATTTTCTGTATTAAAAATGTACAAACATAAAAAATGTGCAAACTAAAATGCTTACTTCTTCTGAAACATTGGTATGCGAAAGGAAAGAAAAAGAATATATACTGTCCCATTAGCAACTAGAGATGTAAAAATGAAGAGGGCATAGATTTTTGAAATGATTTCCTTTTAATTGTTCTAGCACGGATAAAAATATTTACTCCGATGACAACCTCTAACAATAACAAGAATGTGAAAATAATTTTTTACTGCTTTTCAGGCACTCATAATCAAAAAGAAGTGTTTCCTTTAAGGTGTGGATCTCGTATCCTCCTTTCTTACTCAGCAGATGCGAACAGTCCTGTCTGATAATGCAAATGTTAGTTCCTCCTCAAATACATATTGCAATAAAAATTATTTCTCTCCCCCTCAACCCTCCCCCAACCCCGCCATTCTTAATTCAGTTCCTAAGTGGATTTGGGTTGGAGGAGCAAATAGCCAATTGTCAGTGCTATTTTCCATTCAGAATACTGAAAGATTCTCATGAAATGTGATCTTTAGTTTGGTTTTTCATTCATCTCTAAGATCAAATATCCAGTTGCTTCTCCTGGAGAAAAGAGTAGACTTCTCTGTGTTGCTGGCCATGATTCAGCTCGAGAGAATGTACTCCTCCATGGAGGAGATATTGCTCATAAATGTCTTTCCCCCAGGACTTTCTCTCCCCCAAGCAAGCAATTAAGCAGTCTAGTACTTAAGAACAAATTCCCTGCCTAGGATATCAAGATCAAGAAACTTGGTTCATTCATACAGTTCTTGGAAATCATCTGGATTTTTGATAGTTATCTGGGGCACACTTCCTAAGCCTTGGAACTATAGGGTAGATTGTTGTCTCCAGATGACTTTTCAGATCAACGCGAACTAACCCGTTAAGTAGGTTCTGAGCCATTGGTTTAAATACGTTTATAAATGGAGACTCGCATTGCCACCTCTCATGGTTTTAAATGTTTACCGCAGTTTTTCTTTTTCGCAGACCTTGAGCTTGTGAGTGACAGATTAGTTCATCAGTATTACAGAGCTCCTGGTTGTTGTTGTTTTCTTCCCCCCCTCATCTCATGCAGATGGGTCACTGTGTCCAATCCTCCTCTGGCACTGCTGTCCCCAGAGGACCGTTGGCCAGCCTTCCATCTTGATGCGCAGGCCTCAGGGTCTGGGCTGGATACACATTTCTTATACTGCCTTCTGCAGATATTACAGAACAGAGGATATTAAGTTAGTTGTTAATAAAAACAACAGATGAGGCCAATTAGATAAAAATATTTATCAAGCATACCTAAGAGTTTAGCTGGGAATGCGGAGAGACACAGCTGGCTAAAAGTGCTCCTGGGAACGCTTCGAGTGGACATGGCTAAGGGGTTGGGGGAAGAGCAGAGAAATTATCCTCAGTAGGACTGGAAGTGCAAGCAAAAGCTTTTGCGATTTACCCTCCCAGTAAAATGGGTCTTTTTTTCCCCCCAAGGTAAATTAAAAAATTTTTTAACATTTATTTATGTTTAAGTGACAGGGAGAGACAGAGCAGAAGTGGGGGAGGGACGGAGAGAGAGGGAGACCCAGAATCCGAAGCAGGCTCCAGGCTCCAAGCTGTCAGCACAGGGCCCGACATGGGGCTTGAACTCCCCAACTGTGAGATCATGACCTGAGCCGAAGTCAGATGCTTAACCTACTGAGTTACCCAAGTGCCCCTCCCAAGGTAAATGTAGACAATTCAGTGTTTAATGGTGGCACATTAGGAAATGAATGCAGTTATTGGAGGCAGTGCTTGAGAGTGTGTCCTAATGGCACCAATGTCAAGTGCATTTGGCTTAATAGGATCTCAGTGCGAGTTTTCTCACATGAAGATTTTAAAACCCAAAATATTTCATTGTTCTGGTAGTAAAGCAATTTTGCATGTGGGTTTATTTATACCCTCTTCCTAAGAGTGTTGAACATGGCTGTAAGCACAACATGCTAAACTAGTACTTACTCAAGCTGATGGGGAATGGAGGTGGCCCAGGGACAGGGGACCCCAGTGGTGTGTCAATAGCATACTTGCCTATTCTCAGTCCATTTCCACTGAGTTTCATGCCCTTTATATAAAAATTAAACTTGAGGGCTAACCTAACCCTGCTTTACACATGCCAAGCATAATGCCCATATGCTCTAAAAACTCATTTTTGTAGGTATGAATGCCCTTTCCATATGAAGCCAATCTATCACTTGAGCAAATTTATATACTTCAGGGATGTGAAATTGTTGTTTGGATTTAATTGAGAATGCTGTTTTTAAGGGCATTATAGGCCAAGAGTATACAGTTTACTAAAAAAAAGAAACCAAATTAATTAAGGATTATTCTTTCTGAATACGAAATGGTGCTAGTATTCCTTTGTAAGGAATTTGTATGATGAATTTGTACAATGTAGTTCTAGTGGACTCAATACTCCATTTAGAGAAAAGTTGGTATTAGCTTTTTGAATTCTATAGGATGAACTCAATTTTTATTACCTTTCAAATATTTTTAAATTGAAATCCTGTATGTTCCCTAAGCAGGTGTTTAAATTGTAAAGCCAATCCTGTTCATCAAAGTCACAGTGTGTCCGTATAATAATGATACTGTACAACCAAGTCAGTATTCATACTAAGCTAGAACATGAAAGCTAGTCTTGAAACCATACTTTCTTTTCTATTTTTAAGATCAATTAATGAAACTCTCTTTCTCCAAGTATAAATTTCAGTGCTTAAGAATTTAAAGCTTTTGGGTTCACATCGCTAGGATATAGAGAGAGGTTGCTGGAACACGGGAATACGCGCGTTCAGTGTAAGACAGTTTGGATATAATGTGTTTCACATACATCAAGTCTGTAGTACTTGTTCAGGAGATGGGCGGAGGAAGGATCCCTTTGTTGACAGTCACTTTGCTTATGTAAACTGCATGTTACCAGACAGTTGAAAGCATCTTTCTGTTTTCATCTTTATTGTTTGCCAAAATTAGAATTTAACTAACGTGTCTGCAAATCTCAAAAAGCCCCACTTTCCCTTGCATTGTGATATCATACAAGCTGTTGCTTTTTTTCTAACACTTGATTCAGCAAAGAGTCAGGTTGTGAAAATAAAATTCGAATATCAAAGGATTGGACTTGAAAAATAAGCAAAAAGTAAATATTGGCTATAATTTGAACACGAGTAGAAAATTTGAGTGACACAACTTTTAAACCCATTTGTATTTCATGGCCAAACTTTTACCTAGGAGATAGGAGCAGCGCTCACTATAATCTCACACCTTCTTTTATGTTCTTCCTTTCCTTTCTCCCTGCCTTCCTTCCTTTTTGTGGGTTGGGCAGAGGCAAGGGTTGCAGGGGGAGGTGAAACATCTGCCCAATAGAGTAAATTACTGAGTCAAGACTTGTTCTGGGATCACATGTCAATACTGTGTTGAGTCATGTTGTCTTGAGCTGGCCCCAAACTATAACCAAAATTTGTACCAGTTTTGCCTTTTGCACAATTCTTCTGAACCTCAGACTGAAGAAAGAGCCCTGAGAACCTGTCATTACATTTCACTTAGATTCATTTTTCTTTCTATTATTTTCTTGCTCTTCCCAATTCTACAATATGAGCCAATTACGGGTGAAAACTGCCTAATTTTTACGGGATAAATTCTTCCTGTTTTGCTCTCTGCTTGTGCTATTTTCTTTACTCCAGCTATACATGACCACATTATAGTTAATTCACAACTACTTCTTCCAAATATAAAACTGTTGTATGCAAGGGAGGGCAAAATAAATGAAAGCATTTCTGATTGTTAATACTAAAGGCAGCTTTCAAAGTTTTACACCAGTTATTTTTCAAGTTGGTTGGCTTCAGAAAATAGCTTTTTGTTTTATCACTGGCTTTAAACCCCCATGATATGAAGGACACTTTCTTTAAAAGACAGAGATTAGCTCGTGATACTTGGTACCAATTCTGGGTGAACTGCAGCCCTATTCCCTTCAGCCACATTTTTCTAATCATCACAAGAGGAAAAAAAAATGAAGAGCAACACAATATTCTAAATTTTACCTCTTTTCCGTCCTCCTCAGTCCCCCCCACCTCTGTCCAGGGGGTGGCTTCCTTCCTTTGGAAAAGATACCCATACAATTTCCAGCTCCTACCTCCTAAGGTCAGAGATGCAAATAAATGTGTCCACACCTTCAGTGAAAAAAAAAAAGGAAATACTTACTTAAACGTGTTGCCCTGCTTTTTGCTCTTTTCCTTCACTGTCATTTCCCCCTCAGCTTTTCCTCTCCTCCCCGCTGTAATCCAGAGTCAGTGTGATGAGTAATAAGTGAAAGTGAATCCTTGTAGGCTGCCTGGGCGGCAAAGGGCACCGGAGAGAGAGGAGAGAGAGGCAAGACCTGGGGCAAAAGAAATCAGCAACGCGAAAGCAGAGAACTGACCGACACTCTGCATTCTGTAGTTAGTATTTTTGTTATTTGGTAAGCTGATTTCGAGTCGCCTGGTGATTTTAGACCAAAATAATAAACAGTGAAACGATGACTTTAGGACAAGACAAATACAATTTTCAAACAAAGCCAAAAAGGGTGGAGGGCGAGGGTGGGGGGGAGAAGCTGCACAGTTGTTTGTACCACGGAGCCACAGAACACGAATTTCAAGATTAAGGAATCCTTTATTTGGAGAGCATTCTGCGAGTTTAACCAGGGCTTATGTGCTGTGGAAGAGCAGGCTTATTAAAAGGGATGTTTCCTTGGTTAATATGATGTTAACTCAGCATATGTTACAACTTAGATTGTTCACAAATAATTAGAAAGTGGTTTAAGAAAAGCACATCTATGTCTAACTCCTAAAACCTAAACACTTACAGAAACAGATCTACTTTAAAAAGATTAAATACATTTTCAATGGTGTTTTATGCATCAATCAGCACTCAGACTGCCTCTTAATAAAAACAAAGTGCATCATTTACAGAGAGGAGGTTAGTTTTCAGCGCGGAATTCAGGTCCAGTTTTTTTTTTTTTAATGTAATACTTTATTATTGAGAGTAAGAGGCAAAATACTACACCAGCAGAGAGACATGGATATCAGAAACCCTAATTGATACTGAAGGTATGTGAAAGAAAAAACGTAGATATTTCTTAAATTGTCCATTGAATTCTTTTAAAATTGGACGCCAGCGTGGGCCAGAATAAGGCCAGGTACACAGTCCCAGGCTCTGGCGGGTCCAAAGTGCTTCAGCTGGAGCCAGGTAGTTTTGTGAGCCTTAAATAATACTAGAAAACAAGGCTCTCTCAACCTTTTAGACAAAGGTGAGAGTAGGGACAAATGTAAACCCCTGCTTAACGTGCAAGAATAAAGCCAAGAACATCAAGCTCATTTCACTTAGTGTCAGCCCTGATGATTCATCATTATGGTCAGAGCAAACTCGGGTCTCTGGGCTGAAACAATTTTATCCATTTTTTAAAAACAGAATGTTCCAGCTTGGATCTTATATCCTTAGGGTTACAATATTGAATTCTGAATCGGGAAACTTAATCTTGCAGCCAGATTTGACAAGATGCTGGTTGAACGGGAGGCAGAAGTGATTGTAGGATGAAATGCCCCGGGTCAGAATTTGGGAAGAGAAGAGATTTTGTGGAAATTTGGCTGTGTTAGAAGAACCCCAAATTTGAAAATTTCTCACTGCTCATATCAGCAGATGGTGTTCAAGGGTCTGAAAAGTACATCATCGGCTGTATTCATTTTCTCTGTTTCAAATCTCTCTTTAACAGAGTTGATTTTTATACATTCTGAAGTGTATTTCAGAGTGTCTCACTAATGTTGCTAACGTAACAGCATTCAGAATAATATTCAAAAGGTTTCAGGGAACAAAGACGAACATTACTGATCAAATCCAAGACAGTTAAACTGTGTTTCTTCGCAAAATGCTAATACTTGATTTAGTAACTAAAGTTGTTTCTTTAAAAAATATTTTTATAATGTTTATTTATTTTTGAGAGAGACAGACAGAGTACAAGTAGGGGAGGGGCAGAGAGAGAGGGGACACAGAATCCAAAGCAGGCTCCAGGCCCTGAGCTATCAGCACAGAGCCTGACGCAGAGCACGAACCCACGAACTGTGAGATCATGACCTGAGCCGAAGTCAGGTACCCGACTGAGCACCCAGGTGCCCCCAAGTTGTTTCTTTCTTGAAAAAATTTTCCATGTGTAAACAAACCTATTCGTAGATTTCCAGGGACTAAAGAATTTGGAGTAAAAATGAAAGCGAGGCAATCTAATTAGTAAAAACACACCCAAGCACACGCACATACACCCTAGACATTTTAGAATACCTATTCAACCTCTAGTAATACAAAAATATTTTAACTGTTTTCAATTTTAGTACCTGAAAAAATTGTGATAGGTGTTTATTTAAAATACTCTTCCTTTCAACTAAGTTGTTCAAGCGAATGGGAAAAAACACTTTACAATTTCTAGAAATCAATTGTAGAAATTTGAGTACATAGTTGATCACTATACTGTAAAAGAATGATTATCGTGGTAATGATGTTGCCATTACATGGTATGGTAATTTCCTTCCAAAAATAAGGGTGGTTTGTTTTGGAGTCTACTCCCATTTTGGAGCTACTTCCTGCAAGTGCTGAAATGTATCAACTGGGATTGTTTTCTCTCTTTCTACCGTTATCCATCAAATAGGAGTTAAATAGCTAGTTCAGGCCAAGAGTGGAGTATCTGAGTAGAACATGAACATGAACACAGTTGCGATCGGGGCAAGCCATGTAGTAGAATCCTGAGAATCTTTTAAAATTTTTTATTAAAGAAGTTATAAAAGCAATGTGTGCTTATGACAATAGCAATGACACAGGAGAATATAAAGTGAAAACTGAAGTACTCCATCATTCCACTCCCCACAAATAACCATCATCAACAATTTATTATATTGTTCCAGAAATTTTCCATGCACAGAGAAAATCTTCAGACACTCCAGATTTATGCTGTAGACAGAGTTCTACAACTTTCACATTTTAAAAACATACCTCGAACATCTCATATTATTACGAATAGATTTCCATCCTTCTCTATAGTATTCCCTGTCATGGATATATGCTGACTTATTTAAAAACAGTTCTTTTCTCTATTGAGATGTAACTGACATACAGCATTATATTTGTTTCAGGTGTATGATATAATGATTCAAAATTTGTGTGTATTGCAAACTGGTCGCCACGATACTTAACCAGTCCTTTCTCGATGAGCACCTAACTTTTCAGAAATAAGTTCGTCACTGAAATAAGACCAACAAATAGAGATGTTTCACCCCGCTTGGCATAGAAAAATTCCAGAATCTTCTAAATGGGGTTCGCTTTACCAAAAGAACTCATAAGTAGCATCTCCTAAGAGAAGGTGATGAGTAATGTTAGAAGCGAGGGATAGCTTTATTCCCCAAGAACACTTATTTTGATATTAAACACTCATGCCAATGAAAATAGCAATAATGATCACGATAGTGTATTTAGTGTAAGAATAAGAGATAATGACATAAGGAGCCGATTCTCCATCAGTTACCTTATGGCTCTAAGACTTCTGGGTTTGTTTCAAGCCACCAATTCAGCTGAACAAAATGCATAACTTAATTTCTCTCATGGGCCTCCATGCTATTTATTAAGATAATTGACAGAGATATATGTTTCCAATGCATGATTCAGTTAGTATACCTAGATTAGTGAAAAAGAGACCAGAAGAAATTCATGGTAATTAATGTCAGTTAAATTCCTGTTTTCTATATTTCATATTGTCAGACTAATCCTTCAACCATGATTCATAGGTTAAATAATGCAGTCAGGAGAAGGGCCAGATCAAACCTAAACAGACATAGCCCTTGAATTCAGGTAATTTAAAGTTTTGGTAAGGTGTACAAAACATACACTCCTTAAATATTTAAGAGAATCTGACCATTTCTTTTAGGGTAGGTCTGTATTTGTCATCTTAACACTTCCCATTTAGTAAGGTGAAAATGAAGTGGGTAGTGATGCAATCTTATTTGTGTAAGAGCTGGAAGTATGAGCTGTCTGGGCCATCTTTCCCAGTCCAGATTCCCAGAACTGATTCTAGGGAGCTGCTGGTTGCGGTGGGGGAGGGGCAGTGCATGCTTTCTCCATCTCCCTTCTTCCCTACCTCCCTTCTTCCCTACAGAGGCTGAGAAAAGGAACCTGGCCTACAGTCATGTGTCATTTATAAGTTTAAAAGTAGCTGGTTCCGCACATGAAGCTCAAAACTGGCTTTCAAAAACAAATTTCAGAGGAAAGCATTGGTCTTAGCGCTCTCAACTGAAACCCACAACTCTGGGAAGTTAGGTGCAAATCATCCTTCCCATTTAATGGGAGTGGAAGCTAGCGCAGAGAGGTTCTCTGTCTTCTTCACAGCCCTGTTGCCAGTGAATAAAATAAGTCAGCTTTGAACCTAGACATTCTTTCTAAGGGTTCACCGTTTTCCTCTCTTCCACTTCTTCATTCTCACTGCCCCTTAGAACCACCTGGGACAACCTTGGAAAGACCCACTGGTATGCAGGAACCATTCCCAGAAATTCTGATTGAGTTTATCTGGGTAGGGCCTGGAGGAAGGCATTTTAAAGAAGCTGTACAGGTGATTCTAATGCACTTTATCGCAGTGATTAAACAATGTCACCCCCTGACAACGTGCGTGTGTGCACATGCACCCCCCCACACACAATCATAAATGCAGAAGAATAGGGTGGGGGGAGAATTCAGTCTGGTATTCACCGTGTGTGTGTGTGTGTGTGTGTGTGTGTGTGTGTGGTGTGTTTCAGTGGGAATCTTGAATCTTGTAAGCTTTATTGAATATCTAAGATAATTTTTTTTAAGTTTATTTATTTATTTTGAGAGAGAGAGAGCACAGGAGGGGCAGAGAGGGGAGGATAGAGAGAGAATCCAAAGCAGGCTCTGCACTGATGCAGGCCTCAAACTCATGAATTGTGAGGTGGTGACCTGAGCTAAGTCAAGAGTTGAACACTCAACCTACTGAGCCACCCAGGCGCCCCTCTAAGATAATGTTTAATAACATTTTTTTTATCCAGAAAAGAACTAGATACTTAGCCATCTTAAAAATAACACTAATAATGATCCACCAATTCATAAGCACTTACCAGACACCAGGAACATTCTAAGCATAATTTAATCCTCATGATATCTTCGGGAGGTAGTTACTGTTATTATCTCCATTTTACTAACAAGAGACTCAGGAAGTGGCACAAGGTCACTTGTCACATGGACAGTAAGTGGCAAAGCTGGATTTGAATTTCCTAAACTGTAGACTGTCCTCGGCTCTGTTAGTTAGAAACAGGGACACACAGTGTGGCCTGAAAAAATGGCACCAAGAAGATGGTCCAGGGTGACATTTCATCTTCTCCTGTACCAAATTCAGAGCTCATCAGCCTGGACAGTGGTTTGCACTCACCGTAATATTGGTGCTAACCTAACTTCTCCATGTACTTAAATAAGGCTGATCAAATCTGTCAGAGTTCTGAAAGTCAAGATGTTAATGCCACCGGGAAGGAGGTTTATCTTCCTTGAACAGTGTCATATAGAAGCCCTAATGGTAACTGAATGCTCTTATTTTACCCATGAATGCTGTGTATCTGCACCTCTCTCATTTTCTCTCCTATTTTTACCCCAGTGGACCTAGTACATGATAAATCCATGAATCCCTAATAGTTGCATGTTCTTTTTTAAAAAGTTTTTTAAATGTTTATTTTTGAGAGAAAGAAAGAGCCACAGAGCATGAGTGGGGGAGGGGCAAAACGAGAGGGAGACACAGAATTCAAAGCAGGCTCGGGGCTCTGAGCTGTCAGCACAGAGCCTGACGTAGGGCTTGAACCCATAAGCTGTGAGATCATGACCTGAGCTGAAGTCACATGCTCAACCGACTGCCCCACACAACATTCTTTTCTTTTTGTTTATTTATTTTTGAGGGAGAGAGAGAGAGTGGGAGAAGAGCAGAGGAGAGGGAGACACGAAATCTGACAAAGATGTGGGGTTTGAACCCACAGACCCTAAGGTCATGACCTGAGTTGAAGTCCGATGCTTTACTGACTGAGCCACCCAGGTGCCCCAATAGTTGCACATTCTTAGGGCAGGATAGGATGATATTCATGACTTCAAAGAAACAAATACAAGGCAAATCAAATCTGACAATAGGGTGCACACAGAAAAGTGAGGTGTATGCTAGAATGCAAGAAAGTAGGCGAGGATAGCAGTTGAAGATTTCGTGCATTAAGATATTTGAACATTTCTCACCTCTTCTCACCTCTCTTCCTTCAATATTTCTTGAAGGCTTTTTTTGTTTTTTTGTTTTTTCAGTTGGACCAAATTTTAATTAGAAAGAGTTCTAAAGGAAACATTAAAGGCAAGGGACCATGCTACCTCTTGATTATTTGGTTAAAGTCAGCCTGTGACGTTGATCCTACATCATAGCACAGGGGCCCAAATTATGTTTATGAGCAAATGAAAAGAAGAGTGTGTCTCTGATCCACTAGTCATGATTTAAGTTTAGGAAAAACTATGATTATATGTTAATATAAAATAAATAGGTATCCCATGAGCTCATTTCTCTTATTCTACAGGGTTTTAATGGGCCGTAAGTAAGATCCTTTCTTCAATTCCTGAGTTTATTTTCTCTTTATTACTTACAGAGCTCATTGAAAAATGTGGCTTCACATCTGCAGCCTGATGGGGTGTTCATTGCTCATGACTCTATATTTTGATCTCAGGATAGCCTACCAAAGGAAAGTTTGGGTCTGATGAAGAGACCCATTTATGCAGGATTTCTGCCTCCTATGGGGAGTGGGGTATCTGAGGGGAAAAATCAAATTCTTTCTGGCTGTGGAGGACCATGAATATCAGACTCTTGTCACTTACCAACATGATACAGAATTTCTCCTCTTGTGCTATGAGAAGTCCATCCATAGGCAAACATGAGGCCAAAGGGTCAGAGTTTCCCTGCCTCATCACAACCTGTTTACTGGGCAATTCTATTTGGATATGGGTCATATTGGTATCTTATTGGAGTCATTATCAGACCGAGAATCCAAAAAGGTTTAAATAAACTAAGGTCCTGGGATTTTGGTATTTTCAGTCCAGACTGTTGCAGAAATGGTTCCTTTTCTTTCTTTTCCTGCCCCTTTATCTCTTTCTCTCTCTCTTCTTTCCTTCGTCTCTCCAACTCTCCCTCTCTCCCTCCTTTCCTCCCTTCCTTCCTGCCTTCCATCTTCCTGTCTGTGAAATTGGCCCATAATGTTAGACTGATTGAAGGAGTTGCCCGAGACTCTACAGATTTTTTGTCTTTATACTCAGCATCTTACCCTCCCTTGTCCCCTGCTTTCCATAACTCTTCAGTCTTTCTAGAGAAACCTCTCGGCATGTTTGGGCTCTCAATCATTGCTTCCCAATAATTCCTCCATCACAGCCGTCACTCTTCTCACTTATATCTCAGTAGAATGTTCTTTCTTCTCCAGTGGTTTTGAGTTGCCTTTGCTCCACTTAACTCCCTCTCAAAATTCCTTGTCTGGGAATTTTTTGTGTGTGTTCGTCTACTGGTTTCACCTTAGACTATGCAAATGGGACCTGAAAATTATTATTTTCCATGTTCACATTGATGTCTAAAAAGAAAGTGGCTTCCTCACCTGTGATTTCTTACTCATATTTCCTATTGCATTTAATTTAAGTAGCCATCACTGTGATATCCAGTGGATGCTTATTTTTGGCCCATCTGAATGTTGAATCTTAAAAAAATGAAGGAGGGCTCCATGGTCCTATTTGGCAGACTTAAAAGACAAAGAGCAGTGGGAAAATGAGGGCATAGGATTTGTGTTTCTGAAGTTTATATTGACTGGATGCTAAGTCGTATGTGGATCAAATAAATAAGGCAATACCCAAACAAGCAAACCAACCAACCAACCAAAAAAAACACAACTAAGGGATATCTCACAAATCTGGTATCATTTTCAGGGGTTTCATGAAAATATTTCTGTGTTTGTTTAGTGCTAAAAACAAATCTGTTTTACCACTTAGCCACCTATAAACATGTTCCTTAAAATATTACTCTGGGTGGAAAGCTTGTATTGCTTTTCACTTTAGCAATGTTTTATGCAACACAGATCAATTGACTGTGAATAATTTTCATCTTCCTACAGTCCAGGATATGGATTATTCAAATCATGTTTTAAAACTTTTAATACAAAAGGCCACAGAATATCCTGTTAAATTGGCAACTACACGTGTACTTACAAATTGAAAACATTAATGAGTAAGGAATATAATGAATGAAGAGATTGTTTTGGTACTTAGAAAACAAAGGCATGAGTTTTGACTCCTCTAGTTGATTCTTGAATAAGATTTTCTCAAAATAATGCACAAGTAAAGTTACACTAGTGAGCTGTTTTATAATTTATATTTCTGTGGGATATGCAAACAGCAATATTTGAACATTTGACATTTAATTTTTTTGTTTTCCCACTGAATTCTAAACATAATAATGAAGAAAATGTATGTATATATGTATGTGTGTGTGTGTGTGTGTGTGTGTGTGTGTGTGTGTGTACTCTTAATGAAGTAAGTATTACTCTTCTGCAGACAAATCGAGGGAAAAGAAACAATAGGAAAAGAAAGAGTTTTGCCTGATCAGTAAAAAACGAAGTATTGATTGTTTAGATGAGCCTCATGCAAAACAGTTATGAGTTTCAAGTTTCAAATTAAAATCCTTAATGTTATGAAATACGAATTGTATGTAGCAAGAAAACCATGAAAGTGTCAGGGATACCGTCTCAGGACAAAATGGGGAGTTTTCATGGGTGTCAGGTTTAGGTTTATGGTTCTAAAACCAACCTACAGGAAAGTCCATCCAGCACTGCAGCGAGACTGAACATCACGGTTGTTTGAATTCAAGGATCTTAGAAGCACACACACATGCAGGCATGTACCTGTAAGTCAGTTTCCATATAGAAAGTCGGGTGCTTGAGTGCATGTATCAGAGCATCTGGCCTCTTTTGTTTTTTAGCGTTTATTCACTTTTTGAGAGACAGAAAGAGACAGAGCATGAGTGGGGTAGGGACACAGAGAGAGGGAGACATAAAATCAGAAATAGGTCCAGGCTCTGAGCTCACAGCTGAGCCCGATGCAGGGCATGAACTCACGGATGTGAGATCATGACCTGAGCCAAAGTCAGATGCGTAACCAACTGAGCCACCCCGGTGCCCCACATCTGGCCTCTTAATACACAAGAGGGTCAACATGCCCTAAAGGCTCTGGGAAGGGGGGGTTATGGTGGAGAAATGTAACTACCCCCCTTCCTCCTTTCCCCTCTTCCCCCACTGCTCTGGGGAGGGGTGGTGGTGGTGGAGGAATTTAACTGCATTCAATCCTTGGTGCCATTTACTGCCCTGGGTAGTATTCATCTTGTTTGTCTCCTAAGACAAACTTTTGTACTTGGCTGAAGAAACTTTTGTCCACCTGGAATTCAAAGTATCAGATGCTAATACAAAGGCAGACCCATCAATTATGCTAGTCCCAGTTTCTCTTTATTAGTTGAGAATTGAATACTTAAAAAATATTTTATTTTGTTTTATTTTATTTTCAAAACCCATCATCCATTTAGCTTATCCCCCCTACTCTTCTCCCTCCAGCAACCCTCAGTTTGTTCTCTGTATTTAGAAGTCTCTTATGGTTGGTCTCCCCCTCTGTTTTTATCTTATTTTTCCTTCCTTTCCCTATGTTCATCCATTGTGTTTCTTAAGTTCCACATTATGAGTGAAATCATATTTGTCTTTCCATATATTTGTGAAATGATATGATTTTTGTTTAGCATAATACACTCTATTCCATCCATGTTGTTGCAAATGGCAACATTTCATTCTTTTTTATTGCCAAATAATATTCCATTATATATATATATATATATTACATCTTCTTTATCCATTCATGAGTTGATGGACACTGGGCTCTTTCCATAGTTTGGCTATTGTCGATAGTGCTGCTATAAACATCAGAGTGCATGTGTCTTTTTGAATCAGCATTTTTGTATCCTTTGGGTAAAAGTCTAATAGTGCAAGTTGTTCAGAGTTAACCACTCTGATAGGTGTGAGGTGGTATCTCATTGTAGCTTTGATATTAGATTGAGAACTGGATAAATATCCTGTCATCCCTTCAGAAAGGCATGGGAACTTCGAGCTGCAAGAGTGCCCATGGATGAGGACAGAGAAGCAACAACATGGAAATGGGAGAGATAGGGGTGTGCTGTTGTGGGGGCAGAAGGACTGGAAGCTGGCAGGATCAAGGGAGAGAAGGAGCCAATGGAAAGGAGAATGAATTCTGCATGACCCAGAGGGAGAAGAGATGGGAATTTGAGCAAGGAGATGCAGTCACCAGGACCAGGGCACAAGGAGCATTTGGACACAGAAACAAGGTGATTGTCTGATTACAAATCATAGGGCACAGGGACAGAGCAGGACTAGAAGGCTGACATACATGAGTGCTCTTCATAGTGCCCATGACAGACGTGGTGCAGTAGGATGAAGACAATGGCCACCTCAGAGAGTCACTTGGAGGATTAACTAAGATCATCCATACAACGAGTGAAGCTCAGTATTTGGTGCACAAAAACCACTACTATGCATTCACTGTTTTTATGATTGTCATCCATTGACTTCTTGTGCCTTCCCTCTCTACTGGAACTTTCCTTGTAGAAGAACTGGAAATGCCCCTCTACCTCTGCATTCTGTGTGTCCTATCACTCACCACACTTCTTGAAGCTCCTAAGTGACTTGGCTTTCTTGACCCTAACCTTCTATTCTTAGTTTTCTTACCCCTAATTCTATTTAACTTGCTGCTTATTTTTTCTGCTCTCCAGAAACAGGCATTCCCCAAGGTTCAATCCTGGTTCTCTTCTATATTCTCATCACCTTCGGTAACTTCAGCTAGCATTTCTCTGCGTGTCTGTTGACTGTACTACCTGGATCCTTGGTTTTCCCCTTACCAGTGGCATGTTGGAGCCTAAACAAGTCTTTTCTACACACCCATTCCACCTAAAAGAATAATGATGATTAATTATTAAACTCTTAGTGTGTGCCAGACAGTGTTGCTAACTTTACATGTGTATCTCTCTCAATGGAAGCAAGCAGCTGAGCTGTGACTCAAACTCAGGCAGTCTGACTCTGTGTTTGCTCCTTTTGACCTGCCTCTTTCTGAAGAGTAGGCCCAGCCTTCCATTCACCTTGGCTTCTCCCTCTCCCTCACCTCCCACATTTAATGAATGGACGGAGCTCATGGGATCTACCTGGGTTGAAAATCTTTTTGACTAGTCTTGCTTCCTCCCTCTCTTTCAGACTTTTGTTCCTCTCACTTGGACTCTTGAACTAACAACTGCCCTATAGTCTCTCCGTTCCACATCCGTGGCCTTTAAACATTTCTACTTTCAAATACATTTTACACAAAAGCCCTAAATGTACAGCAGACAAAGGCAGTGGAGCTCTGAGGGAAGTTGGGGGAGGAACCCAGATTCTCACCTGCTCTGTGCTGACATTGTCCTCCATGGTGGCTCCTGGTGCCTCAGTGGGAACTTTGGGGTGTAAGCTAAGATACTGGATAACTTATTTATGACCCAGCTCTGAGTGGACTCTTCCCCAGCTGAAACATTCCATGGTTCAAAGACTTGGTGATGAGGTCATAGGAGCCCCACTCTGTTTTCAAGTGTGTTTTTATTCCTTTGCTGCTCCCACTTGAACTCTAAAGTCTAGTCTAGATGAACTAGACTATTATTATTTCCTTTCCTCCATCTGTAGTTTCCTTCCTCCATGCCTTTGATGTTCCACAAAATTTCTGTTCATTTAAATGCCGGTCATTCTTCTGAAATGACAGCCCCTCCAGGAAGCCTTTGCCCATTGGCCTAACCATGCAAACCCTGAGAGCACGTTGTGCCTCCTTTTGACATCCACCTTCTGTTTTGTGTTAGGATTATTGTAAACATGTGTTCTACTTCCTCTTTGATGCTAACCTCTCAGGGGTTGTCCTGTCTATATCCTTTTGGTGCCCACACTAACATACAGCCTTAAACCAAGACCCACTGAACACAAATGTATTGCATATGATGAAAATTCAGTCATTTGATAAGTGTTTGGGGGTACTGGTTAGGCAAAGTTTCAGGCCCTGGAGATATGAGATCCCAGCCTTTATGGCACCGACAGCAGTTGTGGACATATGAGCAGAAACGATAAGGTGCTCCTGTACAGAAGTATACATTTCTTATGGTTATAGAAGTTGTAGAGGAAAGAAGTCATCACGTTCAACTGACCCAAGCCCCTTGTTTTGCTCAAAGAGATGGAATGATTGGACCAAAGTCATTGGCCAAACCTGGGTGAAAAAGACCCCATTCTCTGGGCATTATGTTACAGCTTTTAGGCCACAGCTGATTGGCCCTTAAGCATATCTTATTGGCTTGGAAAAATATGTGAAACCGAGATTGCTCTTTGCAAAATTACCTTTATAGCCTACTTTCTCCGTCCACTTTAATTTATTTATTAAAAACTTTTTTATGTTTATTTATTCTTAGAGGGAGAGAGACAAAGTATGAGTGGGAGAGGGGCAGTGTGAGAGAGGGACACAGAATCTATAGCAGGCTCTAGACCTTGAGCTGTCAGCACAGAGCCTGACGCGGGGCTTGAACCTGCAAATCATGAGATCATGACCTGAGCTGAAGCTGGATGCTTACCTGACTTAACCCAGGTGCCCCTCTGTCCACTTTTATAATGATTAAGTCTTTTCTCTTTTCCTCCTTCCCTCCTCCCTATTCCCCACTTGGCCCCACCTCCATCCCAAACATTCATGTGAACCTTGTATGTGGTTACGTATTGCTCTACCACTCATCTCAGTTAATAAATTATCTGTGACATCGCCTAGACGCTGAAACTTCCTGAGGTTAGGAGTCAGGGAAGGAATCTTCTCCCACGTTCTTTATCAGGTACATTCTAGCTTGAGCTATCTTAAGTGACTAAGGTGTGCTAGAGTGAATTTTAACAACCCAGGGAGATAGGGTTGGAGTCGGCTCCCCAAGAGAGAGGGAGCTTACATGATACATAATATGTCTCATGTTTAAAAAGTATACATATATCTAAACATAGGTACATGTTGATATTTATTGAGATTTCATGGGACACCTAGAAATACATTAGAAGATCTGAACATGTACAAATAAGCATTGAGAGGCTCTGTGAAGTATTTTTAATGCCAGGGGAATGTGAGAAACATTTAAGCGGTAAGGATGCTTTGATGTTAATTGTGTTAGTTGTTTAATGGTGAGTTGGAAAGGAGGAAGGGAGGAAAGGTCAACCATTATTCTTAAATACCCAACAGTGCAAGGCTCAGTAATGGGCATTAGAGGGTTAGCTATGGAAGACAGGTGCTGGAGTTAAAGTACTGGGCATTTGGGGGTCGATTCTAATAACATTTCTACTTTACAGACTTCTCCATGTGACATCTGAAGAATATTGTGGGAAGTTTCTGCTCTCTAGCCAGAGGAAGGAATTCCCCATTCTTTGTATAACTGTGTGGTCCCCCTGGGTATATTTCCTTATAAGCTATTTGAGGCAAGGGCCATATTTTCCCACAGCCTCTAACACAATGCTTTACACATAGTAGGCACTCAATAAGGATTTGTCAGGCATATGAATGCATAGGGTTTCCATAAAGGCACGATCCAAGGCTGTTCAGGTGGTTGTTACTCCATTTTTATTGCCATTCGGAACTTACAGCTCCCCTAACAACTATAACTTGTATCCCTCGAGCATATGTGGTATTTAGTATTTCTGTACGTGGTGTCAACTTTCATGTCATAATATACTATATATGTAACTGGTTAAGTTACAGTTGTTTTGGGAACCACAAGCTTTTTCCCATCGAAAATAAGCCCTTGCTAGCCATCCCAGTCTATGAAGAGGTAATATTCATTCGATGACCTTTTCATGCCTAACTCCCTTCCCCCCTGCCCCTGGCTCCCCAATTTGGAGGACACATCCAATTTCAAACATATGTTGTGATTATAATGACAAATCTGTGCTAAATAGCCTTTTTGCTAGTAGCACTATGACATTAATATTTTTTATTAAAAAATTTTATTTATTTTGAGAGAGAGAGAGCAGGTGCAAAAGTGGGGGAGAGACAGAGCAAAGAGGGATGTATTCAAGAGTTGGTCTGGTTATCTGAAATGGTCCTAAGGACAATGACATAGAACAAATATGTTTTCTTCTCCTTATGCAACCAAAGATAAAAGATAATGGTTTTGTTTTCCTAGAGCAGATGCCATAACTTTTTTTTCTGTTCATAATTACAAAATTTTTGAGTTTCTTGAAGCCAAGAAAAATAACTAAATCTCATCTTAGTTCTTCTTGTATTTATTTTTTATTTTATTTTGAGAGAGAGAGAGAGAAAGAGAGAGATGGGGAAGAGCAGAGAGGTTCTGCATGGAGCCTGACACAGGGCTTGACCTCACGACCCTGAGATCATGACCTGAGCTGAAATCAAAAGACAGAGACTTAACCAATTGAGCCACCCAGGTGCTCATTGGTTTTTCTTGTAATTCAGCTTTGTGAACAGAAAGCTAAGAAAAGGGGGCAGGGTGCTGGGATGGACGGTGGGGTATTAGGGGAAGTCAAGTGGAGTTGAACACTCTCTTCTCCAGGTGCTTGCAACACATGCTTGCAACCTTCGAGCACACTATTTAAGCAGATTGACCTTGAGCCAACAGATTTTTCTGTTCATGTTCCTTGAAGCTTAGTGATCTGTTGTATTCTCTAAGGGAAAACCTCAAAGTATCTATAAGTTTCTAAATTGAGAGCACCTTATCGTTTAATACTGATTTACTTATAAGGCTCTTACCCTTCTGGTGATGACTTAAACGGTTAGTAAATCAAGTGTGATACTTTACCAATGTTTATTATACATCCTCAACTAGCATCAGATGTCTCTTCACTATAATTCTACTGCTAAATGTTCTCTTCATCCCTTCCACATCTTCCACCCACTCTATTCTCTCAACACCCTCCCCACACACCCCACCATCCCCAATTTACAACTAGATATTAATCTCCCTCTTCCTGGCTTCAAGACTGAATGCTTATGATCTTTGTTTCTCTTTCATAAGTCATAAATGGGTACTCAAACATATTTGTTGAAATGGAATAAAAATGCTCTTAAATATTGCTTGTAGAATATCTAGAAAAGGTTGGGCTTAAAGGAAGCATTTGTTCCCACTCTTGTCTGTTGGTGGCTTAGTGGTCTCCATGCACAGGGTCTGGTGCGGTGTCAGCCATCCTTCTCAAAAACATGACCTTTCCTTTTCCTTAGATCTTCTAATATAAGCCCAAAATGACATGTTCCGTATCCCTTGTTTGAATCGACTGATAAATGAATTTATACTTAAATGTTAATATGTGAACTACCATACAGCATTTATAGTTTAAAAAGAGTTTCATGACATTATAGTTTATTAACCTTCAATATTAATGTGATGATAGAGATTTCACATTGGGTAGGTGAGAGAGATATTTCTGGGTGAATAGTTCTCTCACCCTATACTACTTAAAAGGCAACTCGCTCTGCCTTTACACAATGCTTGATACTTGTACTTGATAGCACCTGTATGGTTTGCAGACAGTTTAAAAATGACCACTCACGGGTCTAGTAGCACTCAGTTCCCATATTGAGACAAAATACATTAGAAAGATCATTTTGCATCACAGACAATTTTGGTTTTTTTCTTTCCTTTTTTTTTTTTTTTTTGCATTAGGTTAGAGTTCATAATCAGAGTTGAAGATAGGTCAATGATGATGGATTAATTACTTCATGTGATTTTTATTGAGTGCTGGCTATGGGCCGGGCACTACATAATGTATGAGAGACAGAATGATAACCAAGATAATTGTGGTCATTGTCCTCTTCTAGATTGCAGTGTACATCAGGGAAGAAATGAAAAACCAGTGAAAAATAAAGAAAAATACTAAACTGTAATAAGCACCAGGAAGGAGATAAAAAATTTTTGCTAAGATGGTGAATTATGATTGGTGGTATAGAGCCTACTTTAGATGGGGGCTTAGCAGAAGGCCATTTTTAAGTTAAGTCCTGAACGTTGAATGGTCAGCTTGTGAAGAATAGGGCTGGTGAGGTGGTGAAAGAGCTGAGGATGATGATGATGATGGTAGAAATGATGATGGTGATGGTGGTGGTGATAGTGATTATGAGCCATAATGAGGATTAAAACTACTCTATGGTAAAAATAACAGAGCTACATCAAATGTTACTCTGACATTTTGTCAAAGAAGACCTAGAAATAATAACAATTGGAATAATATTATATAACTTATTTAATCCTACCTTTGCCTGGGAACAATGTACCCTTGAAACTAGCACAAAAGACCATGTAATACTTCTGTAACTTTTGTATTTTATTTTGTAGATGATGAATCATAGACAAAAAACCAAGTGACTGCTTTCATCCTATTCTTCTTTAGGCAAAATTCAGCAGTTTTGAAAACAGTTTCTTAATACAGTACGTGCTTTACCTCGAGGTCAGTAATTTACAAGTATTAGGGAGAAAAATAATGTTTAGAGGGCAGTAAAATAATTACTGACCTGCTGTTTTGCTAATTTATTGATTTGATCAATTTCTTCAATGCACTAAGTTTATTCTTCTCCTCAGGGAGAATTTCTGAATATTACCTGATGGTTATCTCCTCCTTCCCTGCCATATTCTCCTCTCTTTTCCTTCTCCTTCTTCTACCAAATCATCCTTAGCATTGACACGTGAAGGTGTCATTAAGCATCTGACATTAGTGTTAAGTGGCATCACAGAGATGGTGTTTTAAAATTGGCTGAGTTGCTATTAATTCTGTGCACTCTTACTCATTATCTACAGCAGAGAACTTACAGAAAGCCAGCACATTTTATTTATCTTTTGTTTCTGAATTTGAGATTTAAGGACATGGAAAGGATCTCGGTTATATTGTTAATTGGAAAAAGCGAGGTATAAAACTGGTTATATACTAAATGCTTAATTTTATATTATGAAATCTATATTATATTATGAAAACATAAAATGCATATATACATATTTTTATATGTATCCAAAGGCCATCAAGACAATAATAAGATGTTAATCTTTTAGTAGTGGGTATTTTAGAAAATTTTGTTTTTTCTTTTCCTAAATTTTGAAATTTCAGTGATAAAAGGGGTATTTTGGAAATAAACTACAAATAAAACATTAACTTGTTTAACCTTTGACCTGGTATTCCCAGTCATTTAGAAAATAATCAGAGATTTGGGTGAACAAACTGTGTACTCTCTTGTCAATTTATATTCCTTCCAAAAAGGAAGGATCTGGTGTCCTAAAAGAGGAGACTGGTTAAAAAAACTAAAGGTAATAGATTGTGTGAAATTAAAATTACATTTTCAAAGAAATTGAATAACCATTATAATGTGTCACATTAAGTGGAAAAAATTAGTTTATGCAGTAAGATTAGAATTACATAAAAACAAAAATGTATGTGTGTAGGAGAAAAGACCACAAATAAAAACCATAATTTGTGCAATGGTAATTTCTAGGTGTGGGGAATCATGTTTCTTCATTTTTCAATGACTAAGCATCCCCTCTAAAATGAAATATATAAACATTATTATACTTTAAAAAAAGGGTTAGAACAAGACCCAGAAAAAAATCATTCAGATGTTTTGGGGAAAATAACCCTGGAAATGTGTTACTTTTCTCTGTGTCCATCCAGTGGTTCAAGTAAACAATAGCAAATAGCACCATTGAATTTCTCAGACATTGTCTAAACTCTAGAGAAATTCAAAGAAATCTCAAGCTTCAGGGTTGGACTATTGGATTGTCTAACCGGTTATAGCTTGGACATATTATTGTTAATATGATTATTAGACACGTTACCAATTCAGTGCAATTGATCAGGGAGTCCAAGCACTCAGGAAGCCACAGGAGAGTTTCCTAAGGGCTCGCTTGCATACTTCCATACAAATGGAATAACAATCAGCTGTCTTCACCTCAGCGCCCCATTCGCTAAAGAATAAACCCTCTGTATGAACTGACCCAATCACTTAGGCTTCCTTGGACATCTGGCTTAGGGGAAGAAAACTGTGGGCCAGCAGAGCCTGGTACAGAGGAAACCCACAATAAATAGGTGACTGGCCAGGGGCACCTAAACGCATTTGATGCAGACTATATCCTATCCCATGGTTTTAACTGGAAAGTAGGCACTTCATGTTTGATATTTACGTGAATGGTACTGTCTGGGGTAAAAAGGTAAAAATGGGAGGAGTAATTTTATTAACAGTAATAACAAGATACTGAAAATCATGGGTGCCAATTACTGTGCACCAATGTGTGCCAGGCCCTGCAAGAGAGGCCTTCACGTTCACCAGGGGCGCCCCCCTCAACCCCCGAGTTGCTAGAGGACTTGTCTTTTCCTGATGGTTCTAACATGGAAAGAAACACAATGGCCAGGCTCTGGGCATACGTGATGTCTAACGCCCCTCACCGCCACCCCTCCCTGTCCTTATCCACCTTTCCTTTTAAGTCTGCACCCTGATGGTCTTCCATCTCTGTCCGAGGCAGATGAGATTCAAGGTGAGAGAAAGAACAAATCCTGTAAGGTAATTCTGTCACTCACCTCATCTTCATAATCTTCCCTGAGCTTCCTCTGCGGCTCACCCTGGTATTGATCGAGTCACAGGCTATAGCAGACCAAGGCAGGGGGCTGAAAACCTTTCCGCGCCGCCCGCGCCAGTGCGCCCGTTTCAGCTCCGAGAAGAAAAGCCTGCTGTGAAAACAATCAGTGCATTTGCTTTAGATCTAAGTGATTCCAACTAGGTCGATGCTTCATGCTGATGTGTTGAAAACATTTAAAAAATTTCTCAGAGTTTGATTTCCACTGGAACATTATGGCATGTGTCTGCAGTTGTTATTTTTCACGCACGCAGCCGACAACTGCTTCCTGCCACCGCACACAAAAGCAGTGGGAACACGGAGCCTTTTGTCTGCGTGGAGGTTTACTATGAACGTTTTTTTGGGGGTGGCAAGAGGCAGGAACACGTGCCCAGGTTTGGTTGATAAGCCGCGTGTGATCTTGACCTGTGGTGGTAGGGTTTTTGTTACGGTTTGTTTTGCTCCTGAAGTGAATAGGAGCCAATGTATACCCAGTATAAATGTAAGCAAATGGGAAACTTTATGTTTGGTTTTGAGTTTTTGAGATTCCTCTCTGTTCTGGCACAGACTTTTACGGGGCCGCTTGCAATAACGCCAAGAGCAGCTTTCTCTTCCGAAGGATTCATCAGATCTCTGCAAGTTTATGTTTGTATTCAGAAATAATTGGAGCTCCTCAACACGTCTTAGCATCCAGTGGGGGAAGAAAAGCATTTACAGAGGGAAGTGATCGTACCCAAATTAATATTTATTCAATGTCTGGTGAGGACTCAGGACAACACTTAATGATAGAAGGCACAATTGCAGATTTTCCCCCCTGAAAAATAATCTGTAAAGGACAGGAACCCTGTACCAGCATTTCTGTGGTGTCTGGGGACTGGGCAAGGGGTGGGAAGTACTTTGAAGGCAGCAGTGGGGGGGGGCGGGGGTCAGGGACATCCATAAATTCATTAAATATGATCATGTTTCCAAATTCCTCATCCTGGCTATTAATAACAGAGCCCGGATTTGTCAAGAACAAATCAAGAAAACATGGGGTGCCTGGGTGGTTCAGTTGGGTTAAGCATCTGACTTCGACTCAGGTCATAGTCTCATGATCCGTGGGTTCGAGCCCAGTATTGGGCTCTGTGCTGACAGCTCAGAACCTGGCTGTGTCTCCTTCTCTCTCTATCCCTTCCCTGCATATGCTCTGTCTCTCTCTGTCTCTCAAAACTAAATAAATGTTAAAAAAAAAGAACAAGTAAAAAAAAGCAAACCAAAACCAAAACTAATCTACAAACCACACCCTGAATTACTTTTCCTTTATTTGGAGACGAAGTCAAAGGACTGGCATTAACCCTTTTTGTTTTGTTTTGTTTTTTTCCATAAAGTTCCCTGGGAGATCTGCGGCTGAGTCAGAGTTAGAATTAGGTTGTTAAGTGTTCGTCTGCCAAGTCCTATAAAAACTGTGTGTCACTTCAGCTGAATTTTCTTTGCAATGCCATCATTTAAATCAAATGTTGGGGTTTTCTTCTAGGCATGAACTCTCTGGGGTTCTGTTACCCTGTTTGCTGTTTATTGTCAAGACGATGAGAGAATGTTCTTGTAATGATCCAAGAAGAAGTAGCAAATGAATGCTCTTCTTCAGGTATTTTGTTGATTTATCAGAATGCCTGCCAATAGAAAAATTTCCATAAAACCGTCATCTGTGAGTTTACTGTATAAATCTAGGAGAGAGCATTATGGTGTTTCCTTTAGTGAAAATAAGTGAGATCCCCTTTTTCCTCTGATCTGCTGTTTCTCTCAAAGACTGGCTTTCTTTTTTTATCGGAATTATTCCTTAGTTCATGACCTTTACTCCCTTCAAGTTAGGTCTGCACCCATGAGTGACATTGTGGTTTATTTCGCTGGACACCTGTTTTGAGTACCTATTGTTTATACACTTGACTATTAGAGCTCGTATTCTAAACACAAACTGCCTATAGATGACCCCCTGTGGAATTTTTATTTGCTATTTTTATGTCTCATTTAAAGTTTTTTTTTAATGTTTTTTTATATTTAAGAGCGAGAGGGAGAGAGAGCATGAGCAAGGGAGGAGCAGAGACAGAGGGAGACAGAGAATCCCAAGCAGGCTCCAGGCTCTAGCTGGAAGCACAGAGCCTTAGGCGGGGCTTTAATCCATGAACCATGAGATCATGACCTAACCTGAAGTTGGATGCTCAACCGACTGAGCCACCCAGGCGCCCCTCATTTTAAAGAATAAGACTAAGAGGGTGTGGCTTTTATGGGGAAAGTTACTATAGATCTTTGGGTATCACTTTACACTTGTATTTTGATACATATTTGTATCTGGAAAGCCCAAAATGTGTTCGGGGTGTGAGGGCAGTGATACCCATGGCTTCCTTCAGGAGGAGATGGGAAGAAACTTCCAACCAAATGTACTTGGCCTTGAAGGTACAAAAGGCTTGTGACTAAGGGAGACCCAGGTCAATGCTGATTGATCTGGAGACAGAACTTGTCTGCAGCTTTCCAGTTCTTTTTCATCTTTTTATATTAGATGTTTGCTTCTCTAAAATGGGACAACAGTTCAGAATGTTTTGGTCTATAGAGGTTGAGAGCCCCGAGATAATATAATCAACAGAGCTTGTTACGATGACTCGCCGTTGGCCCACCGTTTGAAGGAGGCAGCATCTACGTAAAACGTTGTTCCTTTCTTTCCAATAATGGTGTTTGGCTAAAAACATTATGAACGTGTTGCCACTGCAGGTCAAGAGTGGGGGAAAAAATTCTGATATGTCAGCTCTCCAGCACCATTTCATTCATTTGGGAAAAACATTCCTTGGACGTGCTGTACTTTGTACTCTCGAGAGCCCTATTTGTAAAGAATATATGCACTTAATTTACGTACTCAGCTTGTCAAGGTACTCTGTTTCTGGATTTTCCACCCCAGAACAATGGGGAGCGTCCAACATGAGCTGCACAGAGAAAAACTATAGGCTCATAATAAACCTACAGTGGCTCATGCATGAAGCTTAGGCTACTATACATTTTCCAGAAAATAAAATATGGATGTTGCAGAAATATCTTTTCTTGCCAGAAGAAGCGACTCATTATGGGACCATTAACTGTGTATCTCTTGGGAGTTTCTTTAAGCAATTATTTAAACACCAGTGTTTCCCAGTAGAACTTTTGGAGACACATAACCTGATGCTGGCAGTTCAGCAAACCTGCTTTAAATGAGAATTTCCCCACAGGAGATTTATTTCTGATGGGCCAGTGGAAATTGCAGGTGTCCTGGAGTTCTCTTTCTGCTAATTGGGAAACATGTTTTCACAAGAGTAGATGCTTTAAGTATAAAAATGAAGGTAAGCATACTGAAAAAAAATGGATAAAATTAGTGTTCCAGAAATAATTAAATTTTAGACATCATTCAGCAACTTTTCACATACAAAAATCCTGCGCATTGGATAAAGTGAAGACAACATTATTGAGGAGTTTTGTGACATGTATAAGGTAAGTCTTAATTCGTCTGATGAATTCAATTAAACTACTGTGTATGGAATCTTGTGGATTCAGAGGAAGCTGAATTGTAGAGTTTTCGTATTTTGTCGATGTATTTTTATTCTTTTGCAATACTCTAGCTGGTCACTATTGCTTTTGTCCTCAAAAGGAAACAGCAGGTTTTTGTTTTTGTTTTTGTTTTCCAGGCTTCCTATGAACTTTGAGGCTCATTGGAGAGCACCATCTCACAAATGTTGGAGAGCTCTTTTTCACAAAAGGCAATAAAAATATATCCCTGGTTTAATAAATGGTGGGCCCTCCCTCATTCTTAGTTTCCTTTTGACAGAAGCTGAATTATTTCCATAAAGCTATTGCTTCCTTCTTTCTAGTGCTATTGACCCTTTTTTTCTATTAGTGGGGTTCAAGAGCCTTATGGCAGAAGGATGACATATGGGGACACATTATTGTCTCCCTCCTTGTGGTTCCTATTCAGATGACCACTGAAAGTACTTAGCTTCCTTACTTATGGAATTTTTAAAAAGCACTGAATTTAAAAAATTATTAGTACATTGTCAGAATGTTCTACTTCATGGGCAAGCAGAATTAAAAAAATATTTGGATGCCTAATAATTTCTTGTTCTTCAAATCTATTTTCTCCTATTGAAAAAATATTATGAAGACTATTAATCATAC
>NC_043701.1:58515119-58517866 GCF_006229205.1 Suricata suricatta | reverse complement strand
GTTCAGATTATTTACATATTTATTTCTGTAGAAATGTTAGTTAGGGTGATGTTCCAGAATGTGCTGGAGTGTTACTTATTATATATTCTAAGCATTGTATTATCGTTGTAAAATCTTTCAAATTCTGAGTTCAGATTCATATCTTGCTCTAGTGGAATCATACAGGGGATTGTGAGCCTGTATAATTAAATTTTTTATATAGTTGAATCTAAAAATGGGGGAAAACATTGCAGTATTTGAAATATTTGCTACAAAACAAACATTAATCGTTTCATAGGTTAAGACATACAATTGTATGCCTTCAAAGCAGTGTCACTAAAAGTAGAAATACAATTAATGAAAGTTAAAAGTGGGGAGGGAAATGGAGCAAAATAGTTTTCCTCTTGAATATTTTAGTATGCTTTTGCCTTTTCATGAAGAAGATTCACTTCCTCCACCAGGAAATTCATTACTTAAAATTCATTTGCTTTTGGAAACACTCTTTTCCATGGCTTCAAGGTCTGTTACAGCCTGACTTTCAAGATCCGCTAGATGGCTATTTTCTGGAATTTCCTTGCATTTTGCTGCCTTATCTGGGCCAGGGCTTCTTAAAATCTCATATTCTCCTCACTATTGAATTTCATTTGTTGCTGCTGTTATTCTTGGAGTATATTTTCAGGTAATTCTTTCAGAAAAAATCTGCAGATGGTAGATTTTGGGAGTCTGCATGTCTGAAAATGACTTCATTTTGTCTTTACTCTTGATTGATAGCTTGAATGTAGGCTCAAAATAATTTCCTCTCCAAACTTATGAAGACATTGTCCCGATATTTTTGGTATTTATCATGGCTTAAGAAATGTCCCAAACAAATTTGGTCTTTCTTCCTTTGAAGGTAAATGCAATCTCTTTGGAAGCTTTTAGGATCTTCTTTAGAATCCTGGTGTTTTTGAAATTTTAGAATAACGTGTTCAGATTTTTTTCCACATTCTTTCTGCTCACCCCCAGATAGAATCTTTCAAAATGAAGACATATTCTTGTGGGTGGTTTATTTAATCTTTGGATAATTTCATTCTTTTATTCCTTTGATAAATTGCTCATTTCCCTTTTCGTAGCTACCTCTTTCTGGAACTACTAGTAGACAGATGTGGGTCCTCCTGAATTGATAGTGCTGAAATCCTTCATATTTTCTGCTTATTTGTCATTTTCTTCTGGATTCTGGAACATTTCCTTGACTTTTCATTTAGTATTCAATCAAGGTTTCAAATGTCAAGAGTTATGTTATGAATTTTTACAAACCCGATTCCTTTTATCATTGCAACCTGTTCTTGTTTTATGAATGAAATAATCTGTCGAATCTCTCATAAAACCAACTGAAATTAGTTTAAGATTCCCTGCTCTTCTCTGAATTATTTGTTTCCTCCAACAACAGTGGATACTGCTGTTCATTTCAATCCTTTTGGTTCTTTTTTTTCACTATTGTTTCTCTCAAGTATCTGACAATAGTTGGTTGCCCATTTGTATTTATGAATTAAGTATAGAATAATTGTTACATGTTGCTTTCGTGGCTTTCCTTTGCAGCTTAACTATGTCAGGCTTCACTCCATGCAATGTTTCTCTCTTACTCTTTCTCCTCAATAAATCAGACTCTGTAATTGTGGTATTCAAGTACTCTATATTTTTTATCTCCTTGATCTGTCACATTTTGAAAGAAGCATGTTATCTCCTGTAAGACTGCACTTTCTGCCAATTTCTCATTGTATTTCTAAAAATTCTTCATCTAATGTATTTTGCGATTAGTTTTTTTTCCCCCAATGTATAAAGTTTCTTGACATATCCGGTTGGCAGAGTGTACCATTTATAAATATGAAATATCCCACTTAATGCATTTTGCTTCAGCTTTACTTCAATAGTAATATTTTCCCACCTGCTTTCCTTTTGTTTCCATTTGCTTATCATATCTCTGGCTACTTTTAACCTTTCTTTATCAATTTATGTAAAATGCCTTTTTAAACAGCCTCAGAACTGGGTTTTGCCTTTCTTCCCTAATTTTATATATTGTCTTTTATACAGAAATGCAGTTCATTCCATTTGTTATGTTAATTTATTTGTTTGGTATTGATCTTATTTTTACCTAATACCTTTTGTGTTTTGTGGCCCTTCCTTCCTTCCTTCCTTTCTCCCTTCTTTCCTGTCTTTCCTTGGAGTGATCAATTTTTTTTACTGATTTAGTTCTCCATCTCATTTATCTTTGCTAGTGAGGAATATTATTTTTGTAAGACATATACTTGGCCAGTTTTTTTAAATTTTCTTCTAATGTTTGTTTATTTATTTATTTAGTTAGTTAGTTAGTTTTTTTAGGGGAAAAAACCAGCATGTAATTTCTGTCCCTGATGGAATGTATTAAATAAGCAAACACCACCAACAAGCAAAACAAGCACTACAATGTAAAAATATTTTTTAAAAAAAGAAAACCCTCTCACATGCATAAATGAAAGATTGCACACAAAGAACTCACATCTTTTCAAGCTTCAATAGTAAATATTCTGCTACTATGTATTAAATACTGCATGGTTTGCCCAAGCTAAGATGAAACCACATCATGAGTCAATAAGCATTTTGCATTTTCTTTCATTATCTACTCAAAGTCATGCCTACTGCACCTCTAAACATTTCATTAAATCCAATTATACAGCAAACACTCCCAAAATAAACTTAGATTGTATTGCAGTTTCACTTAACAGTATATAAAATGCTGTGTTGTGACAGGT
>NC_043701.1:58488965-58515019 GCF_006229205.1 Suricata suricatta | reverse complement strand
AAAAAAAAAAAAGTTAAGAAAATAAATAAAAATTTATGAAATTTTAGCTCCGGAATGTGTTAAAAAAAGTTTGTTTTGCCTTTCAAAAGTCCTTTTTTCATAATTGATCTAAGCTTTCAAGAGCATATTGTTAGCAATTTCTTACACTTAAGACTTATTGGTCTTATGCCCCAAATATCCTTTATATACTAACATTCCTTTCATTATGTTACATTTATGTTGATTCCTATCTGACTCAGTGATTTTTTAAATGGAAAGCACAAAGAATCCTTGTATTGAAAAAGGTAAAAAAATAATGAATTATGTAAGAATAGAATCCCAGGGAAACAATTCATTTTGCTAAAGATTTCTAGAAATCTTATTGCATTCTTTAGTGTTAGTTTGAAGATTCTTGTGAGAAAGTATTTTGACTTGCCATAAAGAATTTAGGAGATTGAGGTGCCTGGGTGGCTCAGTCGGTTAAGCGTCCAGCTTTGGCTCAGGTCGTGATCTGACCGTTTGTGGGTTCGAGCCCTGCATGGGGCTCTGTGCTGACCGCTAGCTCAGAGCCTGGAGCCTGTCTTCAGATTCTGTGTCTCCCTCTCTCTCTGACTCTCCCTTGCTCACACTGTCTCTCTCTCTCTCTCTCAAAAATAAATAAAACATTAAAAAAATAAAAAAAAGAATTTAGGAAATAAAGGCAATGTGTGTATTAGTGTGCGTATACGTATATACTGTAATTTTTGAAGATTGGTGTGCCTATAATTTGGACATATTCTTCTTCTTTTCTTTCCATGATATTAAGCAATGGTTATAGAAGATGATATTTTAAGTATTTTATTTATACAAATAAAATTTGGCAACCATTTAAAAAATTTTTATATTGATTTCTAAAATCCAGTTCTGGCAACCTACAACTCTCGCACTTTAATGTACATATTCATGATTTTATCTTTATCCTTAGAATTCAGAAATTTGTCAGGATATGTCAAGATATGGGCCCTTAAGAAATAATCCTGCCTTGCTCCTTGAAGATCTTTGGACATAAAGAAAAAAGTCTTTATGATAGCTCTGATTAATGCTTTTCTTTAAATTTTTCTGTTCTTTTTTTCTTTTCTTTTATGATACCTTGTTATTTCCTGCATTCTTTTTTCTGGACTTCAAGTTTATTAATTTGTCTTTTTCTCTACTTGCTAATTGCTTGTTTTTTTGTGCCTGGATCCTCCCCAACTTTTGTTCTGGATAAAATATTTGCTCAAAATCCACTAAAATGGGGACACCTGGGTGGCTCAGTTGGTTAAATGTCTGACTTCTGCTCAGGTCATGACCTCACGGTTCATGAGTTCAAGCCCCACATTGGGCTCTGTGCTGACAACTCCGCTTGGAGCCTGACGCAGATTCTGATTCTGTGTCTTTCTCTCTCTCCCCTTTTCCTGCTCATGCTCTGTCTTTCTGCTTCTCTCTGTCTCTCTCAAAAATAAATAAACATTAAAAAAATTTTTTTAATCCACTAAAATGGCTTGAATCTATATATGTATTTAATGTCCCGTTTCCTACATTCATATTTTCTAGAGGTGCTATTAATTCTGTTTGCATAGCCTGTTTACCGTCTCACTGCTCATTGTTCTCATAATATAACACACAGATGTGCATTTCGATCAGTTTTGACACATGTGTACCTGTGTAACCACTACCCCCACCAGGACAGACAACACTCTCAGGGCCACAGGAACCTCCCTAGCGCCTCAAAGGCATTTGTTATTTGTCATTATAACTTATGTTTTTCCTGGTCTAGAGCTTCATCTAAATAGAGTCATATGGTGTATTCTCTTTTAAGTCTTGCTTCTTTCCCACAGCATAGTGTCAGAGATTCATTTGTTTTTTGCATGTCTTCTTTCCTTCCTTCCTTCCTTCCTTCCTTCCTTCCTTCCTTCCTTCCTTCCTTCCTTTTTTTACTTTACATTTCTCACCTCGCCTCCCTTTTTCCCTTGAAGAGTGTCCCGCTGGGGATAAATCTTGTTTATCCATTCATCTCTTAGAGATTTGGGTAGTTTACAGTAATTGAGCTCATACTGTGCTACTATGAATACACTGCCATGAACATTCTTATGCAAGTCTCTGTATGGGCATATGTTTTCATTTCTTTTGGGTAAATACCTAGGAGTGGAATTGCTAAGTCATGGGATAGGGATATGTCTGATTTGGAAAAAGACTGCCAGTTTACCAAGTGGTTGACCAATTTCACATATCCAACCACAGTGTATGAGAATCTAGCCACTCTGTATCCTCACCAGCACTTGGTGCAGTTGGTTCTGGCTTCAGCCACTCTAATAGGTTTGTAGTGGTGTTTCATTGTGTTTTTAAAAATGGTATAGTTTTTAAAAACTTAGATCCAAGTTAGTTAGCAAGTAGTGCAATAATAATTTTCAAGAGTAGATTCCTTAATGCCCTTTACCCATTTTTTAGCCCATACCCCCCTCCCACAACTCTCCAGGAACCCTCTGTTTGTTCTCTATATTTAAGAGTCTCTTATGTTTTGTCCCCCTCCCTGTTTTTATATTATTTTTGCCTCCCTTCCCTTATGTTCATTTGTTTTGTATCTTAAAGTCCTCATATGAGTGAAGTCATATGATATTTGTCTTTCTCTGACAAATTTTGCCAAACATAATATGCTCTAGTTCCATCCACATAGTTGCAGATGGCAAGATTTCATTCTTTTTGATTGCTGAGTAAACTCTGTGATATCTGTATGTCTGTATATCTATATATGTATGCATACATACCACATCTTCTTTATCCATTCATCCATCGATGGGCATTTGGCTATTATCGATAGCACTGCTATAAACAATGAGGTGCATATGCCCCTTTAAAACAGCACACCTTTATCCCTTGGATGAATACCTAGTAGAGCAGTTGCTGGGTCATAGGGTAGTTCTAGTTTTAATTTGTTGAGGAACCTTCATACTATTTTCCAGAGTGACTGCACCAGTTTACATTCCCACCAGCAGTGCAAAAGAGATCCTCTTTATCTGCATCCTCGCCAACATCTGTTGTTGCCTGAGTTGTTAATGTTAGTCATTCTGATGGGTGTGAGGTAGTATCTCATTGTGGTTTTGATTTGTATTTCCCTGATGATGAGTGATGTTGAGCATCTTTTCATGTGTCAGTTGGCTATCTGGGTGCCTTCTTTGGAGAAGTGTCTCAGGGTGCCTGGGTGGCTCAGCTGGGTAAGCGTCTGACTTCAGCTCAGGTCATGATCTCGCAGTTCATTGGTTCATGCCGTACATCAGGCTCTGTGCTGACAGCTAGCTCAGAGCCTGGAGCCTGTCTTTGGATTCTGTGTGTCCCTCTCCCTCTAACCCTCCCCTGCTCATGCTGTGCCCCTCTCTCTCTCTCCTTCTCAAAAATGAATGTAAAAACATTAAAAAAATTAAAAAAAAAGAAGTGTCTATTCATGTCTTTTGCCCATTTCTTCACTGGATTATTTGTTTTTCGGGTGTTGAGTTTGATAAGTTCTTTATTGATTTTGGATACTAATTCTTTATCTGATATGTTGTTTGCAAATATCTTCTCCCATTCTGTTGGTTGCCTTTTAGTTTTGCTGATTGTTTCCTTTGCTGTGCAGACGATTTTTATTTTGATGAGGCCCCAATAGTTCATTTTTGCTTTTGTTTTCCCTGCTTCTGGAGATGTGTTGAATAAGAAGTTGCTGTGGCCAAAGTCAAAGAGGTTTTGCCTTCTTTCTCCTCGAGGAAAAAGGATGGACTTTTTTGGATGGGCTTCCTGTCTTATGTTTAGGTCTTTCATTTTGGATTTATTTTTGTTATTGGTGTAAGAAAGTGGTCCAGGTTCATTTTTCTGCATGTTACTGTCCAGTTTCCCCAGCACCATTTGTTAAAGAGACTATCTTTATTCCATTGTATATTCTTCCTTGTTTTGTCAACGATTAGTTGGCATATGACTGTGGGTCCATTTCTGGGTTCTCTATTCTGTCCCATTGAACGGAGTGTCTGTTTCTGTGCCAGTACCATACTGTCTCAATGATGACAGCTTTGTAATACAGCTTGAAGTCTGGGATTGTGATGCCTCCAGCTTTGGTTTGCTTTTTCAAGATTACTTTGACTATTTGGGGTCTTTTCTGGTTCCATACAAATTTTAGGATTCTTTTTTCTAGCTCTGTGAAGGATTCTGGTGCTATTTTGATAGGTATTGCATTGAATATGTAGAATGCTTTGAGTAGTATTGACTTTTTAACAATACGTATTTTTCCTACCCAGGAGCATGGAATATTTTTCTTTTTTTGTGTGTCTTCTTCAATTTCTTTCATAAACTTTCTATAGTTTTAGTGTATAAAATTTTCATCTTTTTGGTTAGATTTATTCCTAGGTATTTTATGGTTTTGGGTCCAATTTTAAATGAGATCATTTCCTTGATTTCTCTTTCTGTTGCTTCATTTATTGGTGTTTAGGAATGCAACCAATTTCCATATACTGATTTTTATATCCTGCAACTTTGCTAAATTCATGGATCAGAGCTAGCAGTTTTTGAGTGGAATCTTTTGGGTTTTCTATAAAGAGTATCATGTCATCTGTGAAGAGTGAAAGTTTGACCTCCTGGCTGATTTGGATGCCTTTTATTTCTTTGTGTTGTCTTATTACTGAGGCTAAGACTTCCAATACATGTAGAATAACAGTGGCAAAGGTGGACTTCCTTGTCTTCTTCGTGACCTTAGGAAGAAAGTTCTCAGTTTTTCTACATTGAGGATGCTATTAGCTTTGGGTCTTTCATCTATGGCTTTGATGATCTCGAGGTATGATCCTTCTATTCCTACTTTCTTGAGGGTTTTTATCAAGAAAGGATGCTGTATTTTGTCAAATGTTTTCTCTGCATCTATTTAGAGAATTATGTGGTTCTTTTCCTTTCTTTCAATCTTTGTCTGGTTTTGGAATTGAGGTAATGCTGACTTCATAGAAAGAGTTTAGAAGTTTTCCTTCCATTTCTATATTTTGGAACAGCTTCAAGAGAATAGGGGTTAACTCTTCTTTAAATGTTTGGTAGAATTCTCCTGGTAAGCCATCAGGCCCTGGATTCTTGTATTTTGAAAGATTTTTCTTATTACAAATTAAATTTCTTTACTGGTTATTTGTTCAAATTTTCTATTTCTTTCTGTTTCAGTTTTGTTAGTTTATATGTTTCTAGAAATTTGTCCATTTCTTCCAGATTGCCCATTTTATTGGTGCATAATTGTTTGTACTATTCTCTTAGTATTGTTTGTAATTCTGCTGTGTTGGTTGTGATCTCTCCCCTTTCATTCTTGATTTTATTTATTTCAGTCCTTTCCTTTTTCATTTTGATCAAATTGGTTAGGGGTTTGTCAATTTTGATAATTCTTTCAAAGATTCAGCTTCTGGTTTCATTGATCTGTTCTACTGGGTTTTGTTTGTTTGTTTGCTGTTGTTGTTTGGTTTTGATAGCATTGATTTCTGCTCTAATCTTTATTATTTCCTGCCTTCTGCTGGTTTTGGGTTTTATTTATGTTCTTTTTCCAGCTCTTTGAGGTATAAAGTTAGGTTGTGTCTCTGAGACCTTTCTTCCTTTTTAGGAAGGCCTAGATTGCTATATACATCCCCCTTATGACTGCCTTTGCTGGTCCCAGAGGTTTTGGGCTCTGGTGTTATCATTTTCATTTTTATTGGGTTACATGTACTCTTTAATTTTCTTGTTAGCTTTTTTGTTAGCCCATTCATTCTTTAGTAGGATGGTCTTTAGTCTCCAAATATTTGTTATCTTTGCAAATTTTTTCTTGTCGTTGACTTTGAGTTTCATAGCATTGTGGTCTGAAAATACACACAATATGATCTCTATCTTTTTGTACTTGTTGAAAGCTGATTTGTGTCCCAGTATGTGATCTATTCTGGAGAATGTTCCATGTGCATTGAAGAATGTGCATTCCACTGCTTTAGGATGGAATGTTCTAAATATATCTCTTAAGTCCATCCAGTCCAGCGTGTCATTCAAAGCCATTGTGTCCTTGTTGATTTTCTGTTTAGATGATCTGTCCATTGCTGTAAGTGGGGTGTTGAAGCCCCCTACTATTATGGTATTATTATCAGTGAGTTTCTTTATGTTTGAGATTAATTGATTTATATATATGGTCGTTTTACATTTGGAGCATAAATGTTTACAATTGTTAGGTCTTCTTGGTGGATAGACAACATATCTCTTCATCTCTTGTTACAGCCCTTATTTTAAAGTTTAGATTATCTGTTATAAGTATGGCTTTCTTTTGGTGACGATTAGCATGATAGATGGTTCTCCATCCCCTTATCTTTAACCTGAAGGTGTCTTTATGTCTAAAGTGGATCTCTTGTAAACAGCATATAGATGGATTTTATTTTCTTATCTATTCTGTTACCCTATGTCTTTTGATTGGAGCATTTAGTCCATTGACATTTAGAGTGAGTACTGAAAGATATGAATTTATTGTTATGCTGCTGTAGAGTTGGAGTTCTCTGGTCCTTTCTAGTCCCTGTTGCTTTTGGGGGGTATTTTTTGCTTTTTTTTTTTTTTTTGTCTTTTCTCCCCTCAGAAAGTCCCCCTTAAAGTTTCTTACAGGCCTGGCTTAGTGGTAATAAATTCCTTTAATTTTTGTTTGTCTAGGAAACGTTTTATCTCTCTTTTTATTTTGAATGACAGGCTGGGTGGATAAAGAATTCTTGGCTGCATATTTTTCTGATTCAGCACATTGAATATATCCTGCCAATCCTTTCTGGCCTGCCAAGGTTCAGTGGATAGATCTGCTGCAAACCTGATCTGTCTTCCCTTGTAGGTTAAGGACTTTTTTCCCTTCCTGCTTTCATGATTCTTTCCTTGCCTGAATATTTTGTGAATTTGACTATGATGTGCCTTGTTGATGGTCGGTTTTTGTTGAATCTAATGGGAGTCCTCCATGCTTCCTGGATTTTGATGTTTGTGTCCTTCCCCAGGTTAGGAAAGTTTTCTGCTACGATTTGCTCACATAAATTTTCTACCCATTTTTCTCTCTCTTCGTTTTCTGGGACCCCCATGATTCTGATGTTGTTCCTTTTTAATGAGTCACTGAGTTATCTAATTTTATTTCATGCTCTTTTGCCTTATACTCCCTCTTTTTTTTCTTCATCATTATTCTCCATAAGTTTGTCCTCTATATCGATCATTCACTGCTCTGCCTCATTCATCGTTGATGCTGTGGCATCTATTTGAGATTGCAGCTCAGTTATAGCATTTTTTATTTCATCCTGACTAGCTTTTACTTCTTTCATCTCTGCAGAAAGGGATTCTAATCTATTTTCAGGCCCAGCTGTATTTTTATTATCATGATTCTAAATTCTGGTTCAGACATCTTGTTTGTATCTGTGTTGATTAAGTCCCTGGCTGTCATTTCTTCCTGTTCTTTTGGGGTAAATTCCTTCCATTTTTCATTTTGAAGAAGGAAAAGGAATTAATAAGGTAAAAAATTTAAATTAAAAATTAAAAACAATACACACACACAAAATCAAATAAATGATGCTAGATCCTAATTTTTTTTTTGGTCTGGTTGTTGAAAGGAGCTTGATAGATTAGAGAAAAAAGGGAAAATGAGAAAAGGGGAAAAAAAGAAAAAAGGAAAAACGTTTGAAAATTTGAAAAAGTGAATACAATGAAATAGAACAAAATGAAATGATTGAAGTGAAATAGAATTTGAAAAATTTACAAAAAACGAAAACATATAGTAGAAAAGAAAGAAAAATATTTTTAAGGAAAATTGAAAATACAAATTTTTTTCCTGCATTCAAGAATAAGAAAAGAAAAGAAAAAGAAAAAGAAATTAAATAGCTGGACCAGTGAACAGACTGAAATACGATTGAAATTACATCGGTTTCCCCTAGAAGTCAAGCTATGAAGCGCTTTATAGTCCCTAAATTAAGCAACCTGCGAGATATGTGATGTTTCTGAAGAGCGGCGAGATTGGCCCAGTTGGGTGGGGCTTAGTGTAATGGCTCAGTTTTCCACTAGATGGCGCTGCCTAGCTGACTGGGGTGGATTCCTGTGATGTGAGTAGGCATATATGCGCATGCGCGGGAGGGGTGAAAATGGCGTCACAGGCTACCCAGTCTGTAGTATGGGAATGCTCTTCTCCCCCACCAGCCGTTGCGCACTCTTCCACTCCCCGCTTTTACACTGTCTGTGACCAAGCCGTCAGGCTGCCAAGAAGCACCTCCTTTCTCCTCAGTTTTATCTCAAATGCGGATGTGTTACCCGACCCCTCACTTGTGAGGGATGAGGTTTTGACCCGTTCTGTCTGCAGGAGGGGCTCATGGAGCAATGGCTAGGTGCCGGCCACACCAGGAACGTTCACGGGACCATGCTGTTGCTGATGCTGATGACCGTGCTGCCACAGAGACTGTGGCTGGGTGCCAGCCCGCCCCAGAAAAAGTTCGCGCCATCATGTAGCCGCTGCGGTTCAGGGATTGTGGAAAATCACAACACACATCTGGCACCGGGCTTCCCCTTTCGGTAGCACCAGCGAATGTGGTGGTTCTCTGGCGTCTGCTGGGACCTTTGCCTTGTGGGGAGGCCACACAGCCTCTCCGAAAAGTCCTCCCAGCAGGGGAGCCGCCTCTCGCACGTGGCCCGAGGACCTCGCTCTCTGCTCCTGGGGATTGGCCCTTCTCCCCCGAGAATGCCAGGTATGGGGCTGAGGAATTTCACACTCTGCGCTCCCCCTGATTATAGACTCTTAGTGGAATTTAAACCCTCTCCTTTCTCCTTTCTCCCTTCTCCCTTTTGTGTTCAATCCCTTGCGAACTCTTTCTTTTCTCTCCAGCTGCCTTCATGTTGGGGGCTGCTTTCCGTACTCTTCTCCCCCATCTCCGGCCTCTCGGCAAGCAAAACCAGCTCTTCCCTCCCCTCCGTGGCGTCTCTCTCTCCCAGTGCACCGATCTGCGCCACTCGCTGCTGAGTTCTGTGGTTCAGGTTGTGCAGATTGTTGGGTTAGTCCTCAGCTCAGTTCTGAGGTGTGCAGGATGGTTTAGTGTTGATCTGGCTGCGTTTCGGGGACCAGAGATACAAAAAACCTTCCATGCTGTTCTGCCATTTTGGCCCCGCCTCACTGTGGTTTATGTGGCATTTCCCTGGTGAATAGTGATGTTGGGCATCTTTTCATATGTTTAATAACCATTTATATATCTGCCTTTTTAAAGTATTTGTTCCAGTCCTTTACCTAGTTTTAAAAATTTGTGTTTTTAAAAAATAGTTGTTTTTTTAGTTTTATGCTAGCCCTGAATGTATGTATGTGTATATGTGTGTGTATGTATATTTTTATATATAGTGTATATATAATGTGTATGTGGGATATATATAGTGTGTATATATATGGTTTATATATGGTCTGCATATATATACACATATAAAGAAAGTGTTTTTATCAATCTCTAGCATGCATTTTTATTTCTATAAATTATTTTTAATGTTCATTTATTTTTGAGAGAGAGAGAGAGACAGACAGAGTGTGAGCAGGGGAGGAACAGAGAGAGGGAGACAGAATCTGAAGCAGGCCCCAGGCTCTGAGCTGTCAGCACAGAGCCGATGTGGGGCTCAAACCCATGAACCGTGATATGACCTGAGCCGAAGCCGGATGCTTAACCGACTGAGCCACCCAGGCGCCCCTAGAAATTTTAATTTTGATAAAGCCCAATTTGCCACTTTTTTCCTTTGTGGTTGGTGCTTTTAGTACCTTGTCCAAGACGCTTTGGCACTATCTATAGTGTCTAGAGACATTTTTGTTTGTCACAACTCAGGTGGGTGGGGAGCTAGTATCACCTAATGGGTGGAGGCCACAGATGCTGCTGAGTGTCCTGCAGTGGCCACGACATCTTCCTCACCGCCCGGGATTATCCAGCGTGTCAGTAGTGTCAAAGTTTGAGGAGCTGGTTTCAAGTGACACAGAAATGTCCAAATGACTTTTCCTTTTATCTTTTTGGAAGTTTCTTATTAGGAAGATTGGTCCATTGAAAGTACTCATTTGTAAGGTCTTATGGTTTATATTATGCTATAGCTACCATTTATTAAGCCCTTACTGTGCCAGCTCCATTCTAGTAGTTTATGTATTATCTCATATAAGTCTGACAGGTAAGTATTCTTCCCACTTTATAGATAGAAAACCGGAAGCCAGAAAGGAAACCACGCCCCCGCAGAGGTCAAAGAGCCAAGATTTCTGTTTAGATCAGTGTGATAGTTTCCCGTAAGACTCCAAGTGGTGTTTGTTTTCGTTTAAAATTTAAATTATCACTTAAATTACTGATTGTCCTTTAATCTTACTGTAATACTGATACTCCAAAGAAAGGTATGCTATGTTTGCACTATGATGATAGAATGCTTTGGGGGAAACGTAGGGCCGTAAGGAGATAGATACTTTAATTTCCACTTTAGAGATTGCCAAGCTAGGCAACAGCAGTCAAGTGCCTCTTCTGATACCCAAGAATGAATTTAGGCAATTGATTGCTCTTCCCTCTATTTCTGTTTTTGTTTCCATATGACTGTCCAGCTTTCTGATGACTGAAAGTAGTACAGAGTAGGTTTTGCTTAGGATTAATAAAAGACATAAACCATTTTTCCTGACAGCCCAGAAAACAATGTAAGTAAACTACTTATGAAAATTGTAGTGTACTTCCAGGGTGCTTTGAGCAATTTGAATGAGTAACAGGAAATATATTTGTATGCTGAGACCTTTGAGGCCTCCTTCAAAAATATTGGGTACCTTGGGTACTACAAATGGATATCTTTCTAGAAATCCTACCACTGAACAGGTGTTCTCCAATCACTTCTTAGGTTTTCTGCCATCATCCAATCACAAGGATGCTCTGTGCTTCTGTGATGGAGATTTAGAATGTGGTACCACAGAGCTCCAAACACCATTGTCCACAAGGGATTTTTTCAGCCTGTGCCCAAGCCTTAGGAATGTAATCCTGTGTCACCCCCATGGACAGCAAGGATGGACTGTGCCTGCCAGGCCCAAGGTCCTTGAAATTCATTTAGAGTGGCTCTGCTATTGTGATTTATTTGCATTTCTGAAGTTTGATTTCACCATGCTCAATAAGTTTTCATATGCAGGACGAAGCACAAACATTTAACACTGAAAACTATGGCTGCTGTGAGTTGCCTCTTTGCCAATGTTGCTTATCACATCTTCTCTTCCCCCATAAACATGCAACTTGTGTTCCATCCACAGAAAAATTTTATTAAAAATTTTTAAACATTTATTTTTGAGAGAGAGAGGGAGTGAGAGAGAGCATTTGCACACAAGTGGGGGAGGGGCAGAGAGAGGGAGACAGAGGATCCAAAGCAGGCTCCATGCTGTGAGTGCAGAGCCCAGTGTGGGGCTTGAACCCATGAACCTTGAGATCATGAACTGAACTGAAATCAAGAGCCAGATGTTTAACTGACTGAGCCACCCAGGTGCCTCCATCCATAGAAGATTTATGCAATTCTGGAGTTACCTGAGGTGTCTTATTTCATACCTCAGTCTCTTAGTACATGCTGGATTGTTTTGTTTTGCATTCTTTGACACTCTTTTCTACTTGGGGTGCGAGAATGTTTAAATTTAAAAGATAATGCTAATCTGTATTTCAAATGGATACACCAATTTATATTCTTACAGAGCATATTTAAGATTGTCCATTGATACTCTGGTTTCTCTTTAGATCGTATAAGATTGTCCGTTGAGCCATGTGCTCTCCAATACTTGGTGTAATCAAATTTATTAAATTTTTCCAATCTAAGGAGAGTAAAATTGTATCTCACTGTTTTCTAATTGCATTTCCCCAAGTATAAATGAGGTTAAGCATCTTTTCATACATTTATTTGTAACTTCTTTTTTATCTTCTGTGAAAAGTATGTTTTTTTTTGTTTGCTCACACTTTCTATTGTTTTTCCCATATTATGTATTCATTTGTATTAAGAATAATATTTTGTCTGTAATATTCATTCTAAAAATAGTGTCTCTATTTTTGCCTTAAATTCTTTCTTTAAAAAATTAAAAAAATTTTTTAATGTTTTTTATTTATTTCTGAGAGATAGAGAGAAACAGCGTGAGCAGGGGAGGGTCAGAGAGGGAGACACAGAATCCGAAGCAGGCCCCAGGCTCTCAGCAATCTGTCAGCACAGAGCCTGATGCGGGGCTCAAATCCACAAACTGTGAGATCATGACCTGAGCCGAAGCTGGATGCTTAACCGACTGAACCACCCAGGCGCCCCTAAAAGTTTTTTTTTAATGTTTATTTATTTTTGAGAGAGGGGAGAGGCAGAGAGAGAGAGAGAGGGAGACACCGAATCTGAAACAAGGCTCCAGGCTCTGAGCTGTCAGCACAGAGCTCGACACAAGGCTTGAACTCACAGACAGTGAGATCATGACCTGAACCTAAATTGGACGCTTAACCAACTGAGCCGCCCACGTGCCCAGATTCTTACTTTCTTTATAGTGCATTTTGATGGGCAGAAGTTTTTAATTTTGATGCAGATAAAATGAATTTTAAAACTATTTTATGTTTTTTGCTTTTAGTATCTTGCTTAAGAAATCTTGACCCACCTCCATGCTTTAAAGATATTCTAATGGGGGAGAAAGGTAAGCGGGGTGATGGGCATGGAGTGGGCACTTGTGGAGAAGAGCACTGGGTGTTACATGGAAACCAACTTGGTAATAGACAAAAAAAATAAACATTAAAAATTTTTTTAAAACACTAAAGATTAAAGTCATGATTCTGAACTAAAAAAAAATTTAAGACTTACTTTTGCTGTTTACATTTAAGTCTTCAACCCACCTGGAATTATTATTTCTTTTTGTTTGCTGAGTACAAAGATCCAATTTAATCTTATTTTTTCTGCCTGGATAACCCAATGTCCCTGGCAGTACTTAATAAATACTCAATCTTTTCCCCAGTTATCTGCTGTATTACCACTGTCATAGATTAAAATTTCATTTATATGAGTGTCTGTTTCTTGGCTTTTAATTCTGTACTGATATTCTTTCTTACCTCTGTTTCATAAGGGTCTTGATATCTGGTAGGGAAAGTGCCCCAAACCTTGGTCAGATTTTGACTTGAATATCTTTTTTAAAGAATTGGGGAGAATAAACATCTCAATGCCATTGAATTTTCTAATCAATGGTCATGGTATATGCCTCAATTACACAGATTTTCACTAGCATCTTTTAATATTGATTTATACATATTCATAGAAAAATTGTGCAGTTCTTTTTAAAAACATTGTGAGTATCTTTTTAGAATTATTCTTAGGTAACTTGTAATTTTGTTGCTTTTATTTTTAACAGAATGTTTTCAACCATTTGTACTCTTTTAAATTTAGCTTTTCTAATTACTGTTGTTATATAGATTATAAATTGCTTGTATTGTCTCTATTTCTAATATTTTGTCTTATATTCTTTTGTGTTTTTTATGTGGACAATTATACAATCTGAAAATTTTACTTTGTTTCTTTCCTTCGTATCTTTTATGCCTTTGGTTTTGTGTCCTATGATACCAGCTTCAATATTTAATAAAAATAGTGATAGAGTATTTGGCTTATTCCTCAGACAAACATACCTGCCATTTTTCATAATCAAGAATGATGCTTCCCATAAGTTTGTTATAGAAGTCCTTTAAAATGGTAAGGACATTCCTTATTTCTAGTTTGCTAAAAATTTTATCTCATATTTTATATTGATAGTGGATTTTTCAGTCAAATACTTTTCTGAATAAATTAAAATGATCATATAATTGTTCACGTTTAATCGTTTAATAGAGTGAATGTCCTTTATAGTTTTTAAGATATTAAATCATCCTTGCATTCTGTGATAAAAAGTGACTTGATCATAATCTCTTAATTTTATATACCACTAGCTTCTGTTTGCTAATACTTTGTAGATTTTTGAGTCTTGGTTCATGAGTGAGATTAGCCTGTAAATATATTTTGTCCTATATCCTAGCTTAGTTTTGGTATTAAAGTTTTACTGACTTCACAGATGGGGAAGTATTTCCTCTTTATTGTTCTATTTAAAGATTAGAATGACTTTTTAAAAGTTTTTTTAAATGCTTATTTATTTACTTTTGAAAAAGAGAGAGAGAAAGAGGGGCAGAGAGAGAGAGGGAGAGAAAATCCCAAGCAGGCTTTGCGCTGTCAGCATGGAGCCCATAGCGGGGCTTGATCTCCTTAACTATGAGATAATGACTTGAACTGAAATCAAGAGCTGGATGCTTAACCGAATGCATCACCTAGGCGCCCCACTTTTTAAAAGTTTTATTTGTAGAATCATCTGATCCATCTTATGTATGTATATGTAGAATTTAAAATTAGGGATTCAATTTATTGAATAAGATTGGAGATATTCATGCTTTCCATCTATTCCTGAGTCTCTTTGGAAGATTTTGTTTTCTGGGAAATTGTCCATTTGACTGGGGAGTGGTATTCATAGGCATACATTTTTTTTATTGAATTCTCTCATTACTATGTTTTTTATGTTTAAATCTGATTGAAGGATTTAATTTAGTAGCTGCTTACAATATCCTTTATTTGTAGTTATATTTCCCTGGTTTACTTGCACATTTTCTGTCTCTCTTTTTGTCTAGATTATTCTTGCTTGAGATCTGAGGGTTTATTAGCTTTCTCAAAGGAACTTTTTTTTTCTTTTCTGATCTTCTCCATTGAATCATTTTTTAAAAGTTAACTAAACTTTTGTAACTGTGTTAGTTCTTTCTTTCTACTGTCTTTGAATTAATTTTATTTATTTTTCATTAACTATTAAGATGAATGTTTAAGTCATTAGTTTGCTCTTTATTATTTTCCAATGTATGCATTTAAGTCTGTCACTTTTCCTCAGAAGAACTATTTTCTCTGTATCCAGTAAGTTTTAGCATATAATATATTCATCATAATTCAGGTCTAACTATTTTAAATTTCTGCTATGATTTCTTCTTTGACCCATAAGTTATTTACTAGATTTTGTAGACATTACCAAATATATGGAGATTCTGAAAATATATATTTTGATACTGACTTATAAATTAGTCATATTTGGTCAAAGTGGTATGCTTAAAGTTGAATTTTTGAAATTTTTTGAGAAATACTTTATGGTCTAGCTGGTTTACAGAACTATTCCACATTTTTGAGAATGATATTAATTTATTGTCACTAGATACAGAATTCTATATAGGTCCATTTTCTCAAGTTTGTTACTTGTCTTGTTCACATTGTCTACATTATATCAATTTTGGTATGTTTGTTCTAGCAAAAATAGAGATATATGAAAATCTCCCACTCTGGTGGTAAGTTTAAAACATATCTCTACTTGTCTATTATTTCTTCATATATCTTTAGGCTCTCTTGATTAGATGTATATGTTTAGTATTGTTTTAGCTTTCAAATGAAATAAAATATTTTATAACTATCTAGTTATCATCTCCATCTAACAGTAAGTTTTGTCTTTGTTTAAAGTTTATTTATTTATTTTGAGAAACAGGACCAGAGGGGGTGGGCAGAGAGAGAGAGAGGACAGAGGATCTTAAGTAGCCTCCGTGCTGACAGCGGAGAGCCTGATGTGGGGCTTGAACTCACAAACCATGAGATCATGACCAGAGCCAAAGTTGGACTGTTAACCGACTGAGCCACCCAGGTGCTCCATGATAAGTTTTGTCTTAAAGACTGTCTGGGGACAGATATCTGACTCAATCCATGGAACATTCAACTTTTGATCCAAGGATCATGAGTTCAAGGCTCATATTGGGTGTGGAGCCTCCTTAAAAAAAAAAGAATTAATATAGTTTGCCTTCTTTTCTTTTGAGTAGTACATGTCTGGTATATGTTTCTTCTAGTTTTCCTATCAACCTTACTATATCTTATGTCATTATGTTTTTGATACGTTTCTTGTAAACAGCATAGAACTAATTTTAATAATGACTGGCAATCTCTTTATAAAATGGTGATTTAAAACTTTAAAACTGTTCACATTTATGAGGCTAAAAATAAAACCAGGCTTATTTCTTTCAGTTTCCTTTTTATTTACTGTGTACAACTTTTTTGATGTGTTTTTCTCTTGGGCTTGCTTTTTTATTTTAATCCTTGTTTAGACAGTTTGAATTTTTGAGGTATCTGTTTCTCATCTCAGCGCCTGGTCTCTTTACTGCATAAAGTGACTCTTAGGGTATTTCGATTCTCTAAGTGGTTACATATGGTATTTCTATCATACATATTTAAGTCTTACAAAGGCCTAAAGCTAACTACTTTAACTTCCTTAAGAAATAATAAAAGAATATTTAAAAAATCTAATTCCATTTACTTCCTTTCTAGTTCCAGTTACCGATGTTCAATATTTTAGTCCTTTTTTTTTTTAATACTCTGTAGTATGGTTGGTCATTGTTTTACATAGACATATCTGCTTGGATTTATCTGTGTGTTTAGCATTTTCATCGATGGCTGTAATATCTTTCATTTCAATTCATTCTTCTCCCTAAACTATATTTTTTTTTCTCAAAGTTCCCATGATGAAAATATGTTGATGGTAAATGCTCTGTGTATACTTGACTGATAAGTCTTTTCTACCCTTGTTCTGAAAAGGGAATCTTTGTAGATATAGAACTCTGCTTGTCCTTGGTGTTCTGCAGTTTCACTAAAATATGTCCAAGTTTACACTTCTTCTAACTTCTTTGTTTTGGGAAATGCTACATTTTCTGAATATGTGGATTTAGTATATAATTTCTGGAGAATTTTGATTGATCATCAAATATTGCCTTCCCTGAATTCTCTTTATTCTCTCCTTCTGAGACTCTATTAAAGATACGTTGGACCTTCTGACCTTCCGATATCTACTATGTCTCTTAACTTTGCTCTTATATTTTCCTTCTGCTGGTTCCTCTGTGCTGCATCTGAGAATATTTCTTTAACTATATCTTTCAATATTTCAGTTCTGACTCCAGTAATACCTAGTTTGCTTTTCAATTAACCTATCCAAAAAAGTACTATTGAAGCAGAGATGTGAAGAGGTAGAAAAGGATAGTCTGACTCTTTCAAGGAGAAGCATCTAGGCAGAGGGCAGCAGGTGCTGACACACTGACGTGAGAATGTGCGGTTGGGTAGAGGAATTGCAGGGGGGGGCAGGGCAGCCATAGCAGAGGGTGGTGGGGTGCAGGGCCAACAGGCCACATCATGCATGGCTTCTAGGCCATTATATATAAGGGCTTTGGTTTTTCCTCTGAGTCAGCTGAGAAGCCATCAGAGTGTTTTGTCCAGAGTGACATGACATGAGCAAGGGATCCCTGTTGACTGATGCCTGGACACGCTGATGGCAGGGAGACCAGTTAGGAAGCTAGTGCAATAATCCCAAGGAATGATGGCATGGATGGGGGTGGGTAGTGCCTGAGTTGGCCACAGGTGTCTGGATTAAATATTTGGGGATGTCAGCATCTGGGTGGGCTCTGAAGTCAGGAGGCTGAGTAGTGTCTCCAAAGGAGAGAAGGTAGGTAGAGAAGAGCTTCAGGGGACCAGACTCAAGGGCACTTCAGCGCTCAGAAGATGGGGCCTAATGAGGAACCCGCAAAGGGGCTGCTGAGGCCAGGAGGAGAACAGACACCATGTCCTGGGAGCCAAGAGGGTTTTAAGGAAAAGGGAGTGATTGATTGTGTCAAAGGCTGCTAAAAGGTCAAGTCATACAAGCACCGAGAATTGACGACTGGACTTAGAGATGTGGCTGATCTGGTGACCTTTAGCAGAGCAATACTTAGTAAACAGTACCTACCGCCCTGGATTGTTGCCAGGAGAGTCCTGTCATGCCTCAGACACAGTGTAAGCATCACTGCTGATCTGAGTAAATGAGTTGTGCTTCTACTCCACTTTCTAGAAAACAGCTGCCAAAAAGCAAAACAAAACAGAGAAAAAAAATACAAAAATAAAAAACAAACATGTGCCATCTTTTCACCCAGCCTTGTGCTGCTCCATCAGGACACGGGGTCTCTCTACCAAGTGGGCAGACAGAGGCTGCCTCTTATGCTTTCCCGGGAATGTGATGCCCTGGTACTGTGTCTGCTGGGACTCTGCTTCAGTACAGCAGAGCCACACCAGGCAGATGGCAGCCTGGCACTGGAATTCAGTTAGGTGCTGTCTACTTTAAGTGGCCCCCAAGATAAAAGAAGGATTTTAAAAGCCCTGGGGGGGGGCACCTGGGTGGTTCTGTTTGTTAAGTACCCAACTTGGGCTCAAGTCATGATTTCACAGTTCATGTATTTGAGCCTTATGTTGGGCTCTGTGCTGACAGCTCAGAGCCTGGAGCCTGCTTCTGATACTGTGTCTGCCTCTCTCTCTCTCTGTCCCTCCTCCCCCTCAAAAATAAACATTTCAAAACTTTTTAAAAATCCCTGGGGATTGGGGGAGATGCTGCTACTGTTGAAGCAGAATTAAAATCTTTCTTAGGTAAAAAAAATATAGTGTTAACCTTGCTCCCTTTCAAAAATTGGCATTGGGGTGCCTGGGTGGCTCAGTCGGTTAAGCCTCCGACTTCCGCTCAGGTCAGATCTCACGTTCATGGGTTCGAGCCCCACATCAGGCTCTGTGCTGACCGCTAGCTCAGAGCCTGGAGCCTGCTTCCGGTTCTGTGTCTCCTCCTCTCTCTGCCCCTCCCCCTCTCATGCTCTGTCTCTCTCTGTATCAAAAATAAATAAAACATTAAAAACATTTCAAAAATTGGCAGGGACAGAGAATGAATTGAGTTCTCCAAGTGTGGAGAAGATGATGCCCAGGATATAAGCTAGGGAAGCAGATGACATAAGCCCATTGCTGACAGTCCTCTAGAAGACCCTAGATGTTTAGAAGCAGCAAGGGCAATTGAGAAAGAGTAGCCAGTGAGGAAGGAGAAGAGCTGGTCAGGGCAGCACCCAACTGGAGTGTATCCGTGATCTGTGTTCCAACAGAGCATCTCTTTCCTGTGTTAAGGAGAAGCCTGAGTCTGCAGACTGGACAGGTCTCCAAGAACCTTTAATAGATTGTTTTAAAAAATATTAGCACTTATACTGTACACCAACATAAATTCCAGATGAACTTAATAAATAGAAAAGGAAACGATATAAAAAGGTAGAATGAAAACAAGTGGAAGAATATTTATCTGCTACTAGGTTAGAAAGGAATTTTCCCAGGTATAAATAAGCCCAGAAAAAGCTGCAGAAGTGAAAAGCTAAGAGGTTAGGCTAAATAATAATGTGAACTTTCTATAAGCTAAACATGTTCTACACCAAATTCGAAAGCAACTGGAAACTCAAAAATATATGCATAAATAAGACAGAAGGTTGACATCATTCCTATAAACAATCCCTACAGTAGATAAGAAAAATAATACTCCAGGGGAGAAAACGTTCAGAGAAATAATAAACATGTAAGATGAAAAATACATGAAATGTCTAGGCACACCCAAAATTTAAAGGAAGAAAGTTGAATTTCTGAGATGCAATTCATCCTCTGAGAAATTTATGAAAAGGAAAACAATTGGCAATGTGTAAAATGTTAAAGAGAGGAGGTGTTGGAATGAAAGATACTTAAATCTTTTTTGGAAAACAACTTGATATCATTTGTTTTAGTCAAAACAATTTGATTAAAATCCTTAAGATTATTTATAAATCTAGATGAGGAAATTTTTTCATATTAGAAGCTATTATGTGATTATAATGATCCAGGCCAAACATGTTGACAAAAAATAGACCTCAGAATCTCTTTAAATATTAAAATATTTACACAAAATTTAAATTAAAATTGGGACACCTGGGTGGCTCAGTCAGTTAGGAGACTGACTTTGGCTCAGGTCATGATCTTGCAATTCGTGAGTTCGAGCCCTGTGTCCGGCACTGTGCTAACAGATCGGAGCCTGGAGCCTGCTTCAGATTCTGTCTCCCTCTCTCTCTGCCCTGCCCCTGCTCACACTCTGTCTCTCTCTCAAAAATAATTAAACATTTAAAAAATATTAAAATACTGTAAATAGCTTAATAATAAACCATACACAATGATTACCTTAAATATTACACAGCCATAATGGTGCGATTGTTGACAAATTTTGAGTTGGAAAAATGGTAGCAATCTAATCTAAGAATGAAATAGGATAGCAAATAATACTATATGATACCAAACTTGTATATATATAATATGTATTAAAGAAAGGTATCAAGTAGTGTGATTGTGGACAATATACCTTTTCTATTTTATTTATACTGTTTTCCAAATTATCTTCAATAAGCATGAGTGTCTTTAAATATTATAATTTATTAATATTATATGAATTCTTATATGTTATTACTAATGCTTATAATAATAAGCATTATTTTAGTAGAAAGAAGCCAAGAGAAAGAAGAGAAAAAATTAAACCAAGGAATGATACTACCAAGAGCGGTGGAGTTCATCTAGGGCCATTTAGGGGGTAAAGGGGCATTTTCTAAAGCTGAGAATTTTCCCATTTTACTCAACTGTTTTCAGAGAGCTGAAGGAGTCGCCCCTTCCCAAACTTTGACAAAGTTGGTCCAGATTGACGAATGGGATGATTTCTGTTTTGCCCAAGTTTCAGTTGGATCACTGAAATCATTACAAGGCATGTTTCAAAGCATAAAAAAACGGGGACCAGGACTTTGGTGTAGCAGCTGCAGGTCAGAACGTGGACGGAATGGTCTCTTTTGCGTGGTTAGCATGTTCTGTTGTCTAACAGGTGCCTGCCAGCCTGTGTCACGGTCATCTAATGGTGTTGCCCAAGAGGTAGTGCCTTTGGCTAGAACCTACTATTACGTTGATTTTTAGAAAAATGATCTGTAACCCATTGTATGAGAAGCTTCATAAAGGGTAGTTATTAGAATCAGCAAACTAAATTTGTGGTATCAATACTTTTTCAGATTTATAATGCAAATGGAAACAATATCAGAGAAAATGTATAAGGTCCTTATCTGAATATGAGCATGTAAAAAAACATCTACCCCATATTTCTATTAGCATTTTATTTATTAAATGGCCCTTCTTTCTCCTTTGAAAAGAAGCTGAATTTCCTCCATCCTATCCTTTAGCTTGATTAGAACTGCACATCTTATCTGATAACTAGGACTCAGAACTCCACGCTATCACGAGCTGACTTGGAAGATTTTGTGTTTTCATATTTCCCTAATGTGTCTTACTGGGTCTGACTTCTAATCAAGAAGGATGCTACTTGTTTATCTATCTATTTATTTATGTTTAATGTTTATTTTTTAGAGAGAACGATAGGGAGACCGAGACAGAGTGCAAGCGGAAGAGCGGCAGAGAGAGAGGGAGCCACAGAACCCGAAGCAGGCTCCAGGTTCTGAGCTGTCAGCACAGAGCCCGATACAGGGCTTGCACTCACTAGGCATGAGATCATGACTTGAGCTGAAGTAAGCCACTTAACCAACTGCACCACCCAGGCACCCTGCTACTTGTTGTTTTTAAGATTGATTTTGTATTATGGATGTTTTAAAGAAGACACATTTTCCTAAATTGTTTAGATACCAAGAGCTGGTTCCTTTGTTACCCCTATGACTTTCCTGTGGGCACTGGCTGGTGGACTTGATGTAGAAACTTTGACTCAAAACTCTTCTGAGAACTTTTTTGACCCTCTGGTCAGAAAAATATCACAAAGGCCAGATTGTGGGAGAGATTTTGATTATTGTGAGTCCTTTTACCATGTGCTAAAAGAAACTATAGTCGCTCTCTATTGTACCTAAAGAATGTCAACATAGCATTATTCAATAAAAAAGGGAAAAAGGCATTTAGTAAAAACTTTGGCACAGTCTACCCCCGAAAGATACTAGTGGACAGAATTTCTATCATGTGCAGTAACTTTAGGATAGTTGGTTGAACGAGATTTCCCTGTACCTGTCACACCTATTTGCTAGGGTTCAATGTGTTCTTCCCTTCTTTGAGCAAGGATGCTGTCCATGAAAGTGGTACATTGCATGGAAGAGGTTTTATTCCTAAAGGAGCTGTCCTGATGTTAATTCTGCAACAAACTTGCACAAAGTACAGGGACATTCAGATGTAAGCCGGCCGGGCGGAGAGTTTGTTCTGTTTTATCTAGGTATTCCAGGACATGGCTATTCAGCATGCTCTGAAGCCTATGAAATACCTTGCCACCACACAGGCCGTATTTTTTAATAACCACTTTAACACAGTGCAGGGGAAATCTCCGCCACACGCAGCACAGGATGCTATAACCAGGGCGCCTCCTGGGAGCAGTCGGTCCACTCCTAGGCTTGTTTTCTCATGACACACATCTCCTGTCTGAATTCTTTAGCAAGGATTCTCGGGCCTCTGAGTGTTAAAGAGCATGGACACCCTATGCTTTCCCCAGTTGTGAAACAGATGATGAACGTGTTAGTGGGGCAAGGCTGGTGGCTACACCAATTCAGCGCCGCCGAGTGTGTGTGTCAAAACAAGTGTGTGAGGTTTCCTTGGTCTCTGCCTTAGGGAGAGAAAAATATTCCTGGAAGGACCAGTAACACCCCATGATTATATGCATATCACAACTCAGGTGTTTTGAGGCATCGAGGGAATATACGCTATATGCTGGTGAGCAGGGGCCTAAGATCGACACAGACATATTTGGCTGAGAAGCATATACCCGGAGAACTGATGTCATTGGAAACATATATGTGTGTATGGCTATAATGACATTTCTTTGTATCACATCTATCAGTTTCCAAGCGGCTTGTAACTTTCTTTTTCTACTCACAGCCAAACATTATAATGGCACAACCCATAAATCAACATCAACACGGAACATTGCTTAGCAAATATAAATGTATGTGCATTGCAGAATGATCTGAGATTACAAAAATATATCAGAAGTCAAAAGTAGCTGGTGGAGAAAATGCTACGTCTTTAGTTTATTGAGATTGTTTGGAGGATCCTAATGTACTGTCACTGAAAGAATAATTTTTCCTTTACAATCTACTTAGCAAAGATTTATCGATCCTTTCCCCCTTCATAGAGAATTACTGATCCATTTTAGAAAATCAGATTTTCACACCTTTCATGAGAATGTGCCCAGCGAGGTTCTCAGGGGACCGCTGGGGAAGTTGACTTTGACATGCAGTCCCTTGGAACTTGCACACCACAGCCCAGAGTCTCATCACTGATTTGTTGCACCGGGCAGGAAAATACTTTCATACATTTATAGAGAAATGATTGTACTGCAAGGACTTACTTTTCTGTGCTACTGGATGTATTCAGGGCCCCATTATTTGTGTAAACAGCATTTTTCAGATGTAGTGCTTTTTCTTTTTCTCCCCCGCCCCATCTTCTCAGCTGTGATGCTATGAACAGTAAGGGAAGATAAAAGTTGTTGAAATTCATGCCGCAAAGCCATGGGATGCTGTGGAATTTCTCAGTGTGTGTGTAAATAACTTTCTTGGAGATGTACGTTTCTGCTCTCCCCTCATTACCAGGGTATCCGAGGTAGCGAAGCAGCCTGCACGTTACATTGAAGTATGCATCATAACGAAGGTGATTTATTATAATTAAAACAGTGTGGAGAAGAGCTTCGTATGAGACATATTGTTTCACAGACGAGCTTAATAAAGAGCATTATTATTAGTTATAGATTTGGGTGAAGGATGTTGTGTACTGGGAGTTATGTAAGTATTAGTTCAAGCTTGGAGTTGCTCTTTTGAGTTGCTCTGTGTTGGAAGGGAGAGAAGCATTCAGTAAATGAAGAATTTTAATCCTGGCAGGAGCCTAGAGTGTTTGTGTTTGCGTACAAGTAGGAGAGAGAGAGGGGAGAAGGAGTGAAAAGAAGATGAAATGCACCTGAAGTGTTCTCCGAAGGAGCAGTTCTAGAATACTTTATTACAATCTGTGGAGACAATGGCATGGACTGTAAGTAGCTCCTGTCTCTTGATATAATAATGCACATAAAGTCGGGGTCAGACTGGGTTCGCTCTGGGCTTTGATGCTGCGGAAGGTCACTAGGGGAATCGATGGACCAAAATGAGCCCTGACTTTCATGCAATCAATGTGATTTTTCTATTTAAAGTGGATACTGCTGGGTGTGAGTCTCAAGCTTCAAATGTGGTCTGGCTCAGCTTTTCAGATCAAGAGTAAATTGCAATGCAAATGGGTTGTTCATTCTTATCACTGAGATGAGAAGATATGGCGCGAGCGTGCAGAGCAGGAGAGGCTGTCTGCAAACGCTGCTTTCAAGTTTGGCGCCCCATTATTTGAGCAGCCGAATTAGGAGCCGCTTGATTGGCAGGGGATACCTTGTTCTCTGTGTATGTTGCTATTTTTAATGAAAAAAAAATAAAGTGAACACTTTACAATGAAAAATAAATTGTTACTAAACCAAACTAAAACCAAAATATTTCTTTTACTTACTTTTGAGAGAGAGAGACAGACAGAGACAGAATGCAAGCAGGGGAGGGGCAGAGAGAGAGGGAGACATGGAATCTGAAGCAGCCTCCAAGCTCTGAGCTGTGAGCATAGAGCCTGACGCAGGGCTCGAACTCATGAATTGTGAGATCATGACCTGAGCCAAAGTCCAATGCTCAACCAACCGAGCCACCCAGGTGCCCCACAACCAAAATATTTCTAATTTTTTTCTATATTCTATCTACCCACCTATCCATCCATTTATCTATCCATCATCAGGGTTTGCTGGTTAGAAGAAAGTTTCTTCCATGCATATTTTTTCACCAATATTATTTATTTATCAATATATCCTAGCAATATCACACCAGCAACATTTATTTTTAATATCATTTCTTTAATATTAAGAAGGTTAAAATCATGTAGGATCAGAATGCAGAAGGAAGCTTTTTGATTGGGCAGCTCAAAGTTCTGATTTTGCCTGGATTCCTCAGGCTTTCGGAGTCTCTGCCTTGGCAAGCAGCTTTCTATTTAAAAGAACAAATTATAAATGCAGTTTTTCCACCAGAATGAAAGTTCTGGACCTGCTGAAGGATCTTTTATGGGTTTCTCTTCATCATGTCACATCGCCACTAAGATAGGCTGCATATCATTTAGGGAAACAGATTACCGAGAGAAGGCACTGTCGCTTTCTGTTTGAGAGAGAAGGCAAGTGAAGAAGGACCTGGATTTATAAGAATATTCTAAGTAAGTCTGTGAAGGACACCTCTTTTGCTCTCTCCTACGGAGGACTGTCAGGGACACAGACAAGAGTAACTGGCAGATTCTGCATTTTACCTAGGGCAAAACTTGACCTCTTCTTGTAAATCAAGGTTCTTTCTAATCTACTGAGAAAAATACACAGAAGACGCCCAGTTATTAAAAGGGCCAAAATCTGGAGAAATTAAGGAATGTGAATCTTCCATTAAGTTGAAACACTTTTGCCACTGAATTGCCACTTGATGTTTTAGCTTCCACTCTAAAAGATAATACTGCTATCTAGCTTTTAATTTAAACTTAATTTAATTTGAACTTTCAGGGTTTTAATTTATTAAAAGAAAATGAGAGGTTGAGATCACTGCTGACCTGTGGCAGAAAGCCAAATCCCCCACACGTCTGGCAGCCTTACATATTCAAATAAGCCTTCTTTTTTTAACCAAGAGCTATTTTTTTAATGTTTACTTATTTTTGAGAGAGAGAGAGACAGAGGGAGAGAGAGAGAGAGAGAGAGACAGCATAAGTAAGGGAGGGGCAGAGAGAGAGAGGGAGGGAGACACAGAATATGAAGCAGGTTCCAGACTCTGAGCTGTCAGCAGGAAGCCCAATGCAAGATTCGAACTCATGAGCTGTGAGATCATGACCTGAGCTGAAGTTCGATACTTAACCAACTGAGCCACTCAGGTGCCCCTACTGCGAACTAACTGAGTATAGTATATGTAATAGCACAAATCTCAGGTCAAGTACAAAGAGATACTAATTTATTGGCTGTAACTGGGAAAATGCTCCCCCCCCCCCAAATAGGAGGTGATAAGAATGTGGGGTGGAGAATTTTGTCTATGAGATGCTGTTAGCAGGATACCACCAGAGCAGGGAGCTTTATGCCTACAATATGGTTCTTTGACTCTAGGGTC
>NC_043701.1:58300898-58488865 GCF_006229205.1 Suricata suricatta | reverse complement strand
TTTTTTTTTTTTTTTTTTTTTTTTTTTTTTTTTTTTTTTTTTTTTTTTTTTTTTTTTTTTTTTTTTTTTTTTTTTTTTTTTTTTTTTTTTTTTTTTTTTTTTTTTTTTTTTTTTTTTTTTTTTTTTGCAGTAGGAATGATTAGAGGTTTTGGCCCACACATTTTGAGTTTGTGTATTTAATTATAACAATCCCCAAACAACTCAGAAATAAAATACTGAAAATGGCATTGTAGAGTATGGTTTCCACTGGGTAGAACCTTAATTCTCAGGAATTTGAAATACTATGTAAAGCTCTGGTATGGAAAGCATGATTTAATTATAATTAATTGTAATAAATGATGCAGTATTGTTTGATTCTAGTTACTGAGTTACTTTTTTAAGTGAGTTCTATGGATTTCAGAGACTTGGTCCCTGGTAAGAGACCCTGAGGCCTTGGGGGGGAGGGTTAATTAAGCCTGCCCATACTTCTTCCTACAAAACCCCCTCCCTTCACATGAGGATCTTGGGATAATGGGAAAATCCTTAATCTCAAAGCATCCCTGAATGTGCCACCCTGAAAATTAACGTCATTCATCCCCTTCTCCCACCTTTATTTTTCCTCTTTTTTGAGATCTCAGGAAAATTGAGAATATAAATTAAAGTGTCCTGTTTGCTGCCCTACCTTCTGTGACCAGCACTTACCCTACAGAACCCCGGGTTCAATGACCTTGACAATCTCACAGAGGTCATATTTTCACCCAGATGAACTATGCATGAGCAATCTGTTCAACCTTGATTTCAGAGATGAATGCTGCCTTTGTTTTCATCTTAATTTTTTTGGGAAAAGACATTTATTAGGGCTATTTCTGGGAAATCCCTGTTTTGTTCGCTTTCTACTGTGCTTCTCCAACAATACAGCAGGCAAATAAAGGAGAATAGGATTGTATTCTTCACTCCTATGTCTTTGGTTTTATCTTGAGGCACCCCTCCCAAGTCGCCAGTACCACAGACCAAGTCATGTTTATTGATTTTTCTCAAAAACTGGTCTAGTTCTAAGGAAACATTTTGATTGATTATGCTCTCTGGAGAGATCCTCTTACCCATCGCCCTGATTGGTTAGAAATACCATCAGAAGAGGTTAGGCTATTTTTCCAGTCTTCTGTAGGCCAGGAGTAAATAAAATCTCTCCTCACCATTTATCACCCCTGATCAGATTAGGCAAAGAGGAAATGTCAATAAGCAGTTTCCCATAAAGTTCCCATAATTCAAGTATATTAAGGGTCTTGAGAAAGAGGCCCTCTCTCTGGCAACTTTGGCTCTCCTGGGTAATCTACTGGAGGGACCCGTTGAATGAATGGATGTTGCCCAGAGATCTGTGACAATAGAATCTACAGCTAATTGAGCTTTCAAAGATTAAGGATGAAAGTGGCTTGTCAACCCCTGAGTCCCTCTCCTTTTCAGCATAGGATTGTTCTTTTCCAGTGCAGGGATCATCTGCAGGACACTCTGTCCTACCAGGCTCTAGGGACAGCTCACGTTTTTCTGCCATGTTTCCTTCATTCTCGTATTGTACTTTCCAAGCATCTAGGTCATCCCGGTCCCTCTGGACATTAAAATTTGGGGGGAAATTAAGCTATTTCTAAGGAACTTGAACAGTCTTATAAATATTTGAGGACCTTTAGTTATCACAGAAAAGGGTAGCCAAGAGTAAATGTAGCCCAAAAAGTTTACATTTAAAAGAAGATAGCCAATAGCAAAGGTCCCACATGAAAAAAACTTATATCGCTAACACTCTTAGCCGTAAGGCAATTTGCATCTTGGAGAAATGTCTCCCCACTTCTCAAGATGAGTTGGCTTTATTTTTTATTTTTTTTAAATTTTTTGTAAATGTTTTTATTTACTTTGTTTTGAGAGAGAGAGAGAGAGAGAGAGACAGCGACAGCGACAGCGACAGCGTGAGCAGGAGCAGGAGAGGGTCAGAGAGAGAGGGAGACACAGAATCCAAAGCAGGCTCCAGGCTCTGAGCCGTCAGCAGAGACGGACGCGGGGCTCGAACCCATGAATTGTGAGATCGTCACCTGAACCAAAGCCAGACGCTTGACTGACTGAGCCACCCAGGCGCCCCTCCAATGTGTGTTTTAATTGGACGGAGCCGCCGGGGCAACTGCAAGGGCTCCGATTTCTTTTTTGTGTATCGAAGGCTCTTTCCTCTGCGCTTAGTCAGTTCCGTTGACTTCACTGACTTTCTCGGTTTGGCTTTATTAAAACCTTGGAATTCAGTGCAGGATTTATTCTTTCTTGTATATCCCTTTAAAAGCCTCTTTAGTGAGATGTCTGGATGGCTCTTAATTTCAGCCCGGGTCATGATCTCAGGGTCTGCACTGAACGTGGAGCTTGTTTGGGATTCTCTCTCTTTCTCTCTCTCTCTGCCTCTCTCATTCTCTCCCTCTCGCTTGCATTCTCTCTGTCTTTAAAAACAAAACAAAACAAACAAAAACCAAAAATCCTCTTTAGAAATGCTGCTAAATTCCTAAAATCCTTGCCTTGTTACCTGTATTCACTTTGGTTTTTCCTGTCCCCTTGATTAAATCTTTCAGTCTTCTAGTTAAATCTTTACTGGTGTAGGGTATGCCCTATGGGAAAAAAGCCCAAAAAACACTTTCTTGGGCTGACGTGAGTGTGGCTTCTTGGTTTGTTTTGGGCAAATGAGAGAGGCTTCCCTTACCCCAAACTCTCCTGCTGATGGAGAATATTACATCACTGCCGAGACACCAGAGGGGGAAATGTGGGTGCTTAATAAGGGTGGAAGACAAAACTGCTTATAAAATGTTTTTAGTTCCTCAGGAAGAAGTGGGGGTATAAATACATGGATCAAGGGCATACATTCAAGCCAGTCTGGATTCACATAACTTTGGTTGGACAATTGTATCACAATATTGACTTGAGTCCAGATTAGGGCCTCTGGGGTGTGTCTTTCTCTACTGATTTGCAGTTTATTGGTTCCACGATTCCATTACTCTCTATCTGATTTTCTCAACATTTCCCTTGCTGTTTTACTGTGGTCAAAAGTTCTGTTTGGGAATGACAGGTACAAGAGGTTACTCTTGTATAGAATGCTGGCATCACATTTAATCTCCTTGATTCTGGGACACTCACTCTGTTCTTCTACAATTTAGTAAAAGAAGAAGAATCAATAGTTGAGAAACCTTATTAGTTAATTTCCATTGCAATCTGACTTTTTTGTCATCTATATTCTCTGACGGCGACATCTTTAATTTTGCGAAGTATTAGATGAACCCCTTTATGGATGCATCAACTAATTGCATTCGCTTAAAGAAAAAAGGAAGAGCCTATTTTTTTTTTTTTACTTTACTCACTCACTGTAGACATTCTCCATGATTGCAAAAAGTAATGTACAATAGCTATCCCAAGTAATCCTAATTAGTTCAGTGGATATTTGAGCTCTATCAATTACTTAAATAACTTAGGGGTGGGGTTTGGGGGTTAAAGAGCCCTCAGCCTGGGGGTTGGTAGACCCAGGTAAAACAATTGGCTTAAAACCTGCAGGCAATGTCATGGACTCTGGTCTTGAGATACCTCTGAGAATAGTACCCAATGAAAGGTGCGCCTGAAAATTGTGCATTTCTGGTTTTTGCATTTCTGGTTTTTGGGCAACAGGTAAAGGCTAGGTGAAGAACACATCTGGAAATTAGATTGTGGGGAGAAAAAATGTTTGATTGGGGCTCGACGTGGTGAGGTATCAGATTAAGAGCAGAGCTCCGTGCAGTGACTTCAAATCCCTAGTGACTGCAGGTGTCTGGAATCCTGGGCTTAAGAGGTTGCCCTAGAATTCCCTCACCTGCCTTTTATCAGCAGCAGTATTGACAAGATTTTCATTACTTCCTAAATGTCTGCACTGGCTTGCTTTATTTTTCTTGTTAAAGTTTGGTATTTATATATATATAAAAGTCATTGCTAGCTCTCCTATGTTAGTCATCACCAATTTCATCATCCTTCCCATTTATTAATGATCCTGCTTCCTCTCTAATACCTTTTTTCTTTCTGACATGTCTGTGAACCTATCTTCTTCTCCTGAAACTCCTTTACTGGGAATGAACCCAGTCAATTCTGCTGCCTTTTGTTTCTGCTGCCAGCACTCCAGGACCGGCGTCTTCTTCACGTAAAATAATGCGCGTGTAGTAAAATACACAACAGATCTACTAATAGCATTTCTTTACTGCTGTAAACACTTGTCTGTATGTTTTCAGTAAATTTAAGAAATAAAATGTGGTTACATAGTATTAGCCTGAGTTACATTTAATAAAATTTAGTCATCCTCTAAGATATATTTTGTAATCTCACCTTGAATCAATAGTTGATGCCACTCCTAAGACAATAAAGCACATTATTTCCTAAGGAAATAATCAGAAATACAGTCCAAATTTACGTGCAGTTAACAACGTGAACTTGTTTGAAAAAACCCAAAGCTGTGTTTTCCTAGGGAAAACAAATGAAATGCTCCAAAATATTAACTGCGAAGTAGAGGAATTATGGGTCATTTATATTTTCTTTATCATTTTTAATATTTTGTAATTTTCAGGAGCACCTGGGTGGCTTAGTCAGTTAAGCATATGATTTAGGCTCAGGGCATGATCTCACAGTTCGTGAGTTTGAGCCCCGCTTCAGGCTCTGTGCTGACAGTTTAGAGCCTAGAGCCTGCTTCAGATTCTGTGTCTGCCTCTCTCTCTGCCCCTCCCCCATTCATGCTCTGTTTCTGTCTCTCAATAATAAACATCCAAAAAAAAGTTAAAAATTTAAAAAATGTTTTGTAATTTTCCTATAGTTATAATATATTATAACATTTGTAATAAAATTCTTAAATCTCAGTGTAACTACTAAAGCAACATACGTTCAATAGAACAAATTCAAACAATACCAAAGTATAAAAAGTACGAAGTGGCACCTTGCCTTTTGTCCCACTGTGGTTCTCGGTTCTGCTCCTATTTCTGTTTACTCTTTCTGATAGTTTTTCTGCACCTCTATGCTTACGTGCAAATACATGTGCACAGACTTACATACTTACATCCACATATGTACTTGAAGAAAAATAAAAACAGTCCCATATAATGGCCTGCAGAATTTGCAAACCAATTACTAACCTGTTAGTGGCTTGAATGCAGCCATGGTGAGAGTGTTTACCACATGGATATCAGCAAACACTATCCAAGCTTCCGTTCTAAATGAGAGCTGGTTTCTCAGCACACCACTGACCCATACCATAGATTTTACTCTACAGTTTGCTTTTTGCTTAGCAATGTAAACCATGTTCCATGTCAGTACTTAGAGCTCTTTTCGGATTTTTTTATGGTTACATGATCTTCTATTGCCTAGATGTAATGATCCCTCCAATGATAAACTTTAATGCTTTTTCCAATTTTTTTTAAAAAATTTTTTTAATGTTTTTATTTATTTTTGAGAGAGAGAGAGAGACAGCGTGAGCAGGGGAGGGTCCGAGAGAGAAGGAGTCACAGGATCTGAAGACAGGCTCCAGACTCTGAGCTAGCGGTCAGCACAAAGCCTGACGTGGGGCTCGAACCCACGAACCATGAGATCATGACCTGAGCCGAAGTCGGACGCTTAACCAACTGAGCCACCCAGGCGCCCCGCTTTTTCCAATTTTTGATATCACAAACAATACTATAAGAAGTAGTATGCTTATGTCCCTTGATGTATTTATGCAAGTCATTCTATAGGACAGATCCTCAGAAGTGGTTATTCTTTGGTCGTAAAACAAACAAATTTAAAGTTTGACTACTATTTAAAGAGCAAATTGCTCTTTAAAATCAGTGTTCTAGTTTGTATCCCAACCAATTCCCTATCCTCTGGCCACCACTTGATATTATCCATCTTTTAAAATTTTCTAATTTATAGGCAAAATAATCAATACTTTGTTTAATTATTACAAGTAAATCATACTTTTAAACTTAAAAAAATTTTAATGTTTATTCACTTTTGAGAGGCAGAGAGAGACCAAGCACAAGCAGCAGATGGGCAGCAAGAGAGGAACACAAAATCCCAAGCAGGATCCAGGCCCTGAGCTGTCAGTGCAGAGCCCAATGCAGGGCTTGAACTCATGAATTGCAAAATCATGACCTGAGCTCAAATCAGATGCTTAACAGACTAAGCCACTCAGGTGTCTCAAATATTTTTAAACTTAAAAAAATTTTTTGAATGTTCATTTGAGAGAAAGGGAGACAGAACGCAAGTAGGGGAGGGGCAGAAAGAGAGGGAGACACAGAATCTAAAGCAGGCTCCAGGCTCTGAGCTGTCAGCACAGAGCCTGATGCAGGGCTTAATCTCATGAACTGCAAGATCATGACCTGAGCTGAAGTAGGACACTTAACTGACTGAGCCACCCAGGTGCTCCTAGCTAATCATATTTTATAAGTTTATTGTTCATATACACTTCTTCTCAGTTTCTTGTTATTTATTTGTAGTCACTCTTTATATATATTTGATATTAAACTTTTGTTATGTATGTAGTAAACATTTTCTTCCAATATATTATTTTTCTATCTTATTTAAGGCTTCTTTTGCCTTATGAGAGTTATAATTTTGTTTTATGACATCCAGGTTTCATGTCAGAATTATAAAGGTTTCTCTCATTTAAGGCTAAACAATTATTAGGTGATGTCCTTAGACTTCTTCTGTATGTTTTCATGGAGAAGGGCGCTTCAATTCCTACCTAAAGACCCAGAGAGTGTTGTTATGATCTCTTCTTTTCTTATTTACGTGCCCCCATGAGAGGAGAAGTTGTTAATTTGATTGGTGAGAATTATGAGTGTTTTTTGGGCCAGATTTACAAATGTGTAGCCTGAGTGTTAAAAAGTCATAGTTTTCTGTGGCCCATCCTTTTGTCTTCTTGGACGTATACACTAAAGCTTGGAGAGAGGATGGGCAGAGAGGATGTGGGAATAATGGGGATAACAGTTAGTCTTACATCATACAGTTTTATAGAAGGGCCTTTTCAATGTTTGTTGAAACTATGGAAATAAGATGTTTGAGAAAGCAAAGAAAATAGGCAATTAAAATGTGAGTTGTCAAGCTGTGAGAGACATAGATAGGAAGTAAAATGAACGTTAAAATGCTACCTGTCCAACTTCAGCTCAGGTCATGATCTCATGGCTCGTGAGTTCAAGCCCCACATTAGGCTCTGTGCTGACAGCTTGGGGCCTAGGGCCAGCTTCGGATTCTGACTCTCTCTCTCTCTCTGCCCCTCTCCCACCCATGTCCTGACTCTGTCTCTCTCTCAAAAATAAATAAACATTAAAAAAAATTTTTTTAATGCTACCTGCCATTGTAGCATACATTCGTAGCGCTTAGTTTTCTGGTCCATGTGGTTATTTGTCCCTTTGAAGTTGGGGTTGGGGCATTTGACAGCTCTGGCCAGTAGAAGGTGGGGAGAAGGGATGTGTGTTACTACATAGCCAGAACCTTCCTTCGAGGCTGTGACATTTTCAGTGGCAGCTGGCCATGGAGGCATGTGTTGAGAGGGACCCTCTATCAGCAGGGTCTCTGAATGATTAAAGTGAGCAGAGATTCCTGCCACCCAAAGCATAGACCACAAGCAAAAAACAATGCTGTTTTAATGTCCCTAAGATTTTGATGTTGTTTATCACTGCAGCCTAGCCTAGCCTATGCCGCCTGTCACACTCATCCACAAATGGCGTTGGCCCCACCCCTCAGCTCATGCCTTTCAATGCCAGCCTCCTTAGTGGGGCCTGCCTTGTATTACCTGTCTCCATGTGGAAAATGGACCCTATTTGAACCTGCTGGAGACCCAATGAGATACCTGCTCTTCCCTTGTTTCAGCTTTGCATTTCCATGTGGATGGCTAAGTCGTGTCTTCAATGCACACTGACCTGTTTTTAATTGGGACAGAGCGAATAGAAATCTTTTTGTCCCAGGCTCTATCCTATGCTGCCTCCAATCAGAAAGCCTGCCTTTTGGTAGGGGTCGGGAACACCTGCTAGGGCATGAATAAAATTGGAGCTTTGATCCCCATTGGGCAAGGGACTCTTGGGGGTGTCTATGTTCCCTGTAGGTTGGAGCCCAGAGGGGATAATGGAGCGAACTGGACTTTTTCATATCCAACAGAAGATCTTCTCCTTCATTTTATTCTTGCAGGAATTTTATATTTAGATCATAGGAGCAAAGTCTTAACAAGTTATATTTTGCACATTATTGTGTTTAACATGACACATTTAATTCAGGAATGCAGTCCTCAACACCACCACCTTTCACTGTAAAAATGGCAAGGAACTACATTAGAGAGGAGGAAAAAATGTAACTCTTGGCAATTTCACTATCTGGCCTAGGAATGGACACCAATACCGCAAAGTAGCAAGGGCTGTTTGCAAGAGCCATTTGGGTGACATTATTCTGCTGTCTATAAATATGTCCTGGCTGCGAGAAGACTGAGGAGGGGCCACTCCCCTGTAATGCTCACTTAGGGAAAAGAAGTCCTGCTTTCCAAACCAGGGCAAGTGCCATTGCAGTAATGGGGCCTCAAACAGGCAAAATTGTATGTGTTGTCAATGGCTACAATGTAATTTTATTGATTTACAATGTTTAAAGTGAAGGCATGATTTCTAGCTTCTAGAAGGTGTCACATTGGAGTAATTGCACCCAAACTGGATTTTATGACCAGAAAAGAACATGGTAATGCCCACACAGACTTCTCAGGCTGCCTTGCATTTGTGGCTGATCAGTAATCAGGGAGTTATTATTAGCGGCTGTCGTGCTTGGATAACTCATAGAAGGCACAGATGTTGTGTGGCTTGGATTTGGTTTTAGCAGACATATTTGAATCATCCAAAGGAAATCATCTTCCTGTTGCTTCCTTCGTGCAGTCCAGGCCCCTCTGTCTCTTTGGTCTCCTATTGTCCAGGTTTTCACCCACACCCTCTTGTCCTTTCACATATGTTAGGTTCTAGGACAAATGCTTTGGGAAATATTGCTCTCTTTAAGCAGAGTGCCTGAGTCTGGAGCAATGTTTCTTCAGGTGTGACTTTCACATCACCTGTGTCTGAATCACTGGGTTGTTGGGCCCCTTGAAAAGTGCACCTTGAACAAGCACCCTTGTGGATTTGTGCATTTTTTTAAAGTTTATTTCATTTTTGAGAGAGAGGCAGAAAGACAGAGCATAAGTGTACAAGGGGTAGAGAGAGACACACACAGAATCCAGAGCAGGCTCTATGCTCTGAGCCATCATCACAGAGCCCGATGTGGGGTCAAACCCACAAACTGTGAGATCATGACCTGAGCCAAAGCAGAGGCTCAACCCACTGAGCCACCAGGTGCCCTGTCCTAGTGCATTCTTATGCACAGCAGAGTCTGCGTACCTGGAAGTGAGGAAAGACGAGTGTAAACAATGACCCTACTGAACATTTAAAAAAAATATGTGGGTTTTTTTAATTATCATCCTGTTATACATCTGTGTTGTATCTTTGCTCAGAGAAACTCAGAAATTCAAGTTTATATCAGCTTTCCAAATAATGTCCATGCTGTTTTAAGGAAGGTCACATTAAGGATTTGTCATATATAAGAATATATGTATAAGAATAGATCTTATACATGCTTATTTATACTTATTTATGTAAAGAAATTTGGAGTTCACCTGTGTGTACCATTTTGACACTGAAAATGCTTCAAGATCTTTTGGGAGAATTGTCTCTAATTGAAGGAGCAGACTGCAGCATTTATATTTGAAATTAAAATGTTAGTTTTTCTGAGACTGATCCAAGTTTGGGAAGTGATTTAAAAAATATTTGCCACCTCTGTCATGAAATAATAAATGTTTTCTGAGACAGACCGCTACTGTGATATGATTAAATTAGAAATCCATTTCTGTTCTTACAAGTTGTTGTGGTCAACACAAGATGTCATTTCTCACAGGCTAAAAATTGCTGACTGAGCCATGGATAAATTGATAAATATGAGGATTTTTTTTCTGCAGAAAAAAATGCGCTCATGTTAGCATTCAAAAAAAGAAAAGATATCTTTTCATAGGATGCTTTATTTATCTTTTTAAAATTATTTTTTAATGTTTATTTATTTTTGAGAGAGAGACAGAGACAGAGCACAAGCAAGGGAGGGACAGAGAGAGACACACACAGAATCTGAAGCAGGCTCCAAGATCTGAGCTTTCAGCACAGAGCCTGATGGGAGGCTCTAACTCATGGAACTGTGAGATCATGACCTGAACAGAAATCCAACACTCAACCAACCAAGCCGCCCAGGCGCCCCTCATGCAATGCTCTATAAAAAGGATATGATTTATTTATTTTTATTTTTCTGTAGTCGTGATTAGTTCAGGTAGAACACACATTAGCTGGTAATTACCACCTGCCCTACTTGAAGGTACAAGAGGTTGATTCCTGTCTCTGATCATTCCAGAGGTGTGGGTTCATGCATTTCTGAGCCCTTAACTAAATGCAAATCTTACCTTATCTACTCTGCAGCATCTGTGTAAAGGCAGGCTGGTGGAGGGCTTATGGGGCCTTCTAGTTAGTGACTTGCCCAGGTACACATGCACCCCGTCTGGACCTTGCAATGACTTTTCTTGAAACTCTTTCACATTAACAACCCTATAGTCATGATTCTATACACCCCTCTATCATTTTCATTCCTCACAGCTGTAAGCGTCATGAATTCACACCCGATCTCCACATCTTGAGTTAAAAATTGTTAGTATCTTAGTCAGCTACATGATCCAGTGGGTGGAAGACAAAGGAGGGGTCTGGAATTAAAATTAAAATGCCCCAGTGCACTAGAGATTTTTAAACACAAACTGGCAGCAACCCTAGACCTGATTCATCCCAGAAGATGGAAGGAAAAGCTTCCAGGAATCTCCTTGCCCAGATTCTGGGCACATTGTGATTCGACTAGATGGTATTTACCAATATTTGCTTATTAGCCTTATTCTGATGTCTCTTCTGTTATCATCTGCATTTTCCCATTGAGACTAGATCCTTTGGAGTGCTGACCAACTTCGATTAGAAAAAAGAATCTTCATTGAGGCACAAGTTACATGCCATTTATTCACTCATTGTAAATGTACACTTTGGTGATTTCTAGTAAATTTGCAGAATTGTGCAGCCATCACCACAAACCAGTGTTAGGACGTTTCTATCTTTTCAAAATGCTTCTTACGTCCACCTGCAGTCCGACTGCACTTGCGCCTCTAACAATCCCCTTCCATCCCCTGATTTGCTTTCTGTCACTGCCAATTTGCCTTTTTCAGTTGTTTTATTTATCTATTTTTATTTTAATTTCCACCACATTTTATTTATCTGTTCATAGTTGATAGACACTGGGACCGTTTCCAGTCTTTTGCGTTTATAGTAACGTTTCTATGACTGTTCACACACAATTCTTTGTACAGACATATGTTTTCACTTCTCTTAGTTAGATCCCTTGGAGTGGAATTTCTGGGTCATATTGATAGGTATGTTTCACTTTTTAGGAGTGGGTGTGGAGTTTTGTCAAATGTCTTTTCTGTGTCTATTGAAGTGGTCACATAAGATGATTTTCAGTTGTTAAATCTGACTTGCATTTCTAGGATAAATCATACTTGGCAATGCTGTAAAATATTTTTTATCTGTAGATTGGTTGGGTTTGCTAATTTTTAAATGGATTTTTTGCCTCTATTTCATGAAGAATATTGATGTATAATTTCATTTTATCATGATGTTTTTGGCTGGTTTTGTTAAAAGATTAACATTGACCTCCTAGAATGATTTGGGAATTCTTTGCTCTTTGCCTGTTTTCTGAAAGATTGGTATTTAAATGTATGATAGGAATTCATCAACAAGGTGATCTAGGATAGGGTTTTCTTTGTGGGAAGGGTTTTAAATTATTAACTCAATTTATTTAGTAGTTAAAGATCTACACACATTTTCTATTTCTTCTTGAGTCAGTTTAGGTAATTTCTGTTTTTCTAGAAATGTGTCCATTTCATCTGATTTGTCAAATTTTTTGGCACAGAATTGTTAATAATATCTAGTTATAATATTTTTAAGTTCTGTTAGGTTAGTATTGATGCTTCCTCTTTTCTTCATTTTGGCAATTTGTGCCTTTTTTCTTTTTTCTTAATTCAACTAAAGATATGTCAATTTTGTTGATCTTTTCAAAGACTCACCTTTTGGTTTCATTATTTTCTCTAATCTTTTATATTTCTTGATTCCTATTTGAACCTATGTTATTTCCTTTTCTGTTTGCTTTGCATTCTTATCTTTGCTCTTATTTATCTAGTTTTTTTTTAATAAGAAGCTTACATTATTGATATGAGACCCTTTTTATTTTTTATTATAGCTATCAATTTCCCTATATGCACTGCTTTAGCTGCATGCCATACAATATTTTATAATTCTCCTTGATTGTGAATCTCAAGAAGCGTGTTCTTTATTTTTTTGGAAGTTTCTTTAATTATTTTGAGAGAGGGAGAGAGTGTGTGAGTGGGGGAAGGGCAGAGAGAGAGAGAGAGAGCAGAAGAGAGAGAATTCCAGTGCAGGGGCCTGATGTGGGGCTTGTTCTCACAACTGTGAGATTATGACCTGAGCAAAAATCAGGAGTCAGACACTTAATCAACCGAGCCACTAGGGTGCCCCAAGAAGTGTATTCTTCAATTTCCAAATATTTAGGGATTTATCAGATTTCTTTCATTTGTTGATTTATTTAATTTTATTGTAGTCATAGAACGTATATAATTTCAACCCTTTGAGTTTATTGAGATTTATTTTATACAAGCACAGAGGTCAGCAAACTATGGTTTGCACCTTATTACAACCTGTTTCACCATAATATAAACTTAATTCTGCTGTGTTGTGTCTGCCATTGAGCCCCTGCAGTAAAATTTTTATTTCAGTTCTTATACTTTTTTACCTCAAGAATTTCCACTTGATTTTTGAAAATAGTTTCTAGATCTGTATTGAGGTTCTCTATTTTTTGTCATCATTGTGGTACTTTTCTTTAGTTCTTAAATATAATTTCCTTTAAATGTTATTTAAACATGCATCTAACACTGAACTGAAGTTTTCAACAGCTCGTTCTGACATCTGAGGACACTGAGCAATTTCTATTAACTACCCTTGCCCCCTCTGCTCTGGGTAATGCTTTCTTGCTTCCTTGCATAGCTTGTAATTTTTTGTTGTATATGGAGCATTTTTAGAAATCATATTACAGCAACTCTGGATTCTGATTTTCCCCTCCCAGTGGGTTATTATCATTGCTGTTTTAAAGAATGTGCTTATATCTTTATTTAGGAACTTATTTAGGCTAAATTTTTGAAATTCATATCCTCTACAATCTGTGGCCACTGATCTCTCTGCTCAGTTCTTCCCTCCTGCCTAATTCCTATTTTTAAGCCTGACCTCTTAGGAGTTTCTCTCTTTCTACACAACCTTGTAGTGAGGCAGTGATTGGCCAGAGGTTGGGCTCAAACATCTTAAGCCAGCAAATCTTCTCCTCTCAGTTGTGGGTCTGTATGTGGGTTCCGGTCCACATTCAAAGTGTAAGCGATTTTCAGATCTTCCTTCTTTTACTTCCCACCAGACATGCTGCTATCTCCTGTGCCAATGCAGGGAGGCTCCTGAAACAACACAGATGTGTGAACAGTTGGGCCTCCTCCATTCTTCCCCATGTGCACACCTCCCTCGGTCAAGGATATCAAGTGTCTATGGCTGCCTCATTTCCCTAATCTGTTAAATTCCTGGCTGGTCCACCAGGGTCCTTACCAGGTTTGCAACCTCAGGCTATTGTATCTGCCAGCTGTCCCAATTCATTTGTCCTTGTGGTTGTCACTACCGCTGACTCTGTTGGGCATGTAGTTTTCCAATTACTGCTCCCAGTCAACTCCCTTTCCTCCTACAGTTAAGCTGATGGATACGCACTATTCTGACCCCATATTCAGTAGTGTTTTATTAATCTGTGCTTATTGGTTTGTTCTAACCATTTGGTCAGTTTCTAGGGCACTGAAATGCTTGATTAAATGCTTGATTTTGAAACATTTATCCAGCTTTATAGTTTCTGTTTGGTGACCTTCTCACTCCACCAGTCCATTAGCATTGCTTCTTGTGTCCTCACAAAATACAGCATCTCGGATTATTTCCTGAGCACCTGCAGGTCCCAAGCTTTGCCCAGGTTGTAGAACACCTCCTGTAGCCCAGTCTAGTGCTCTAATGATGCAGCTCAGGCTTTGTGGAGAAGAAAGAATTAAATGTTTTTATTCTTTTGTATTTTAATGCTGGTGAGCCTCAGGTCATCACTTTGAGTTTCTGATAGGCAAAATTCTACTAGCAAAGGAGGACACCAAAGAGAGAAAGAGAACCAGGCATGTTGTACTGAACACAAACAACTCACTTTCTGCTTTTGCTTAAAATCAAACTGTAGAGCTGGCTAGTTTTCATGTTGTTTTGTATCCTAAAATATATATTTGAAAGGTTTTTGTTAGAAAATGCCCATGAGAGCCTGTGTTCAATAGTCTACTTGTTAGTTTATATGCACATAATATTCATAGTGCTGAGGTATCTGATGGAAAACATCAGAATGTTTGAGGAATGATCACATTTTTCTACCCATGCTTTTCAGAGATACTCTGCAGAAATATTAATCTTAAAAAAGAAAGTCAAAGCTCTTGGTGTATGAATTGAACAATGTTTGAGTAGGGCATTTAGTAATAATCTTTGAGACTTTTATAAGAGAGAATTTTTTCCACCCAGATGTAGCTATTCCTCTCATGTTCATTGCTATTCTCTCCAGAAAAAGGAAGTATATTCCATTAAAACACATGTTACTAAGGCATATTCTCAAAAGTAATATGGATCTAGTGGGTTGCAAGGGAAAAGGAAGCTCCTGACAAAGAGTTTGAATCTATTTCCTTCCTCAAATCCAGTGTGTCCATGAGTATTTTGACTTTTCTCTAGTTCATTTAGTCTCTGCTTGATAAGGGTAACAGTGTTCTTGTGCTGCATAATAATGGATTGACAGGTGCACAAATCAACTGTATGTGTGGGTATGTGTGTGTGTGCATGTGTTTGCTATTTGTATGGCTGTTTCACCTTTCACATACTCATGAACTTTGAACCTAGCCAGGCTTTTTCCTTCCAATAACAATCACAGGTGATGGGAGGATGACCACTGATCATTTGACTGTCAGATGATCTAGCCCTGAAACTCAGTGCCTACCCAGTGGCCCCTGCAACTTTTGGGAATCTTGGGATGACAGCAGAAAACCAGCATATTGTGCCTTTACAGTGTTTCAGGTGCTGTACTAGACTAGCTAATGTCCTTTAATCCTTTAAATTTTTAAAAAAAAAATTTATTAATTTTTGAGAGACAGAGTATGAGCAGGGGAGGGGCAGAGAGAGAGAGAAAGAGAGAGAGAGAATCCGAAGCAGACGCCAGGCTCTGAGCTGTTAGCACAGAGCCCAATGCGGGGCTCGAACTCAAACCATGAAATCATGACCTGAGGAGAAGTTGGATGCTCATCCAACTGAGCCACCTAGGTACCCCTAAAATGTTCTTTTTTCAAAACACATGGAATGGATATTTCATTTGTATGTTCACATGTGTATGATCTGTAAGCATATGTTGTAGGTAATTGCCAATTTGTTTTGCCCCTTACCAGTGGTTTTACCGTTCTTTGGAGGGTATCGGAAACTTTCCTCAGGTTGAAATGCTGTATAAATAGTTTTGAAACATACCATGTCTCTGAACTAAAAGAAATCAGCCCTGACAAATGAAACAGCAAAATGAGATTTGAAGAAATATGTCCTTAAACATTTTAAAGTTTGTATTTCTCTTATAATCAAAACTGCTACAAGCCAATTTTCTACAACTTATATTCAGATGTATGACAAGTCAGATAATGCCTTTTGCAAACCCTGTAATTATTCTATTAATTACTATTACACAATCCTTTGTAAAAAGTTACAAAAGTTATTATCAGCTCTTACCCTCACAGCAGTCAAGGAGGGTATAATTGTTCCTACTTTATAGATAAGACTAATTAAGCCACATACAGTATAAGCTAAACCAACTGAAACTGATGGTAATATTGTGGTGACATTGAATAATGGAGGGAATGGAAACCTAAAAGGGGTGGGTTGACTTTGGATCTCTGATACCTTCAAAGTATGTTTTATTTAATTTTCTGGGATTGAGGGGTAGAACATAATTGTGGATTAATACAGGTGATGGTTCTTCAAATATGGGTATAGAATTGAAGGAGGCAAGTATTGAGAGGAAAGAGAAACAGTGGTTCAGGAAAGGCTGCCCTGAGGAAAGATGTTGACCCAGAGACAGAAGTTGAGTAGGAGACAACTGTGAGCTATGGTGGGTGGGAGTTGAGGAAGAAGAAGAGGTAGAGAAGTGCTCCTTGCAGAGCACAGGGAAGATCAGAGCTTTTGAAGGAACTGAAAAACAGAGGTGTAAGCACATGGGAAAAAAATTTTAGAACTTGAAAATGAGAGGTGGGTGAAGGCACATTGTGTAAGGATTATTCATTATCCTCTGGATCATAGAAAATCATGAAGAGTCTTAAAGGGGGTTAGAGTCTGTTTGTGGGGGAGGACAACATGATCACATTTGCCATTTAAAATAATCACTGAGCACAGAGAGGAGAGTAGATTGAATGGTGGCAAGAGGCCCTGAAAGTGACTTGGGCTAGAATGGTGGACCATGGGGACAAAGTAGAAGACACAGTCAAAAGACATCAGGAGAATGAATTGATTGGATTTGAGAATTTAAGTGTGGGTGGTGAGCAAGGGGAAATGATATTTAAATGTGTGGTTATTAGAATGTTTTGTTTGTTTCTTTAAGCTATTAATACATTTATGAAAGAGCTGTGTGATGCTGTAATTTATATGTTGTTCACAGCTTTCTCTTTGGATATGAGAAAAGATGCAATAGCAGATTTTCTCCCTCTAAAGCTGGAGATGATTCATCATTGTATTCCAGGAAGCCACCAGGCTCAGAACACTGCCAACCTTGAATCTTATTTTTGACAGCAAATTCTGTTTTTCCAAACACTAATAGATTGATAATTTTAGAAAATTCTGCCCTCATGAGTGAGAGTACAAAATAAGTAATGTTATTGAAGTTACTCTGCCTGTTAAAGATGTTTATTCTTAAGCCCTTCAATTATAAGCAAATGGAAATTTTTTTCTTCCTTCAGACCATGATTTCTTTCTTCTTTTTCTTTTCTGTTAAGTCCCATTTATTTCATTTTGTGGTTAGATTCCATATATTTGAGAAAAAACAAACATACAAAGCAGATAAAAAATATTCTAGGAATTTATAGTACTCATAAAGCTGAAAATACTAGATTACTTCTAGATCCACACAAATACAACATACAGTTTTCTTTTTCATATTTAATAATAGTACTGTATCTTGATATTGACTCTTCTGTCAATTTTTCCTGAGACATGATGGAATCAAACTTTAGATTTGAGTCTCCTTTTATTTCTAAAAATGTTATTAAAGTGTGCTTTATTGTTTCCCAATATTTTGGTTCTCTTCTTCTCATATCCAGTTTGAATATGTTTTGTCTGGATTCCTCCCTTACCAATAGATCTCTAATCTTTAAAAACAAAACAGAACAAAACAAAACAAAACAAAAATCCCACAACTTTTGGTTTTGTTTTGTTGCATTTATTTTTGCTTGGCTTTCAGCCCATTCTGCTACATTCCCAGCAATATCTATCCTCTCAGGTATGGCTTCAGTTTTGTCTTCGTTTTTGTGGTTTTGTTTTTCTACTTTTTTCTTGAACTCTGCCAGCTCATGTTTTAATTCTGTGGTCTTATGTGTCTTCCCTGAGTTTTTGACTCTCTACTTTCTATTCTTGTTTTATAGAGGTTATTGTTCCTCTATAGGTTTAAAAATGTATAACAACATATTTTGACATGTTCTTTAAGCTGTCTCATGACAGAAGCTTTCTGGTGTCTGTTCCTTGCCTGCCTGTTTGTTTGTTTGTTTGTTTTGTTACTGCTGATACTCCATCCTTTCTAGAGTATTATTTTTATATAGATAGACTATTGGTTTCTTTTTTGATTATTACTCTAGGAACTCAGGACTTCTTAAAACTCAGGACTAGAGCTAAATAAAAGCTATGGGTGTGGGTTTGGGGGGTGTGGAGGTGATAGTAGGTGCTGCCAATGTTGTTTTCCATGCCAGCAGAAATTTTTTTAATGATAGGATTGTGCATATGGGGGTGCTCTTGGAGACCTTACTTCTCCCCAGTCATCTGAGAACTGAAATAGGCACTGTGGGTTCGCTCACAAGTTGACAACACAAATTTTTTCATTACTCTGTCTTACCAATAGAATACTTTTTGAAAATATGACTTATCTGTATGGTTTTTTTCTTCTCTTCCCTTTGAAATCAAACAAGATTCAGAATAACTTTATTTCTCTCTCAGCTCTTGTTTCATAGTTCATTGTTAAAAAGTAATGACTGTTGGTTTTGACCTCAGAATGTGCCCTTCAATCTGGAGAAGGGTGCTTGTCATCATTTTCTGAGCTCTGAACTTGTGGCTGTCCTCTCCCTTAAGTCCTCCCTCATCTGACTGTACTTTCATTGCTCTGTGGTTCAAGGTTTTAGTCTCCTTGTTTTGTTGAAAGTGGAGTTCGTGTTTCTATTTCTCATTATCCTTATTATTTTACATGCCTTCCAAGAGATAATTGGGGAAGCCTCCCATTTATACCACCACTTTCAAAGCAAAAATCTAATTAAAATTTTTTAATTTGAAAAAAAAACGGTAGATTATGGATTTAGTTTATTCAGTTTCAAGTTATTAGTCTCAGTTTATCATTTGATTCTTAACTATTTTTATAGTGTTTTTGACCCTTAGAAGGTCAATAGTTCTGTGTAAATTGATATTTTTCTTTGTAACTTTTTTCCCCTGCTCTATGATTAGAAAATACTTCCCTATTGTAAGACCTGTTAATTTTCACACTTTTATTCTATTTTATTATAATGTTATCTTTTGTGTTTAGCTTTTTATTCTCTTTGATTTTATTTTAATATCTAATATAACATGAGACTTTGAGCTGAGAGTTCTTCAGGTAATCATTTTTTGAAATCATTTACTAAAAATTTTTTCCTTTACCAGTGATTTGTGATTTTTTTAAATGGTGTTTTCTAACATAGTCTATTTCTTACACAGAAGACTCCCACTACATGTTTGTTTATTTCTCTGGATGGAGATCAGTAGTGTCTCTAGAAAGCTTCTAGTCTACCCAGATCCTGGCTGACAGGCAACGTTAGTGAACAGAATTTGTACACCTCTTGTGCCCAGCACATCCTCAGACTATAAAGTCTGGTAGATTCCACTGAATGTCTCTCCTTTTCTAACTTCTAGATTTTCTCATCATTCCATAAAGCCAGTAACGGTCTCTATTTGCTCCTTGTTTAAATGTACCCAAAGCACAGCGTCCTCTAGCTTGTATGCTCTTCTCTAAACTACCCACACTTCCTTTGCATGACTCAGTCATCCAAAGGGCAATACACTAGCATCTTAGTGAATTCTGTGGAGTGAACCAAAGTCTACAGAGAAATTGGGAGAGTGAAAGGAGCAATTGAGAGGGTAGGGGTGGAATTAGAAGAGAAAAAAGGTAATACTCTTAGTGGTGAATCCTTGCATATAAGGAGTAGACCAAACAGGCATGAACCAACCAGTCTTCTGAGTACTTCAGAAGGCCTACACATTGGGAGTGCATTTCTGCCGTGATTCCAACTCTTCACCGATCAGACACTACAGTTGCTGTGTATCTCCCCCTGGAATTTGGGAAATCATCTTTTTTCATTAGTCTACATTCTTGTTTCTGGAATTAAGTCATTTTCAAGGCTCTCGAGGATTAGAATTTGGAGATGAGTGAATCTATCACCATGGAAACTTGAGATTACAAGGAACATATTTAGATGATCCTAATATTTGCAAAGTCATAGGGACATAAAATATGTTTCATATAATTAGGTACGTACGGGGGTATACTTACTGATCAGTTTGGTATTGCAAATACTCATTAACATTTCCCTGTAATCGGAATGATGAAAGGAACATCTGTGAAAATTCAAATTGTAGGTAATTTATATTTGGGGAAGAAGTTTTATTAATTTAAATATTCATAGCTCCTGACTCCAAACCAACACTCCATATCTTCATTTAATTTTTTAATATTTATTTTTATGAAAATCAAGTGTTTAATTTCCTGAGAAGGTAAGAAATAGTTTCAAAGACTTAGGAAAATAAAAGTGTAAAAATATATGTGTTCCAGAAAGATGCTGTCACAGCAAATAAAGGTTCTTAGAATATTTTTTGTATAATATATTTTTGGTATGCTGATTAAACAGCATGGAAATAATAAAACAGCATAATTATTTCCATGACTTCTCAGAGAATGAGACACATTATCGTCAAGTGTTCACACAGGAACTCAAATTATAAGCTCCAAGAAGAATTTTGAAATATTATACTTAGAGATAAGATAAGCTTTTAATTAAGAAAGAAGGCAATGCTGAGATCTTTTAGATTAAGTTCTTAGGTAAATCCATATGTAGTTCTAGAAGGCTTAGGAGAACAAAGAAAAGGAGCACAGAGAGTACATTGAGAAACTTCAGAAACTTGCATGTAATAGTTTAAATGAGTGGCCAGATCTTATTCATACATGTAATAATTAAAACATGCTCAATTTCTTAAAACCACAATGAGATACCACTAGGATGGCTATAATTAAAAAAAAAAAGTGGAGGGGCACCTGGTGGCTCACTTGGTTGAACCTCTGACTCTTGATTTTGGCTCAGGTCATGATCCCAAGGTTGTAGAATTGAGCCCTGCATCGGGCTCTGCACTGAGCATGGAGCCTGCTTAAGATTCTCTCTCCCTCTCCTCCTCCACCCCTTACCCCCACTCAGTTGCTCCCTCTCTATTAAATAAAAAATAAAGTGGAAAATCACAAGTGTTAGAAAAGATGTGAAGAAATTGGAACCTTTATACATTGTTGACAGGAACGTAAAGTGGTGTGAATGCTGTGGAAAATGGTGGCTGTGCCTCGAAAGTTAAACATACAATTACCATATGATCCTATAATTATGCTTGTAAGCACATTTCCAAGAGAATTTAAGGTGTATATATATAAACTTGTATGCAAATGTCTATGGTGACATTATTCATAATAGTCAAAAAAAGTTGAAACAACCCAGATACCCATTGATTGATCTGGCCGTACAATGGAATACTTACTATTTGGCCATATGAAGAAATGAAGTCCCTGAGTACAACATGGACAAGTTTTGACAATACTGTGCTAAGTTAAAGAAGCTAGGCACAAAAGGTGTCATATTGAATGACCCCATTTATATAGGATGTCTAGAACAGGTAGATTTGTAGAGGCAGAAAGAATATCAGTGTTTTTATAGAGCTAAGGGAGTGAGAAGGCAAGGGAATATAGGTCAAGAATTTCCTTTTGTGGGGTATCAAAATGTTCTAAAATTTACAAAATGGGGATGATTGTACAACTCTGTGAATACACTAAAAACCACTGAATTTGACACGTGGACGTGCTGAGTTTTATGGCATGTGGATTACATCTCCAATTTTTACACAAGAAAAAAGTTCTCAACTTTCCACTATAGGAGGGAATTTTGAAAACATGAAAATGTAAGGAATCCCCAACTAGAACTAATACCTGCCAATTACCCAAATCTAAGAGGAATTTTTACTAACTTCAAGATAGGTGAAGTCTGAATGAAAATGCATTAGCTGGTCCAACAATGCCTGGAACCAGAGAGAAACAGAAAGAAGAAAATTGTCCCATTCTAGCTGCACAAAATATAGTGGTGGTTCTCAAACTTTTTGATTTTAGGACTTCATTAGAATCTTCAAAATTATTGAAAGCCACAAAGAGCTTTCATTTATGTGGGTAATATCTATTGATATTTATCAAATTAGGAATATAAATTGAGGAAATTTTGAAATATTACATATTAATATGCAGTTTGTGTTTTATATTAATGCACTTTAAGTAATAACATCAGAAGTTAAACACTATTTTTATTAAAACTATATTTTTAAAATAAAATAATTTAGAAGAATGATATTATTTTACATTTTGATGACTTTATTTAGTAAAAATTTCATAGAAGGCAGTTGGAGTCATATTTAGCTCTGTGTTCTTTCTGTTGTGATATTTTCCTTTGGTTGAGATTTATGAAGAAATTGAGTATCATGTAGATATGCGATAGGAAAAGAAAGGAGTATTTTAGTTGCCTTTTAGGACAGCTGTGGTATTCTTTGACACCACACCAAAATCCAACAAGTAGTAGTTTTGGTAAGCTTCACTGCAATATAGAACCAAACACCCTACTATCAACATTTTTGTACTCATTTACACTAAAACCCATTGATCTGTCTTGTACTTTGAAAGGATCTTTTCCCAATGTATAATTTTATAACATCATGCATTGGTCATTTGGAAAATACTGATTTAGTATGTTAGGTAGTTTTTCCAAATGTTGGCACATTTTATTACACAATATAAAAACTTATATTTGTTAATATCACCACTTATTTCACCAGAAAAGTCTTTAAGTATTGTGACTTTCTCAAACTTTAGGTGACAGATATAAGTTTCCTTAAATTCTAATTTTCTCTTTCATGTTTGAATTTTATCACTGGAAACAAATACTTACAGTTGTTTGTTTTTTGAAGTGACAGACTCATTTCATTTATTTCCCCGCCAAATGTCTGTTTGCCAAATACCCACGGCTAAAAAAGCATAGTTTGTCTCTTGCTGGTTTTCCAAGTAAAAGTTCCAGGCAACTCAAACACAAATGCTTTCCCTTGAAACAATCATATTTTGGAACCTAGCCAAGGTGCCTCGTGTGTACTTCCCAGTTCATTTCACACAATATATTTTTTAAAAATGTATTTAAGCATTGCAGTGTAATCAAATCAGTATATTTTTGCTACTCCATCAAGGAAATTTTTAAACAAAACTAAATGTTATTTATTTATTGTTTATTTAAAAAATTTTCATTTATTAATTTTTGAGAGAGAGGGGCAGAGAGAGAGAGGGAGACACAGAATCTGAAGCAGGCTCCAGGCTCTGAGCTGTCAGCAGAGCCCAACAAGGGGCTTGAACCCATAAACTAGGAGATCATGACCTGAGGTGAAGTTGGACACAACTGACTGAGCCACCCAGGTGCCTCAAAACTAGATTTTTTTAAAGCCTTATTTTTTAAGTTTATTTATTTATTTTGAGAGAGAGAGGGAGAGAGAATCCTAAGCAGACTCTACACTGTCAGCACAGACCCTGATGCAGGGTTCGAACTCACGAACTGTGAGTTCACGACCCAAGCGGAAGTTGGACACTTAACTGACTGAGCCACCCAGGTGCCCCATCTAGATTTTTTTTTTAATTTTAGTGTGAGTTCATGGGTATTACAAATGTAGTTTGGTGACATAGTTAGGATTTATGCCAAGACACCAGCAGTTTTGTCCACCATGGCTCTTGCGTCTTGAGCAGAAGTGTCAACACAGTGAAAAGGCAAATAATGTCTATCTCATCATGAAATAGTTAGCATTACAACATGGTAGTATTACTATGAAAATAATTTGGCCCTACAGTGACCTTTAAAGAATTTCAGGGACCCTAGGGATTTGTAGCCCGTGCTTTGAGAACTGTTGAATGAAAGACTTGAAAGGGGTCCCTTTACTCATGGTTTATCATAGTTTGAGGCAGTTTGAACATGAATCAAACTGTGAACCTTCCTCCACTCTTCTTCACCTTTTATATGCAGTCAGAATTTATTACTGCCAAAAGTAACAGCATAGAAAGTAGAGTGTAGAAGGCAACCGCCTGTTCTATCCTGAGATATGAAAGCACTGAGTGGTGGCAGATACAGGCGGAGCCCCAGGAGAACTACCGGATGTTAGTGACTGTTCTTTCTCATATATAATATCAAAGTGGCAGACAGGCAGAGAGAGCAGAAGATCCAGTATCAGTCATACTGCATAAAGCTGGAATAGAGATAGAACTTTTTGTGTGATAACAGTCTTTGGAGGAAACAACCAGAGTAGAGACAAAGAAGAATAATTATGAGACACTGCAAATGAACCAGGAGTTCTATGTAAGCCAACTCCTGGTTACTGTAATCTTAAGAAAGAGATTTCGGTGGTTCACTTAACGTCAACTTTTGAAAGTGGCACCAAAGTCACCTTTTAGCCTAGTAAATAATAGTCTGGATAGCTTTCTTTTGAGGTATAGATATATAGAAAAAAAAAAGAATAATATCGGACTTCTCTAAAGATGTTGTAGAACAAGGGCATAGAACACTCTATAACACCAAGCTTCTAAATGTGATTTATGGTAAGAATTAGAAGAAGACTTTAGAAAATCCATTAGCATTCTTAAAAGTATATAGAAGCCCACAGCCTTCCCATCATGGGATCAGAAAATCCTCAGATGAATGGGGTAGAAGAGGAAAGGCAACAGGGTGCTATGCAAAGTGGAGTTCTGTGAGGTAAGAAAGCATCTCAATGACAAAATCAAATTAACATTAGAAAATCAACATGTAGGCTTTTCGTTGGCAAATTAAGGCAGTGTTTAAGGGAGAGAGTCAACAAAACTCTTGCAAAACAGACCCCAACTGAGCCAGAGGAGCTTAAAATGGTGAGAGGCAGTGGATATAAAGATGAGAGAATGGACAGCAATCTATCACTTCCTGAAGACCAGAGGAAAAGAATTTAAAATAAAGGAATGATTCTGGCCATAATGAAGGAAGACTTGAAACTGAGTGGTGGAAAAATCCCTGAGAAGTGAAGATTGACAGGATTCCCTCAGTTCTAAGGAAATCAGTGAAAGGGATCTACCTCAGAGATACCTTGAACTTTTTTTTTTTATTACAAAGAGAAACAATAATTTAAAAAGCATGCAGCAACAAATAATGTCATTTATAAATGAACCAAAACTTGGTTAGTCTTAAACATTCCAATTTAGAAACAAGTTCCAGTGGATATTTGAATAATCTCTGTAGAAAGTTGAGTAGCAAGATAAGAAATTTACTCAGATATCTTCAATGTGCAAAGCCCATGGAAAGGTATTACCAGATAAACAAGGACTTGAACAACATACCACATAGATAATCTTCTTTTATAAATTATTAAAAGCCAAAATAAATAAATACATAAAATAAAAATAATTTTTTTAATTAATAAAAGGCAAATGAAAGATGAATCAAAAAAAGGAGTCAATGGGCTGCTATTGAACTTGAAAGCCAATTAATAGAGTGGACAAAATAATTATTGTGTATTTAATAGTTAAGAATTTGAATAGAAAGACAAGATAATATTGAAAGAAAAGTTTCCAGAATATAAAACACTTTATAATATACATATATATATATATATATATATATATATATATATACACACACCACACACACACATATATATATATATAAATAGTTGTCGCCACTTCAGGAACTAAAAGCAGGATATAAAACTTTTAAATTTCTATCAAAGATCACAAACATACACAAATGAAACAGAAATCAGACAAAACAAATAAAAAAGGAAGCAGAATAACTGAAAAAATCGGAATAATAATAAAACTATAAATAACTGAAAGCAAACACTGAAGTAACCTATGTAAGGCCAAATCTATTGATTATGACAACACACATAAATGTTTTAAATTTCTCCATAAGATACAAATTGCAAGGGCACCTGGCTGGTGCACTTGGTGGAGCATATGAGTCTTGAATTTGGAGTTGTAAGTTCGAGCCTCATGTTGGGTGTAGAGACTACTTAAAAAAAAATTAAAATATTTAAAAGAAAAGATAAAAACTGCAAGTTTGCATTTTAAAAATCCAGAGATCTTAATAACAAGAAGCACAACTGAAATACAATACTATAAAAATGGTAAAAGCAAAGAAAAAGCAAATGTTTATCATTAAAATTTAAACAAACACAAAGAACTTGAGACAAGAAATACTAAGTAATAAACACAGAATAGAATCACCTGAGGGACGCCTGGGCGGCTCAGTCGGTTGAGCTTGAGTCATGATCTAGAGTGTCATGAGTTTGAGCCCCACAACAGGCTCTGTCTGACAGCTCAGAGCTGGGAACCTGCTTTGGATTCTGTGTCTCCCTCTCTCTCTCCTCCTCCCCAGCTTGCACTCGGTCTCTCTCTCTCTCTAAAAATAAATAAAGATTAAAAAAATTTTTTTTAAAGAATCACCTGAGGACACAATAGCTTTTCTATACATGAGCAATAACCATATATGTAACTTCATTATAGAGAGGGGAATTGATTTTATTCAAAACAAGAACAAAACAAAATATTTGGTGATTTAAAAATAAAAATGTCTATAATAAATATGAAAAAACCCACATGTGACTAATAAGAAAAGAAAATTTAAATAAATGAAGAAAAGAACCACTTCTTGATGATGACATTGAATATTAGAAAGACATTTATTTCTCTCTTTAATTTTAGAAGTTGTCAAAAATGATTCTAAATTTCATCTGGAAAATCAACAGCTGAGAATATGTATGAAATTTTTAAAACATTGGAAGAGTATGAAGGATCTTGCTCTAATATATAGTATGTGATATATAATATACATATACATAAATATACATAAATATATGTTAATATATAGTATGTAAATATAATATATAGTATGTGATATATAATACACACAAATATGCATAAATATATGTTAATCTAATTCTAAAAATATATATTACATATGTTATGTATTTATATACTTAACATATACATATGGCACATATTGTACAATATGTACAGAACTGAGATTCCATTAGAACTTTCCATTAGATTCCATTAGAACTATGCAGATAATTTACTTAATTGTGCTCTAAAAATGGACTATTTGGGAAACTGTAACATTTTCAGTAAATGCCATATACCCACATAAACTCCAGATAGATTCTAGAATTACACTGAAGCTAAAAATCATACAAAATAAAATATTGGTGAATGTTTATGCCTTCTCGTCGATGATTTCTCATCATAAAAGCAATAGTATAAGATGTAAAGGAAAGAAAATTGATAAATAAGACTGTGCAAATTTTTTACATCTTTTCTTTAAAAATTGACGTTAATAAAAAATCACAGAGAAATAGCAAATTGTAGAAAAAATATTTTGAAGTCTTGCAGCTTGGAATCAAGAAGACTGACAAAATAAAATGCTGTTTACCTTTGTTCATCTCAATTTCATCATCAGTGATAAACATCAGCATAATAATACTCTTGTTCATTGAGAAGGCTAGAAATAAAGTAAATATTTCACCAATCTTTCTGATACTTCTATATATTCATAGAAAGTTCAGCAAAGGATGGTGATTAATTTATGGAAGAAGAACCTTAATTAGCTAATAAACTTGAGAAATTTAACCTTGCTAATGAGATGCAAATTAAAACGTTAATAAAATGCCAGTTTCTATCTAATAAGTCAGAAAAAATTAAAAAAAATATAAATGTAATATGAAAGAGAAGCTTCCTCATACACCGGGAGCATAAATTTTCCATCAACTGACCTTGAAAGCAATTTGGCAATGGTCCATACTCTTTTACCTGTAATTTCACTCCTGAGAATATATTTAAAACTGTCAAAATTTTATTTTTGTGTAATAAATGGGCACATCTTAAATCAAGAGGCTTCAAGGTTTTGTGATAACCCAGCATTACTGATGAAAATATTTTTTACCATGTACTCCTAATATATGTAAATTTATTTATTTATTGGTTTTATGTGTACCATGCACTTTTACCACTAAAAAACATACCCCAAGTGGAATTGAAAATTTTGAAATAAAAACAGAAATTCTAGGGCCCCTGGGTGGCTCAGTCATTAAGCATCTGATTTTGGCTCAAGTCATAATCTCACAGTTCATGAGTTCAAGTTCTGTATCAGGTGAGCTTGAGCTTTGCTTCGGGTGAACATGAGCCCTGCTTCTCTCTCTCTCTCCCTTCCTCTCTCTCTCTCACTCACTTGCACTCTCTCTCTCTCTCACTCTCAAAAAAAAAAAAAAAGAAATACTTTCTTCTTGCACCCTACTGCATTGTCTTGCACATCTCCTAGTGTGCGTTTACCCGACTTCAATCCCTTATTTTTAATTAAAACTTTATCAGGAAAAGGGGGGACAAGGGAAACTTTTGGAGGTGGTAGACTACCTGTTTATTACCTACATTGTGGTGATGGTTTCCACACGTGTGTGTATATATTCAAACTTATTTTCTCAATGTTCCCTTATGATGTTAATGTGACCTCCCCTCGTTCATGGTGGCCTCTGCCCAAAGGTTCCTTATCTGTGCAGCCATCTGATCATCTTATGAAAGTTACACACCCACACTCCTCTGCAGACTTGACCCTGCTTTGTCTGTCTTCACAGCACCCATCACTACTCAGCATCATGGTATTTCCTCAACTGTGTATTTGGCTGTGTCCATTTCCCAGGATCACTGCAGTTGTGAGAAGGGCCTGCATTTGATCTGTCTTGTTCAGTGATGTGTTCCCATCACCTTGAAGAGTGGGTGGCCTGGCACAAAATACTAACTCAGTACATATTTGTCGAATAAATGAATAAATAGCATTTAAAAACTCCTAATATCAAAGTGAAATGGGGAAGAAAATATCTCCACTAATCCTCATGCAATGGCAAATCAAACTGTTGTCCCCTGGATTTAACAGCAGTTATTTGATTTTTAAAAATTGATTGTAATTGATGATATGTTTGTATCAAAAACAAACTTCAGAGTTGGTTTCCCTGTTTTATTTTGGTGCTAATTTGAATTTACTTTTCTGCTTGTTTTTAACCCAAAAGATGATTTCTTGCTGATTTGTTTTAATGAGAGTACTTGCAGGTTTGATCAGAGTTTTTGTTGGACACACTAAGGAAATGAACACCTGCAGATGGCCCCCTCAAGATCCAAACGCCAAGGGCGAGCCTTGAGAGCAGAGTGCGGATCCTGCGGGGCAGGGGAGGGAGGATGGCCAGCGGGGCCAACAGAGGAAAGTGGAGATGTGGGCTGCCCCATAGCAGAGGAAGCCAGCAATCCATTTGTCATGTGTTTTGTGCAGGAAACAGAATACTTAAAGGCCATAGGCATGGGCACATGGAGAAAAAGTACAGAATATGAAAGCTCAGTGGAGCAAAGTGCAAGATGGCTGTGTAATATGGCTACATTTCAGCCATGACGAGGGAGCCTTCTGGGGCCCTGATACATGAAGGTCATTCCCAGTCAGATTTGGGATAATTCAGCCAGTGTTGAGTTGAAATTGTCTATTTTTGATCTATAAAGCATTTGTCTAAGCAAATTAATGGTAGAGGAGTGAGAATCAGGAAAAACAATGGCTTCCAAACCCACTGAAAAGAGCCAGTTGTTTATAAAGACTGTAGCACATCTATTTTATATATATATATATTTTTATGAGCATGCCTTAGTGATTTGTTAAAACAGGTCTGTTTTCCTCTTGACAACATATTACCTATTCCTGTTACTATAGGTGCTTGAGGATATTAGGGAAGCAATTCTTTAAAAACACTCTGTGACAAACAGGAGTAACTCAGGTGCTCACCCTTCTACGTTGCCATGGCCCCTTATTGTCAGTGATCCTGCTGTTGGCTGTGTTGATACCCTGTTTTCTTGTGTGAATCCTCAGTCGCAGATTTTAGAAATTCCTGAAATAAGGACTTAAGGCTAGAAAAGCCCAGTTACAACTCCCTGGGTGGAGCAAAGTGTTTATTCATTAGCATCCTAATGATGGTAAAATAGTGCTTCAAGGAAAGGGGACTGTGTTTGTGGGTACACACACCTGGTCCACATGCTGAGGATACATCAGCACTTTGCAGAAAGGGAGCATAAGGATGCCAGGAAAATGTTAGATCTGTGAAAGAAAGTATCCTAGGCTCATAGAAGATGCTGAATACTGTTACTCTCTCTTCTTTCTTGGTGTCTACTAGATGGTAGTATGTTTGATGGTAGCAAATGTTTCTTGATCCCTCCATTCCCCATAGTCCTCAGCACAGCACTTCGTACATGGTGAACTGTCAATAAAATATTTCTTGAACTGCATCAGGTTTGTCTTAGTAGCCCCTGATTCAGAGCCATCTCCCCAATCATGCAAACTCCAGAGGACATAAATAAATATGAATAAAAGCTGGCCCTCGATTTCAAAGACTGAAGATTTAAAGAAATATTTAATTAAGTCTCTTTTTATTAAATATGTTTAATGGTGGTTAATAAGGTAGCTGATGGTGTGGGGAGAATCCCTAAAAACCAACCAACCTTCCAGTTCATGTGTTTGTAAGAGCCCAAATCCCCGGGGGAATGAGAAAATTTAGCTAATCTTTCCAATCACATTGTCCCTCCCAACCCCCATCTCTTTGGAATTACGTTATCATGGCTCCTTTTAAAAGCTCAGATGCTTTTTGAATTGGAACTGCATTCAAAGGACAGTCAAGGGTCACCCTTGGAATATTAAAGGCGAGTGGATTAACCGGAGAGGGAGGGAAAGGGAGCAGCTGGGCTAGGCGGAGCCCTGTGCAGACCCAAGGCAGAAAACGCTAGAACTCCAGAGGAGCTGGTGTAGGCTGAGCGGGCTGCCCAGCTCGGTCTGGAAGGACGGAGGTAGCACCACCGCGACCCACGGTATTAGTGTGGGCTCTTGCAGCTGCAGTCTGAGAGTAAAGAAACGGAAAACAGCGAAATCAATTAAGCAATGGCCTTTTGAACAGAACTAGAATGGTGCCTTCAGAGACTAAGCGTTACATGAACCTTGAAAAATTAAAAGCCAGGAACTGTTTTAATTCAAGGATCCCGTTCTGTAGAATTTACAGCGAGCTGACAGATACTCTTTTCTTAAAATAACAAGGGCTTCGGATTTATAAATTCTTTCTCAAAAGATGTCAAAGTAATTTAGTTTTCAAAATCTGTTTTTTGACCTTTCTTCCATCATTTATAGGTATTGATTCTTGTTTTTGTTTTTTAAATAAAATCAATGAATATTTAGTGAGGGTTATTATGTGCCAAACACTGTCCTAATATTTGGAGTGGCTGGATACAGGGGCTGGATACAGGGGCAGGCCCCACTCCTCAGCAGTAGTTACCTGCTGATTTGAGGGGGGAAGTGGGATGTTAGGGAGGTGGATCATGCATCCCTTTGAAAAATCTGATGAAGGCTAAGACGCTTCTCCACAATAAAACACACATACACTCACCCTTCACAGGATAGCTGCAGACAGAGATCGGTATATATACAACTCCTATTATCACAAGGCAGTGGGACCTATTCTAAGCACTGTTTGTGAATCATTTATTTATATGCAAACCTATCTCATGAGGCATGCCATATTACTCCCATTTCCTCTCAGGGAAACTGAGGTGCAGAGAGAGGTGTTAAGTCCTTTGCCCAAGGTTCCTCAGTGCATTGGAAGCGACCCTAGGCCCAAGCAAAGGCTCTTTGCCCCAGTGCCCATGTTTGCACCCTGGCAGTACTGACCTGGGGTCTTGCAAGGTCCCGCTGAGGCTGACTGCTCTCCCGCTGTGGGCCGGCGGGAGGGTGTCTGTGCAAGGTAGACCTGATGATCACCCAGCATTTGGTCACCACCTGTCAGAAAATCATCCTCGTAGAAGTGTGTGAATGGCACTTTCTGTGGCTGCGCCATGCCTGTCCCCATGCCAGCCAGAGGAAGGCTGCACCCAGGCTGAATGTGGAGGGTTTCGACCCAACTCAGAAGCCAATATGATTAAGACCGTCTGCTTTCAAAATTGGATTTTTAGGAATGTTAGTCTGTCAGCAGGGGGCAGAATGGATTTTTCTATTTATTTATGGAAATTTGAAACTATAGGGTTAGACTGGATATTTTCTACACAAAAAGTTTTTCTCCCCAACTATATGTCCTTTGCCATTTGGGATGGAAGAATAGAATTAAATGTCTCCTCATATTTAATGTATTATTCATTCAAATGAATATTTGCCTCTGAGAAAAATGATAGAATTAGAACATTTGTAATAAAATCGTATTTCTAATATACTATGTGTGTTTGACAATGCCGCCCCTGAATGACATGAGAGCTAATTGAGTAAGAGCCGTGTTGGGCTCCCCTTGGTGAGCCTGAGATTCAGGGCTGAACAAAGGGCATGGACAGAGCTGGGAGGCTGAGGCCCGAGTGGGCTCATCTGGGACCACCTCAAGCTCCAGCGCTGAGGTCTTGCTTGGGAGAGCTTATCTCTCCAACCAGTGGTAGCTTTTCTCTGGTTCAGCCTCAGTCCTAGGGGGAAAAACAACACTCTCCTTTTCCTTTTCGGAATTGATATTAAATTCTTCCACTGTGTCCTATGGTAAAACAAAGTAACACAAGTACACAAAACCAAACTCACATTTCTGGAAGTGGAATACAGGTCAGTGTATATAGGCAGTGCTAGACAGGTAACACAGCCAGGTGGGGACTCAGTGAATTTCAGACAGGATTAAATGTATTTTTAAATATTGAAAGTATCAACCAAAGATGATCCTTGCCTTCACCTTCCCTTCCTTCTGGCCATCCTTACGATTCATCAATAATCAATCAATCAATTAATCAATCCAAACACTCTTATTGAGAGCTTATTTTGTATCAGAACCAATAGCCAGAATTCTGACACATGTTTACCTACCAAAAACCTCAAGCGTCTCAGCTGGAGAGGTGAAGGCTTAAGTACTTTGGAGAAGTAAGTGATTAACCAGTGAGAAAACCATCATGATTTTATCGCATCTGCGATGCATCACAAATAGGTAATAAAGGGCAGAACTGTGAAACCCTTTCTAAGTATATTGAAAACTCCACATTAAATGGATGAGAGGAGCCAACATGGTGGCTAAAAGCTTGGAGGGGGCACTTTGGTCCTTCCTTGTCTTCCTTGGAGGTCCTGGAGTCACCTCCCTAAAAACCTCAGTTCAGTGCTCAGTTTCAAAACTCTGAAACTAGAGGCAAGGTCTTTCCACTCTGAACTTACTATGTAGTCCACTTTTGCAAAAGGTTGCAAATATGGAGATTAAATGTATTAAGGGCCTCCAGAAAGGAAGCATTTTTAGGATGGAGATTGGTTGTTCTCTCTTTGTACCTTTAAACCACTAACTAACTGCAAGTTCACTTTAATTTGAGTTGTATTCTGATTAAATCCTGACACCTATTTGAAGCCCTCAGATCATGAGGAATGTATGGGTATAGGGTATGTGTACGCCATGTCAATACTGCTGCATAACCCCATTACCAAAAGACCAGATCTAGATGAGCCTGAATTGAACTTTTATTGATGCTTTTCCATGAAGGCAGCAGAAATTGAATTGATGGTGCTATTAGATTGTCAAAAGCAGTGTCTCCCTTTTTTCCCAGAAAAGAATACATGAAGCATCATCCTCACAGTCATTAAAACTTCTTGGGGGCAAAAGAGCTATAGAAGTTCAAAGTGATGATCTAGATGTGTGTCTAACCGCACACTAGATGCTTTGTAGAAGTCCAGAACTTGCAGACTCCTATTTGATTGATTATTGTGTTGTTATTCCAACATACAGGTTTGTACTGATGAGCTCTGTTGTTTATTTATTTGCTTGTATTTAGATACAGTTGTGTCTCATGCTTTAATCTTTAATTGGAGTCATCCATATATGTGTTGATAACTAATGTTTGTCAACAAGCACATATAAGCATAGTTAAGCCAGTATAAGCCTAAGTCACTTGGTGGTGACTGACAGGGAAGGAGGTTGCTTGCCTGAGGTTCAACCAAAAGATAGACTCTTAAAACTAGGCCCACCTGTACATTTTTAAAAAATGCCATCTTCTGCCATCCAGGCAAGTCAGATATTCTACAGTTTTATTTGTCCTTTCAACTTGATTGTGGGCATTCACCTTAAAGAAAAAATCCCTGATTAAAGTGTTAGGGATTGGTGGGGACAGGAAATAGTATAATTTGCCCAGAGCATCTTCTGAAGAGGGGACCCTATTTCACTCTATAATAACTGGCCTACTTCTAAGACAACATTCATCTAATTGTGGGTCAACATCCGGTATGGTGGGTTGTGTTGCAAGTGGCCTATATTACATTTTTTACACACAATTATTGGTAGATAATGGTAGTCAGTAATGGCTAGAGCTGGGTGAAGCCTTGCTGCATTCCCAGACCCTTGCTACCTGGTTGTAATTAAAACAGGCTCTCAGGCCAAAAGTTGCCATCCATGCAGCACACTTTTATTAGCAAAAAATCCCCAATTGTTTATTCAACTTATCTGAAAGCTTGATGACCTCATAATTCTCTATCATTTTAGGTGAACCTAGAATACCTTTCACAGAAGTTCTGTTAAGGCAGATATGGCAAGAGTTTAGAAGCCAGATCTATTTCTCCCATAGTCAGCATTATGTGACTAGAACTCTCTGACCCAAAGACTGGACACGAACAGTTTAGGGACCAAGCCCTAGGCTTCTAGCCCTTAGGCAACAGGGACTTGCTAGAGTCTTAATATTATTTGGTTGCACTCATGGGTGGGGGAATGTCTCTAAACTATTTTGGCCAGTACATATATCTCGGATTTGACTAACCACAAGAAAACTCATTTCTAGTCTCCATTAATGCTGGTCAACAAGTTATTTATCTCACTCAAATTAATATAAACTATACTAATTAGCAAAATGCTGGGTGAGGTAGTGGTAGGCAGTGAATGGAGGTAGCTGAGCAGTGGGTGGTGCCCAAGCCTGAGGTAGGGCCTTTCTGAGGAAATGGTAACCATGGAGCATGAATGTTGATTGAGGCAACTGACTGAATCTAGGATTGAGCTCTGGGGTCAGAAAACTTTTTCTGTAAGGAGGCAGAGAGTAAAATATTTTAGGCTTTGCAAGACAAGCAGCAAACTCAAGACTTGTCCCTGAGGAAACCTTGAAGAGGCAGCTGCCTTCAGGCAAAGGCAAGTCCTGGGGGAGAACTCAGCGGCGAGTAATCTCAGCCAGCATCCCTGGCAGCTGGGAAATGAGTGTGGTGGTGGTACCAGGGGATCTGAGTGGCACAGCACAGCATCCACGACAGTATGTCCTCCTGTTCCAACTGCCTCAGTGTGGGGAGTAGTGTGGTGGAAGATGGTATCTCTGTGTAACACTTTCTATCTTTCTAAACATATTCATATACATTATCTGTACATCTCCTCACTCAAGTCTCATAGCATCCCCCCCTTGAGAAATATACAGCTGTGTTGGTATGGAAACCAAGATGGGGGAGATAGTGATTTGTCTGAGGTCATGCACCCCAATGTTTATACTGGTGCTATCAACAATAGCCAAAGTATGGAAAGAGCCCAAATGTCTATCGGCTGATGAATGGATAAAGAAGATGTGGTGTACATATACAAATGGAATATTACTCAACCATCAAAAAATGAAATCTTTCCATTTGCAACAATTTGGATGGAACTAGAGTGTATTATGCTAAGCAAAATGGGCCACTCAAAGAAAGACAAATATCATATAATTTCACTCGTATGTGGAATTTAAGAAACAAAACAGATGAATATAGGGGAAAGGAAGGAAAAATAAACTAAGCTAAAAAACAGAGAGGGAGGCAAACCATAGGAGACTCTTAAGTGTAGAGAACAAACTGCTGGTTGGTGGAGGGAAGGTGGGTGGGAGATGGGCTAGATGGCTGAGGGGAATAGAGGAGGGCGCTTGTTGGGAGGAGCACTGGGTGTCCTACGTAAGGGATGAATCACTGGGTTCTACTCCAGAGACCTTTATTACACTGCATGTTAACTATCTCGAATATAAAGAACAAACAAAACAGAACAGTTGGGAATATTGGGTTGAGGAAGGAAAGCCAGCTTGGTATCAACATTTTGCTGTGAAAATCTATTGTGAGTTGAATAAGGGTATATATGTTCAAGCTTTGTAATTTAGTTCACTGTAATATAAATTTCATCTTTTGAGTATTTGCTAAAAATGTGGGTTTTTCTGCTTTTCTAAAAACAATTTTTATTTGAAGTTTAGGAGTGACATTTAAAATTACTGGGGTGCCTGGGTGGCTCAGTCTGTTAAGCTTCTGACTCTTGGTTTCAGCCCGGGTCATGATCCCATGGTTCATGAGATGAAGCCCCATGCTGGGCTCTGTGGTGACAATGCAGAGCCTGTTTGGAATTGTCTCTCTCCCTCTCTTTCGCCCTTCCCCTGCTCTCTCTCTCTCTCTTAAAATAAACAAACTTTAAAACTAAATAAGCAGTGATGGGTGACTTTATGGTATTTTTAGTGTTTTGATCTTTATTAATTTTTAAAGTTTTCAACAATAAATATATGTACTTACATCAGAGAAAAAAAATTATAAAATGTAATCTTATTTCCAAAAGTCAAAAAGAATGTCTTTTTAAAACTTACTGGTAGAAGGAGGAAATACTGAATGGTGAAAAAAATAGAAATTCTTTGTAACTTTTGAGGAAAAAATCCTTCAGTACATTAAATATCATGAGAACCAACTGACCTAGTAATACTTGGTAATGGTAAAAAAAAAAAAAAAAGATAAAAATTGTTTAACTTCATGACTAAGGTAACAAAATTCACACTTGAAGTTTTCTTTCCCCAAAGCCATGAAAGTCTAGTCTTATCCTCTTAATTATCTATAATTTTGACTTTACCTCTTCTCAGCGGGAGAAATTAAATACGAAATATGATGCTGTCTTTGCATCTTAAATTGGCTGTAGGTAATTTGCATCGACCTTTTTTCTAAATTGAAATGTGGCCTTTTGCGTGGGGGGGGGTGAGACATTATTTTTCTTTATAATGGATGTAATTTTTCTATTGAATTCTGGAAATAGATCTGTTGAGTATAACTTTGCCATACGCTGGCACTTTGCAAACAGATGGATTGTTTCCCTGGAGTTTTGAAGCCTGCCTGTCTTATTTACATTTTCCCCAAAGCTTTCAGATTGCCTGTTTCATAGTTGGTTTGTATGTACATAAAAATATGCTGGACCCATTTCAAGCTCGGTTTAGATGAGCACGGGTATTTTCACCGCGTGGCGGCCACTGGACACGGATGCTTTGCTGAGTTAATCATCTTGCTATCTTTAGTTTCTCTGACTATAAAATGAGGATGATTATGCTTACAAAAACTCTGTTGGTTAAATTATTGCAGGCCTTTAGCTGAATTATCTCTTTGTTTATCAGGGATTATCGTTGACAGCCCAATGAAAGCCCAAGCTGAATTCTCTTTCCTCATACGGTGCCCTGTATCTACTCTTCAAATAAAGGGTTTACCGCAGAAATATATGGGGACATCTTTATTTAAAAATTACATTAAAAGACACCAGGAATTAGTATCTGATAAGAATATATATGCCTAGCATATGCTAAGTTATATATAACCATGTAGAAATAAACTGTAAGGAATACTAGTTAGGGAAAAGTTATTAAAATGTGGGAAGCATGGGGCAAACATGTACTTGTTGAAGCCTTCTGGTTTATATTTGCAGCATGGTTGACAATTAGAGCTCGAATTTACATTAGTTGTGATCTATGTAGGTACATTCTAAAATGAGTTTCATGGGGCGCCTGGGTGGCTCAGTTGGTTAAGCGTCCAACTTTGGCTCAGGTCCTGATTTCCTGGTTTGCGGATTTGAACCCCATGCTGGGCTCTGTGCTGATAGCCGAGAGCCTGCTTTGGACTTTGTGTCTCCTTCTCTCTCTGCTCCCTCCACCCCCCATGCTCTGTCTCTGTCTCTCTCTTTCTCTCAAAAATAAATAAACATAAAAAAAATTAAAATGAGCTTCAGGAAGCACCAGATCCATTGGATAATACAATAGAGAAAGATTACAAGGAAAAGTCCTTCCATGGCCAGATGATTTTTTAAAATTTATTTAAATTAAAGTTAGTTAACATACAGTGTAGTATTGATTTCAGGAGTAGAACCCAGTGATTCATCTCTTATATACGACACTCAATGCTCATCCCATCATGTGCTCTCCTTAATGCCCCTCAGCCATTTAGCCCATCCCTCCTCCCACCTCCCCTCCATCAACATTCAGTTTGTTCTTTGTTTTAAAGAGTCTCTTAGGCTTTGCCTTCCTCTCTGTTTTTATCTTATTTTTCCTTCCTTTCCCCTACATTCATCTGTTTTGTTTCTTAAATTCCACATATGAGTGAAATTATATAATATTTGTCTTTCTCTGACTGACTTATTTCCCTTAGCATAATACACTGTAGTTCCATCCATGTTGTGGCAAATGGCAGGATTTCATTCTTTTTGAGGGCCAAGTTGTATTCCATCGTTTTTACTTTACTGGCCAGATGGTTCAGGGAAAGTGAGATTAAGAAGAGCTGAATTGTTTCCTTTCCTGGTAGACTTTTCTGTTGGGTTTTCCATGTAGGTAGGATTGCAAAACTCTTTTCTGTAGAATGTCCTTGGGGACTGTGGGCTGCACTTTGCATAAAATACTGTTATTCCAACCTTTTCATTTTCTAGATGAGGAAATTGAGGGTGGGCAGTGTTCACGTGATTGGCTAAGTTTATGTAGACAGGGAAACCTCAACGCAAGCCTGGATATTTGACACTGTCTGATGTCCTGTCTATTACACTGTATCGCCCCATCGATTGTGGAATCACAAGCAGTGCTGGGCAGAGAAGTGTTTTGTTCCTAGAGTTTGGAGGGAGGAAGACAGTACACACAATATGCTATGGGAATCAGTTGTCCAAGGTTTTAACACCCTTCAGGGTCCATAATTCAAGGTCTGGGAAACCCCATGAGTTGCTAAATTTATGAGCCTTGGCTTTTCATCCAGTGCAATATAAAAAGATGCTGATCTTTGGAGATGAATCTGCTGAGTTCAAAATATACCTTCACCACATTATTAGCTGTGTGGCTTTGAGACAAGTCACTTAGCTTCTCTGAGTCTCAGGCCTTTATCCCTCAAACTGGGGACTAATATCTTGCACAGTTTGGGTGAAATTATGTATATCTGAAGAGCCTATCTTCATTCAATATGCGGGACCTAATTTTGATCTTTAACAATGCCTGGCTGAGATTTAAAGAATCGCTGGATGGTTCTGGTGTTAATTGCAGCCCTTTTGTTGTAGGACTCGGTGCAAGGTTTTCTTCACATTTTGTGAATGGATCCTCCCTCTCTCCTTCTTCTCCTCTCAGCATCTGGCTCTGAGGTCTCTGATGACCCTTGTGAGTCAGCATGTATTGGCACGTGCTGACACATGCCATATCCTTGTCTCGAATCTACTTGCCACTCTTCCATATTGACCCAGTCATTTTTCTTCTATGAGGCTGATAAAAGAGTTTCAGGGAAGAGTCCCAACCCCCTCGAGTGTGGTTGTGACAATTTCAGATTTTTAAGCAAGAAGTCTTCACCCCTTCTATTTTTTGCCCGCACTAGCTCTTTCCGTTTCTGGGTGCTGCTGCAGGGAGATCCTTGTGCAGGTTGGAGATGCGGCTTTCTTACGTTCCAGCGAGCGTCTGTGTTGGTGCTTGTTGGAAAATCCTTTCTTCACTCTGGCAGAAAGGATTTTTACAGACTGCCATCCCTTTTGGCCGGGGGAGAATGACTTCCAAGCCGAGAGCTGCTTGAAAGAGGCACTCCCTCATCACTTATGACTGTACTCAGTGGTTACTGCTTGTGACACATTTTCAAATGGACCCCCCAGTGGCTGCAGCTGTGATTAAAAGCTGTCTGCTCTCTGCCTCACTGGGGGTTTGCTGTTTAACCATGTCGTGCACATATATATGTGGGCTACAGCTGCATCTTGGAAAACGTAAAGTGTTTTGTAAGATAAAGAAACCAAATGAGTACCTGAATGGCAGACTCCTGAATTTTCTAAGCTCGCAACACGGAGAGGCACTCGTTGGGAACATAGCCATGGATGAGGTACATAAAAGTAATTTAGGGAAGAGGAGCTAATGGCCAGTGAATGTACACCATCTGCCAGCACATGCTTCGCACACATCAGCCGGCCTGAACATCTTAAAGATTTAAGTGCTCTTGAACTTAGCAGCTGCATTTCGGCTATCCTGTGTGCTCAGGGTTCAGTTTGACCATTCACAAATAAAACGAGAACAGAATATTCTTTTTTTTTCCCGTAAGACTACTCAGATATCCCCTGATAGGTGAATAACCACATTTAGTTTATCATGAGGGTTTTAAATGCCATTCGAAACATAAGTTTACCAAGAACACTACCTTAAAAATATTCAAATGAATGGTGTGCCCTCAGATATAGGGTGTGCCTTTGAGAGGCACAGTCACAACCCTTCCTCTAGATTAGAAAGATTGAGTGTGCAACCTTTTAGAAAGTAAAAATGTACTAGAATTTAAACCTGGGCTCTTTGCTTCACGCGAGAAGGACACTTTACCAAAAGCATAAGGTGTCCTTACCTTCCTGGCTCCACTCACTGAATCCCAAGCATCCAAATGCGCATGTTCTTAGATGCATAGGAAGGAAATTTGGGGGACATTTGAGAATTTTGCATCCCCTTTCCCCCAGTGCCTGCCTCCCCCGCCCCCAAAGTCAAGCCCTCCAAATCTCAGTGACCAAAGGCAGCCCATGAAATGCTAATCTATCACCAGCAAATTTAGGCTGACAATACTGCGAATCGACCACATTGATGACATTGATTATATTTCAAATATTTACAATATGGTGAGACAAGCCTAATTTATTTTCTAAAGAGTTCAAGGTAGGTATCACCGATTCAGAGGCGGGAAGACAATGGAGGAATGTTTGTGGTTGCTATCTGCAATAATCTGATGCTGACAGAGAGTAGTATTTTATTTAGTAATTAACAGTGTAAAGGGGAGAGGAGCTGTCATGTTGGTTCTTAAGCTGGGGAATGTGATGAAAGATGATATCTACGATCTCATCCTTTCCACTTGTTTAGGATTGTCAGGATGAGAAATGTCAGCATTATGAAAGCTCGGCTCTGCTCTTGATATGATAAAACCCTTCAAAAGCCAGTCTTTCTCTCCCTGGTCCCCCTCCTTTCCAGCTCTCTCTCTCTCTCTCTCTCTCTCTCTCTCTGCACTTGCTTTTTTATTTATCCTGTTTTGTTAGATGGCAGAAATATAATTCTTTTCTTTCTTCCTATTATAAGCCACCATTTTTGTTTTATTATATGTTTCACAACCCCTAATGCCCCACTGAAAATTACCTTGTTAAATGACAGTGTTTCGAAGCCATGAATCCTTTCCACCATTCCCTCAGAGGTTTGAAACAGTCAACAGACTGTAAAGAATAAATAATAAAAAAGTATTGATTATTTTGATGACTGTGAGATTCAATTAAGTATTAATTTTGCCCTCCAGTGGACCTATCAAGGTATTCAAAAGGGAGGATTCAGCTCAGCTAAATGCGTGCTGAGTGCTTCAGCCTTAAATAGGGAGAAAATGTGTTTACCTACAGTATTTGAAGAAGAAGTGCATTGATGCACAGAGTCCAATATTTAAGTGCTGTGCACATTAAGCCCTGGTGACAGTGACATTGTTTTCAGTGGTATGAGTATTGACTAAAGAAGTGCATTTGATGACAGCTTAAACTATTTGTATTGATTAACATTTTCATAGATTATCATGTGTCATATCAAATTCACTTTTCAGGCATGAATACATTAAAAAAAAATCACCACAGGCATAAGGCAGCCAATGTAAGAATGGGACAAGAGGGCATGCGGCCCCACCAGCTCCTGTGCTGGTCACCTGTTTCCTGCTCAGGAACCATTTAGGCATGAACTTGGCAATAAATACCTCCCAGATAACGCAACAAGGGCACTTTCTTCTTTTCTTTTTCCTTCTGCACCCAACGTTTGTGCCAAAACAGTATCATGCATCTTAGTTTGCAAATGGAACAGCAGGCTCTCCTTGGAAAATATTTCTGATCCTCAGATGCCTTCCTAATGAACTGAAGATAAAGCAGATTTAAATTATTGGGGGTGGGGGGAAGTTTGTCTTTTTTGGAGGTGATTTTTGTTTCCTTTTTTCTTTAATGCTCTGGGCATATGATGCTCTAGGTATCGGAATTATTGAACACAGTTTGTAAGTATTTTTTTCCAATTCCTTTAAAACATTCTTTTAAATCAATTTTTTAAAAAATTGATTTTGCTGTGTATTGTTTGCTTTAAAATGTTCGTTTGCTTTGGGGTCAGCTTCAGTTCCAAATCTGGGACCAGGGAAGTCAACTTCTAAGGGTGCTGATGGAATTTACATGAGAAATCTCTTTTATTCCATTGAAAGCGTTTTGAGGACTCTTTTCTCCCTATCTCTTTTCTCTGCTCTGGGGATAGGGTTTAATTGCTTCCCCCCCAGGGAGAGTGCTTCTTAAAATAGCCCGTGGTTCCTCCATAGGGTGCTTCTTCCTTTTTAGTGGGTTGCTGAAGTACAAACCCAGCATTTTCTTTTTTCTTACTGCATTAAAGACGGAACAAGGTGTAAAAACATTCGCACAAAAAGCACATCCCACAATTAAAGCTGTGTTGGTTTAGGTGGCTTTCAAAGAAGTTTTTTTTTTTTTCCCCTTCTTCCCTCCGAAGCTTCCTGAATCTCTCACATGCTAGTTGAGCTTTAATAGGGTGGGGAGTAATGGAGAACTCCTCGGATCTGTAATAGCTCTTCACTTGACTGCAGCCAGCAATAACAGCGGGAGCAGCTAGAGATAAGAGAGAGAGGAGAGAGGGAGAGTGTGTGTGTGGAAGAGAGAGAGAGAGGAGAGAGGGAGAGGGAGAGAGGACACGCACACTAAAGCTGCCACTTTTTTTTTCCTCCCCTTCACTCTTTTCCCCCATCCTAGGATCCAATGATAGCTGGACAAGTCAGTAAGCCCTTGCTGTCAGTGCGGAGTGAAATGAACACGGAGTTGAGAGGTGAGGACAAGGCTGCTACTTCAGACAGCGAGCTGAATGAGCCCCTGCTTGCGCCTGTGGAATCTAATGACAGCGAGGACACTCCCAGCAAGCTCTTCGGTAAGTCTGTCTAGGTATTTCATTTCAGCCCTACCATGTTGTCCGGAAGAGCGATCCACACACCCCCCCCTTTCCCTGTTGTTCATTCCATTTTCTTGTAAGTGCTAAAGAGGCGTTTGGCATCTTGGAGGGGCCGAGCCACCGGGAGCCCTTTCCAGCCGGCTAGCAGGATGTCCTCCAAACTTTTCCCAGCAAGGAACTTCCTTGCTGCTCCTTTGGGCTTGTCTGATATTACCAGAGTCCCTGGTCTAGAAATTATTTTAAAAAAAGAAGAAGAAGAAGAAGAAGAAGAAGAAGAAGAAGAAGAAGAAGAAGAAGAAGATGGTAATAATAATCAGGAAATCAGTTCCATTGTGAGAATTGGTTAACATTTATTGAATAAATATCGACTTGGTTTCTGGTTGCTTTGCAGCCTTTTGTTAAGGGGAAGGAGAGTAAAGAGTTATTATCTGTACTTAAAAGACAGAAGGGGGGACCAAGAAATATCAATACAAGTCTTCTGTGCCAGGTAAACAAAGGTGGCCACGGGGATTGTTCAGAGATCTAACATTCTGTAATCACAATTAGAATGAGTATCTCTTCTTCTAAAGAGGAAGTGGGGAGAGAAAATAGGTCCTGTGCTTCCCTCCCCAACCCCCTCTTGCCGTGACCAGATGTTTACAGCCTCATCCTAAATGTGGAGGCAGCCCAGGACCTCTCAGGAATCTTTGTTCCATAAACAAAACAACAGAAAGCAGAGTGCCACTCCAGCAAAGACATCTGTCATTCAAACAGATGACACTCTCTGAGCCAACTCAAGCAACTGTGATCTCTAATCAGAAAGGGGAGCGGGTTGTTGAGGTGCGTGACTGAGTGATGGATGGTGAGAGATGTCTGTGCCGGAGGAGCACTTTATGGGATAGAGTGACATTAGGTTTTCAGAATATTTGCTCCTGAAACGCTTGCTTTTAATTATTTTCAAGTGTTTACACACTGATAATACTGGATATGCAGATGTACACCCTAGCCTGTTTATATACATGTATAAACTAAGCTGATATATACATCTGACATATATGTATGTATATATATCAGGCAGAGCACTGCTTGGGCTCAGTTTAAAAACACAGTCGTGTGCCAGAACTTCAAAGAAAAACACAGCACCATGGCCCAGACTGCTTGGTTGAGAAAGTCATTAATTCAGCTGAAAAAAATAAGCTTAATTTTTTTTAGCCTCCAGGAGGAAAGCAGCTTCAATAGTTTGGCAAATTGAGGCCAGCTTCAACAGAAGATCTTTTCTCTGGTTTGAAACACTCACTCAGCCAAACACGAGAGGAGTGTTGCAGAGAAACTTTCTGTTTCAGATTTTCTGTTGGTAAAATACTGTTTTACAGTTAAGAGTATAGTAGATCCCAGTTTCAAGAAATACTGTCACATTACCCGATTCTCGAAAAGCAGCTGTTCCTCCATGCATATGGGGTTTCTATACCTCAGCATTAAGGTTCTAGCGTGTTCCCTGTAAGGGAATATTTTGTCCCAGTGGAAGTTTTTGTGTGTGTAGGGAGAACCATGTCCTAGAACACTCGTTGCATTTCAGGGGGTTCATGAGAGACATCAGATAAAATGATAAATTACAGAAGGGCAAGGCCATGCATGTCCGAGCCTCTCTCAACATCATGTTGAGTATACTAATACTAAGCAAACCCTTTGACTTGTGAAAAGTAATCAGCTGTGAATTCAACAGAACTGTGGATCATGGATTACTTGTTCCTAAACTTTGCCTGTATTTGAAAAAAAGTAGACTTTCACCTAGAACCCCAACTTGTTTTCTTATTCCTTCAAGTCAACCAATAGAGGAGCAATTAACATGGCTTCTCAATGTTTATTTCGATTTTCCACTGTTGAAAATTTTCAGATTTGTTATGTCACTTCTTACTGATTTATTTGCATGTGCAGAGGAATAAGCTTAAAAAACCCACGAAGGTCAAAGAGATTTTAATTGAGTTCACTGAAGACACCTGCCAAGTGGAATACTTATGGGATGCAGCTAAGGAATCGTAGCTTAGTTCAGAAATTGTAGTAGGTGTTAGGGGGTGCCCATCTTCACTTTCACAATTTCCACTTGTGAATTTGGGAGAAGGCACCCAGCACAAGCTGTACCTTATATCTGATAGTCCTTGTGTATTCACTTCATTTTATTTGGCCTGAGAGTGCTTTTCGAACACAAAGTGAATATTTTCCAATTTCCGATTCGGTGAAGAAGCAACCAGTAGATGAATAGTTTTGAAAACTTGAGGACAAAATGGGAGTCAGCAGGAGGCAGGGGGACTAGGACGTGCATTGGAGGAAGCACCCAGTGTTCTCTGAGCTTCCTTAGCGATTGGGCCCATTATCCTGTCTCCTGTTAACATGACTGAGACTTAGCCTTAGAAATTCCAGTTTATGTAACTGACTAAAACTTTCTAGAAGTATACTCTCTCAGAATTTTGAGCAACTTTGGCCACACCTAATGGGTGATAATTTAATGGACCATCATTTTATTTGACACGAATATGCTCAAGTGTTTTGGTTCTTATGTGTAGTTTTCATTATACTCATTGCTTGACAATGAAGAATTACATTTTTTCCCCTGAATAACTGAAAGCACCCAGGTTTATCTTCAAACAATGCTTTTCTAACCCACTCTCTCCAATCATCATTATCATAGCCTACACACCGCATTATTGAAAACTGTATTTCTGTAATGAAAGGAGCAGATTAAGACAAATCGTGTGCATCTTGATTTGTTTACTTTTGTGGAGAGACATTTCCCAACAAGAGGAGACAGGCAGAGAGCCCTGTTGTTTCCTATAACTGAAATTTCAGTCTTGATGGATTTCTTTGAAGCTTTTCCTGCCTCTGTGTCTTGTTGAAATTAGCAATCCACAGGACAAGTCTGTTTCTCTCACAGTATGGGCACCTTCAGCCCAAAACTGCGGGAGAAAGGCTAATACTGATGCCCTCTATGGATAAACAAAGGAAATTCCAGGAACCATTGGGTCTTTTATGCCTCTCCTTAAATTGCCCCTCTGCTCTTAACAGCATCCAAAGGGAAACATACTGTGCAGAATGTTTCAGTGCTCCGTGCAGCTCAGAATATAGCAGAAGGAGAAACCAGAAGCCATATGCCAGCTTCAGTAGAAAGTTCAGAAAAGGGCCCTTGTGTTTTATAAAGTAATTACATCAGAGGTAACATTTTGCTTAACTTGAACAGCTATGGAGACTCAAGTACACTTAGGAGAGATGAATCCACATTTCATTGAGAAGCATGTGGTTAGGTAGTTCTCTGTGATATCATTAAGTGGTGCATTATTTATTCTCGTAAAGCCGGTAGGATAACTGTCTCCTTTTTCAGTCTGTGACTGTATTATGCTAAGCTCTGAGCTGTAGGGAAACTGTATGGAGGAGGACAGACTTGCTTGTGAGGGGGTCGTATCAGAGAATGGCTCTGGGTCTCGCTGTTTCAGCTGCAAGATCAAATGAGTGATGCCAGGCAGGGCCAGGTACTTAATATGTGACTAGGGATGTACATATTCAAAACCATTCTCCAAACTGGCCTTAAGCGAACAATCTCAAAGGGAAGAGATTGCCGTGTTTCTCTCTAGTGACATTTATAGTAGTGTGTCAATGTGGTGCCTCATTTTTAGTTATGCTCATCAAGAATTCAGTGTTCCACATTCAGTCACGTTGGATGCTAAAATTCAAATGGCAACATCAACAACTTGGTCAGGAGGATGGCCATGGAAAGGATAAAAGTAATATATACCCCTAGAAAAATATCTGTACTAAAGTTTTCTCATGCAGTCTCAGCTGAAAAAGTGAGACCACATAAAATAGGCCCTAAATATTTTCTCCCATATATATTTGAAATTTGAAAGATGATTTATTAACAGTGTTCCTCCTGGGAGTATTTTTATTGTTTCAGGATAAACCTCATGATTGCTTTTCTTAAAGTCCCAACTACCTCCGGTGGCCGGGGTAGTCTGTGGCTTGCTGCTCAGTATTATCGTGCTGTACGTGAACTGGGCCCACAGCTCGAGAGCCTTGAGCTGAGATGTAAACAAAAAACCATTTATAAACATCGTATCCGAGGTAAAAAGTGATGGTTGGTTTTCTGTTATGATATTGTGGTTTTCTAGGCTAAGAGAGATTGCATATAATGATACTTGTGAGCGTGGGTATTTTCAATGTCATTTATCTGTGAACTTTCAGAAAAGGGTTGGAAGTTGGATAGAAAATGTACTATCTGTAGGGGTTTTCTTTTGCTTTCCTCTTTCCTTTCTGTTATGTTTCTCATAAGAAACGTGCATTATAAGATTTTTTTTTTTGAATTGCCGTCCAGTTTGACTTGATTAGAATTTATGGCACTGGAGTCATTTTCAATGACAAAAGAATAAAGGACTAAATTGTCTGTCAGCCCTTGAGACAGTGGTCTCTGCAGGTCAGCGTAGAGGTCATTGGTAGGGCATTATGGAGACTGTACTTTGTGGTAATGCTGCCTGCGCATAGGTGGGAGCCTTCATTGTGGCCGCACTGTCTTTATGACTTTGTTTAAATGTCTCTCTCAAGGTTCCAATGCCTTGGACGTTTATAATCTAATAAAATATGCTGGGGCCGCTTGGTAATCAGTACGTGGGGCTTAAGCCCCAGCAGGATTTAGCTGGGAGGCAAGGAGGAGAAACCCCTGCAGAAATAAATTTATTTAACATATGCATCGTGCATGTATATATTTTTAAAGTTTTGATATTCTGTTCATGGAAGATTTATACTATTTTTCACTGAAGAAAGTGTTTTGTTAGGGAAATATTAAGGGAGTATATTTTTAAATCAACTGAATGATTTGGATCAAATCATATTTGCATAGATTCTATGCAAAAATAGTTATTGCAGAGAAACCAAGAGAAATCTGTATTTGTGGCAGGAAATGAGGTGCATGATAAGGTGTGGCTTCATGGGTTGTTTTCTAACTACTGAGGGGGAATATGCACATTGAGATACATTTCTGAACATGTACCTTATGCACCTATGTATTTCTTTAAAAAAAAACCCTCCAGTGTGTGTGTGGATAAGTTCAGTTTTAGTGAAACCCCTGTAATACTACCTGGATAAGTAAATCCACTTTAAGTGGCGTTAATGTGTAAGTTTTGAAATGAACATAAATCCATGTAACATAGCGCTGATGTTCAAACTTTTTACCAGATCTGTTCATGGAGCTATGCTCATTTCTGAGTGACTCTTTAATGGAGGACAGGGCACACTAAGTGACATAAGATTCAGTAGGGACTCTCAGTGGCTCCCTTTTCTGTTTCTGCCATGCCTGGGGGGCTCAGGTCAGACATCCGTTTAAAGAAGAAAGTTCAATATTGCCATGTCTTAAGACGCTCTCCGTGCTAACACATTAGCAAACCAAAATGCTGATACAGTTTTACATTTCTCTTTTATCTTGATGGCTATGATTCTTCGATTTTGTTGCCATTTTTGTCATAAGGTCCTATATAGAATTGGAAATAAGACAAAGTGATAGAAATTGCATTTATCTGCACATCCACACCTTCCAGTGATCTCATTTTGGTCTCTTCAGTGTCTTGGATGTTTCTGACTTAAAGGTTGCAGGGCATTCCAGTGTTTTTGTAGTTCACCCAGACCGGTTTATGTCATAATTAATAAATAGAGGTGCATTCCAGATTCAGGCTCCCAAGGCTTGGCCCATAAGTAGATTGCCTTCTTTCTCAATTACCCGATTTAATTATGGAGTTGGCATTATTCTTGTAAGAATTGACCAAATAAAAATTTCCCCCGCTTGACAAACAAGACTTAAGTGAGGATTGCAAGGGGACGTGGCTTGCTGTTACCCAGTAAACAAATAATTTGTGAGAGGGCTGGTTCTTTCTTTGATTGGCGATCTGGCTGGTTTATGTTTGGGGATTAATAATACATCAGACATTCACACATTAAAACGAAAGTAGCTGTGAAGGTGGAGGGTGCTGTTCTGCTAGTAGGCTGCTCCAGATTATTCAGGTCCTTGCCCGGGTCCCGAGACAGGCCGAGGGGCGGTCACATCTGCCCAAATCTGCACCTGGCTCCACTTAACATGTTTCTTGATTTTCTTATGCTAAAGAAAAAGATAGCAAAGTGTTTATACCAAACCGGCATCCTGTCAGGGGGCAATCTGTGTAAAGTTTCCTGCTGTCAGGTTAATAAATTTTTAAAAAATATCCAAAGGCAGAAGTAGCTGGAGAAAGCTCCCAGTAACACTTGCCATTCTCCAGCGGGTAGGTTTCCCTTTAATATCCAGCGTGGCTCTGGAATTTTCTTGTTTGTTGTCTTCCGAGGCTCTATACTTTGCTGGGGTTTTTGTGCAGCTTTCCTTTTATTAATGACATTTCGGTCTTTTTAAAAAAATGATTATCCTTTAAAACTTCAAACGTCTTCTTCTTAGAAGGAAGTAAGTGAGCATAATTGGTTTCAATCTGGTATTTGTAATCGAACATACACCTTCATGCTATGAGCCTGAACGAGCTTCTAAACCAGTCAACATTGGACTTTCTTTGGGAATCCTCCAAGTAATATTTATATTAAAATCCATTTCATAATTCATAAAGGAATATCTGGGCTTTGGGAGTGTGGGGTTTCCAAGGATGCCTGTATGTTACTCATGTCAACCTGGCTCAGTCTTTTACATGTAAGCTCCCACTCTCTGATTCTCCAAGTCATAGTTTATGCAAATATGAAACAGGAGAGGACTAATTTGGTAATACCTCTTACTCTATATTGGGACAAAGAGTCAAAAATGGACTAAGCCTTTTTAATGGGAACACAGAGGTCAGCATGAACGATACTGACTCTTTCGATTGAAGACAGTCTTTCATTCTCAGAGAAATGGAAATAAACTTTGTTTTGTTAAGCATTCAAAGATCATTTTTAAAAACCACCTGATAAAATTGCACAGCTCCTGACATCTCTTTGTAGGAGTCAGCTGCTACTTAAAAAAATATCCTGGTATGTTATATGAATGTCTGTATTTTATTTGAGAATTGAAAAGAAAATCCATGCTCAAATTTCTCCTCCAGTCTTTCTTTTGAAAGTGCTTGTCAGGTCTGATATGTGGTGAGAATATACTGTTTTTTATTTTCATTAAAAAATTAGCCACCTGGAACAACAAAGCTAATACAGTCTCAGTCACTTTTATTAGAGGACTGCACTGCCCTCACGACTAATTGAAAATATAAAGAAAAGTGATCAGGTTACAATGAGAGAAACTAATATCATTACACAGAAACTAAACACTTAAGAGGTCCACTATACCGAAGACCATTTGAAAATGGGATTCTATAATGAAACCTGCATTCATTAACATGCTTTAAAAACTTTCTTAGTAAAAAACTAAAATAAACCCTGTTTATCCTGAGGAGGAGGTAGACTCTGAAGGTATTTTTAGCAGTCTCAGAACATCCCAATGATAGTCAACATGGAATGATTTAATAGTTTCACGAATGTGTTCATCCTGTGGTGTACAGTTTGGCATTAGCAGTTTCCTTGGTGTTTCATCTTTTCCTAAAATAATCAATGTTTTCTAGATTGATGTCCTTTCCAAATCTGGTGTGGCTTTGATTTCATCCTGTTAATTAAAAAACAGACTCTAATTGTGATAAAAGTTTGTGGAAGCCAAGAAATCCATATTTAAAGACTAATATTAGCATAGTGTTTTAAAATAACAATGTTCAAATTCCATTTTCTCATTATATCCATACTTTGTGTTTTCCCCCTGTTTTCTGTCCTAAGCACTAGGAACCCACTGCTACCCATGTAAAACGTGTGTGTGCATCTCTGGTGTGTTCTCCATATTTTCCCCTGGGTTCTGTTGACACTTTAGATTTATCTTCCTAAACTTGTAATATGTCTGTGTTTTCTTTACCATAAACTAATAAAGCCTAATTTTTAGTAATAAGCATTTTTTAGCTTATGCTATCTGTATATCACTTAAATGTACTTTTTCTATACCTATGAACTTATGAATATTCAAACACATAGTTTCCAGATAAAATTCTCAAAATTAATAGTTTACCAATAAAGGACAACTAATTATATTATAGTATTGCTTCAAGCATAGTTGAGCTATTATCCAAATTCCAGTGTCTTCTTTGCAGCTGCTAACCACTAAGCAGAGGAGACAACAAGATGTCTCAGAACTTCTGTAATTAATTCAGTAACGAGATTTGGGGGTTTCTGGACAGTTTGATTTGTAAGGAATACACACACACACACACACACACACATATATATACACACATATATAAATATACATATATACAAATAAATGTATGTATGTATATGGCAGACAGATCTTGCTTAAACTAGGGAAGACCTTTAGAATCAAAATGTTAGGAACCCAAGTATTTGTCTACCTGTGGGATATGCATAGATTACAATAGAAACATTTATCTTTTTTCTTTTTTAAATAAAAAGTATTTGTCCTATAGTTAGTAAGCACAATTTTGTGCCTGTGAGGATTTCATGGACCTAAATATACATTTACCTGTACACATATCAAGATAGAATGGGCGTTTGTTGCACAATAAAGAAATCACATTTTAAGCATTTGCTATTAAAATAGTATGGTGTACTTAATCTCCCTCTGCAGTCCTCCATGGCCACGTGTGGTGATTTGTCTTTTAATAGCAATATGGCAAGATTTACTTTTATAAATTAATGGTTTGGGGTACTTATTGCATGAGAGAATCACCACTGTTGAAGTAGAAGAGGGGCTGAGGGATTAATTTGATTTAAAAATGCAAACATTTGAAGCTGTTTATAAAGCATGAAAAATTATTACTGCAGAGTGAATTTTTGCCAAAACCAACCAAGAGTAGAAGAGAATAAAACATCAAATGGAAAAACACATTTTCCTATATTTAAAAATGTGTAGACACGCAGGTGGTATGGAGGTGGGGGTGAAATGGCCTTTTCCAAACCTGCATTTTTTTCGTTGATAGATCTAATTTCAAGTAGCAAGATAGAAACATGTCAAAAGGAAGCACGCTGTTTTCCAAAGGAGAATCATTAAAGAAATAGTGAAGAAAGCTAACATTTTAATGGAGTCACTTGCTATCCATTAATCTAACTGTAATCTATACATGGGTGAATAGTCAGCAAAGGGGTCAGCTGGATTATGTGGGAAAACTTTCATCAGCTTTTGGAAACAAACCTACGTCATTATTTTAGATGCTGATTAGTTCATCTTTTTCTGATTTCTAAGATTAAGGCAGGTTTTACTCTTAAGAGTTACTAAGAAATTATTCAGATTTACAGTTATGTTGGTCTATTTCCTTGCTTTAATTAAAAAAATTTTTAATGTTTATTTATTTTTGAGAGAGAGAGAGACAAAGTATAAGCAGAGGAGGGGCAGAGAGGGAGACACAGAATCTGAGGCAGGCTTCAGGCTCTGAACTGTCAGCAGAGAGACCGACACAGGGCTTGAACCCACAAACCATGAGATCATGACCTGAGCTGAAGTTGGATGTTTAAACGACTGAGCCACCCTCCTTGATCTAGTTTAGAATCTTTTCTTCTGCCATTAGCTTTCATATTTAATATAATTTGCTAACATTCCAACCAGAATCTGCAGACAATCAGCAAAGTGTCAACAATTAGGCACCATGCTTGAAAAGGGATTAATGTCTCTAGCTGCCTGCTGAAAATGATCAAGCAAACGCAAAAAAAGACCCAGAACTGGTCACATAGGACATTGCTGATGGCATGGAGATGGCTGCCCTAGCTTAGGATGGTAGCTACCTGTCTTGTCATCTGTAGTGTATCAATATGTTTTTATAATGATACAATCACCTGAACCCTGTAACAGTTTATGGTTCTTTTGAGAATTCTTATGGATTCTTAAGAGTGACGGAGGTCTGAGAAAAGATCCTGAAAGCTTTCACAAAATCTGGCTGGGTGACAGAAAACTAGCACAGCTGTGATTTAACAGCTCTGGAATCCTATCGACTGGGAACATCATTAAACTTTTAAGTTAAAACAAAACCTACAAAACAAATGGTAGATATGAAAGGTGACGGGCACCCGAAAGCACAGCCGAAATTAAGAGGTGCCAAAGGCTCTGTGAAGAGAGGCCAAATTCAGCGAGCCAATGTTCATCTTGATATCCTACTTAGAAATGGGGTTTTGTTGACATACTGTTCTGAATATTACAACAGGCCCTAGAAATCTGTACTCGGGCCTTTCTGTCATGGGATCTATCAGACTTGGTTGTTGCATTTTCAATTTTCCCTGGCCGTTTTTAGTCAACAATAAAGAACTTGAATTTAGAAACGTACCAGTGAGATCACAAAATCAGAAACAGTGGGAAGTAGCCCCAACAAGTAACTCTGCATCAGCGTATGCACTGTGGATCTCAGTCTTCTTAACATTTGTAACGCTGCTAATTTCCTCGGACTTTTAAAAATACGCTTCCACATGAGCTCTCAAAACCCATAAAAGTGTGGCATGTAAAGTAAATTGTTTGTCACTTGCCAACGACCTGCCATATTTATTGTCAGGAGAAATGGACATTAGTTGGGAAAGCAGTTGTTAAAGGCCAAACAATTTTTAAAGATGGCAAAGATGTGCGAGGGTTTTCCTTTTTCTAACAATGAGCCGCCCCTTCAGACATCAAAAGACAAGATAATAAGACACTTCAAGCACAATTCAAGATTATATTCAACATCTAAAGGCTCATCTCTTGTCAGTTTGCATTTACTCTTCCAGCGATGTGACGCTTCTATCATCTTTCTGTCAAGGGGAGTCTGGCAGAAGAGGCGAGGGCTCTTATTTCACACACTTAGGGTTTTTTATCAAATAGCCCACGCTTGTTCTGATTCAACCAAAATGGGGGGATAATTTGAAGAAGGTCATGCACAAGCGCAAAAATCTCATATTGATTTGTGTGATTAGAAGGCATTAAAATTGCACGTTTATGTTAGTTGCTGAGATGTTTTGTCAGTTTATTTGGTAATACACTTTTGCAGCCTGGGGGGGGCATGGATGGCTTAAAATTTAAAAATAGAGAGCTGAAAGCTGAAATTGGTTCTCTTAATGTGACCACATCTGAACATTTAACAAGTGAACATAAAGATAATTTAGTGGTTTAGTTTAACAGTGTTTGAAATTAGCTTCTATAACGAAATGCTTCATTCACTATAAAGCAAAACAGCCGTGGGAAGACATATATATGAGAGATTATTTTTTAAATACTTTAAACATTGATTTCATATATTTAATATATAGATAAAAGGGGATGACATTTTCAATATAAATGTAATTATGAGCCTATTTTATAATGGTCATCAAATTTTTAACATTTTGTGCTCCTTGAAATTACAACATCATTATATTTGTCATTTTATGCTGTTCTTAGTATATGTGCCCTTTTCCAGAGAGAGTACTAAAGAGTAAATAAAGGAGTTTTAAGATTATTATTTTTCTTTGTCAAAATTTATCACATTTCCTCCTTTGCTATCTGACAGTCACAAAGCTGTACAAGATAACACTTTTTTTTTTTTCTTTCTTTCTGGTGAAGGGAGGACTTCTACAGAAGTTAGAAAAACCCACTTTTCCTCTCCAAATAAAACAATTGATGAAAATAAAACCATGATATCCTGGGATCATTTCTATATTGAATCTTTGAAATTACTTTTCCTAGGAATTTTCATCAACTCTCTGGGTCTTCATTTCTCATATTTCTCTTTTATGTTGTGAAGAGTTCTGAAGCTGACTTTCACACTTTTGTGCTACTTCCACGGATCAAAGCAGAAAAGATGTGCCTGTGTACAATGGAGTTACAGTATCATTTAGTAGAAGTGAAACCCATAATTTGTTCTATTTGTTATATAAGACTTTTCTGTGCTGTATAGTTTTATGTATTCTATACTCAACAGTTAATTCATCCACTCAACAACAAATATTTGTTGAATACCTGTTCTGTGGCAGGAGGTGTGCTGTGCTCTCTGGACTCAGTGAAGAAAACACCAGAAAGAATCAACCACCCAGTCTTGCTCGCCCACCACACTGGGTGCTGAGGTTGCAAAAATGAACCAGACATTATATATTGACTTTCCATTTACTTCATTCTTTCCTATGAGTCTTTGGGAAATCTTAGTCTTCAAAATCATGCATTTCCAAAGTAGTTCATTGGTCAGAAGCCTAAACATTTGAGAAAAACTATTATCCCCAAAGAGTGAGGAAGAATTTTTGAAAGAATTATTAAGTGATTCCAGACAAATGGTGTGCATGATGTTTTCATTGTAGAGTTTGGTGCTGATACTGTAAAACAGATGTGATTCCTTAGTAATTGTTTCTTGGTCATGTCCAAAGGAAGAATGGACTAGAGGTATTTTCTCCTCCTTGTCTCTCCTGCCACCTTTCTCCTCCCAAGATTCTTGTTAATTTATCATGTAACATAATGTAGTAGGTCAAGGCTCTAGAGTCATGTGTTTTGTTAGTTGGTTGGGTCAGACACATAACATGGTTAGGCCCCAGCTTTCCCATTTCTACATGAAAGAATTGATGATATTTATTTCATAGGGCAGTTTGAGGTTGAAATGAGGTGACATGTGTAGAGCTCTATCAAGTGCCTGGAATGTAACCAGCATTCAGCAAATACTAGCCATACCACACTTTATTAGGAGTTGAAAATTGGGCACCTGGGTGGCTCAGTCAGTTGAGCATCCGGCTTTGGCTCAGGTCATGATCTCACTGTTCATGGGTTTGAGCCCCGCATTGGGCTCTGTGCTGACAGTTAGCTCAGAGCCTGGAGCCTGTCTTCAGATTCTATGTCTCCCTCTCTCTCTCTGACCCTCCCCTCCTCACACTGTCTCTCTCTCTCTCTCTCAAAAATAAATGAAACATTAAAAAAATTTTGAAAAAAGTTGAAAATTAACTTGCCTTTTTGGAGGGAATTTGGTTAATTTTTAGCAACAGGTATCAGAAAACCAACACAAAATTTCTGAGGCTTTCAGAATTAGCCATGCTCCTCCCTGAGGAAGTGTCAGTGTCCCCAACTCCACCCCCCAGGACTCCCTTGACCAAAGTAAAATTCTGGGGATCTTTTTCTCTTGATAACAACACCACTTCCTTCTCAGGACGTGCTTTCTTTCATAGTCCACTTAAGAAAGGATTCAGACTTGTGAATAGATGACAAGCAGTTTCTAGAGGAAGCCATAATTCACTATTTTCATGTTGAGAAGTGTGTGGGCAGGGAGATGGCCAAGGATGGAAAGGGGCAGTTATATATCTTACTCTTCTCTAAATTTAAAATGTTGAAGTGTGTGATTCTTTAAAATCATAGAAATTTTAAAAATAATTTTGGCATTGAGAAGTGATATGAAACCAGATGTCTGTGGGCGACAGCAAATGCTTCTCTAACTTGAGATTGGGTCGATACCCTGATGGCAGCCTGCCTTTCAGTGGTTTCCCTCCAAGGCATGTGAGTCATGTCTCTGAGGAAATTTGCCAGATTTGAGGCCAGGCACTTATTTCTTTCTACCTGGACCATATTGTTGCCAAAATTAGAAACATAGCATTTGCCTCCAATTAAATGTTCAGAGATCTTCCTGAGGATGTTCACCATATCCAGGTGAATTACCCAACATTTCAGAAAGAAAGAAACAGCCCATTGAACTCACATAAGACAGAGAAAGAATGGCTCAGCAGGATTGTAATCAGGGTTCATATCACTGCTCTTGACCCGCACAAAGGGTTATGACTTCTTGTTACCTCTTCTTCAACATAAAAGGTCAAATAACAGTCCAACGAGGTGTTGAAGATTACATAAAGGAAGGCGAGTGAGGTGCCTGCACATTGGGGGCATGTAACAAATGTGAGTCTCTTTCCCTCACTTCTTAGAGCGATCGTGTTATCTTTATCAGGTCTGGGAAGTGGCCCTGTAGGGAGTGTGGATCCAGGTATTAATGGTCAGATGAAGCAGATGTTTTGAACCCTAAGATCTGCTTTCCTAATCTAGCTTTTTCCATAAAGACCAAAGCTCAGGCTAGATACAGAGAGAATAATCTCTGCTTCACAAGTAGAGGAGATTCAGTTAGGATGTGGATCTCTGCTGTGCCAGTGGGGAGCTCTTTTCTGCCTGCAAAGTAAAGCACGCTCACAAAGGGTTAGTTATATGTTAAGTGTTGGATTATGGCTGCAAGTAAAACTCCATGTTGTCTCCTTTCCTTTGGGAAGTTTTGTAGTTGGTGTTCATTATAACTTTCTAATCTTCCAGAACAAACCTTTTATACATTAAACAACAACAACAACAACAAATAAACCAAAAATAAAATGACAACCTCAAAACGTCTTTCAGTGCAACATTTCTGAGATTGAAAATGCAGTGCAATTTAAGTAGGTTAAGTTGACATTTGAGCCTGTATTTAGTAGGAAAAATGTTATTACATTTATTAAGGATATTTAGAGATTTTGGTTGCTATTACTAAAACCTTTTATAGACACCAAAGTAGTCAGGATCCCTCTGGGAGCAACGCTCTGTTGTTACCATGGCAACCCCACACATTTTTAATTACATATTTACCCATGCCCCATGCACTTTTATCAGAAATTATTGGCACCTCTAAAACCACTTATTTAATGTGTGTCAACTGATATTGATAAATAAAAAGTGATATTGAAAAATATTAAATCATACTTTAAAATTGAACTAATTGTACACATTTGTGTTAATATTAAATAGAAGAGGCAAACTTTTCTTGAAGCCAGTGACAGTGACCATCTCCTTCATATATTTTGCCCACTTGACAGTTTTGACTTTCTTTGCTGAGTGTACAGTATACTTTGTCCCTTGGAAAGAAAACTCACCTCCTCAAACTGTGGTGTAGATTGGGTACAGACTATTTACTGAGCCTCTCATCCAGCTCTGATAAATGGGAGTTGTACCTTTTCTCACACCATTCCCTTCTAGCCACCACCTAGGAGATACTTTCTTCCAGCACTACATTCAAGGGCTGAATTGTCCAATTTTTCACATTTTTTATAAAAGTTAAGTTGTATGTTTAATCAGTCCTGACTTCTAGGTCAGATTTTTTAAAAAACTGATTTCTCTGCTATTATGTCTCATGGTGGCTCCAAAGTCTTTTTTTCTCAAAATCTTGAAGACTGTGACAGTCTTAGCCACCCCTAGGAATTTGTAGCTTATGTTCTTTATTTAAATCTTAAAGTTGGCTTGTATTAGACCTTTTTAAAGGCAATTTACCTTGCAAAAATGGCAATATTTTTATACTACCTTTTGGAAGGGTGCTTTCGTTCTTCATCTTCAGACCCATCAAAGAGGGATTTTTTTCTATCAGATACTAGTCTTTTAGAGGAAAAGCTATAGAATCTATGTAGACACACACTGTTAGCTACTATCCCTTCTTTCAATTAGGTGAAAGGGGCCAGGTGCAAATAACCATTTAACATCTTGATGTGCTCTCTTAGCTGCTTATAATGAACTTATTGAGAGGTTAATTTATTTAGATCCACTTACCGAGGGTGTCCTCCTCTGCTGCCCCTTCCCCTTTCTGTGATCAAAATATTTTGGCGAAGCTTCTTGATTTCACACATTACAATGAATCTTGCCTTCCTTCACTTTCCAACTATCCCCTCATTTTTAAACCTCTTTTGAAGCCATTTCCAGTGTTTGCCTAGTATTATAATGACTTGTGCATTTGTCTGCCTCCCTTGCTGGGTAGCAAGCCCCTAGAGGATAGATAATAGATCTTGCATGTATTAAGTGCCAGATAAATGTTTTTTGAATTGAACTGCTTCTGAATTGGATGTTTCTGGACATCATCCACACTTGGTAAATACTTAACTGAATATTAAGAGGAAATAGACTCTATCCACAGAAGACTACTCTTCAACTAAAGGAAGAGTGTGTGTGTGTGTGTGTGTGTGTGTGTGTGTGTGTGTGTATGTGCATGTGTGTGTGTCAACAAAAATGAATAAGAAAACAAAGGTAAAGAAGTGTTTGCTCACATAGTCAACAAATATTTATTGAGCACCTTTGTACTAAGCATTGTATGAGGAGCTGAGAATGTAATAATGAATTAGACCTACTCTGTCCCTGTTTTCGTTGAGTTTACAGATGGTAGGGAACTGGTTAGAAATGTTTTGCAAGAGAAGTACTGGATACTATAGAAATGAGTAAAGGAGGCCATGACTCAGTTTAAAAGATCAGGTGTTATGGTGGACATTGAGTGAACAATATGTGAATGTTAGTTTCGCAAAGTATTCCTTTCCAGTTAAAGATAGTCTTGGTGTAACTGTCAAACAAGATGTTCTATCTTTTCCTAGACAAAGAGATTTTATGTGCCCCAAAGAAGATAGTTTGTTCTTTTTTGGGAAGATAATTCTTGAACTGAGTGATCCTATCCAAGTATTTAAAAACAGCTCCATGGAGTGTGTCTATGTGGTGGTGATCCTAGAAAATGCCAGTAGTTTTTACCACCTTGATTCCTAGAAATCTTGATTAACATCTTTTCAGAAATGTAGATATTTAGCATTTTCCTTTGATTCCATGAGCTACCCCAAGCCCTTACAACAAATTCTTTTTCCCCTTTTCTAATTTTTGCTTAAGTAGGGTCAGATTAGATTCATGTTGCTTGCAACTGAATAACCCTTGTAACACTGATAAGTTTGTGATGTCTGGGGTGACATTTAGTCAAAACATTTTTCTAAAATTGCTATCTGGAAATTAGAATAGAGAGGCCGTTCCAGGTTAGACAAACAGCATGGGCAAAGGAACAGAGTGAGAGAGTTGTGGTCAGCTGTAACTTTCTCTGATGGGAAGTAAGGAAAGAGAAGAATTCTATTTCATCCTGGTCAGAAAAGGGGGTAGTGCCCTGTGGAGTGTTAGTTACAAATTACTGAAATCTGCCTCTGAATTATCTAAGCTGGGAAAGCTTAAGAGAAACTCCACAGGCTAAAAGTCTAAGGGTCCTTCCCATTCCTTATGCCTAGCTTCAGACCCATCCAGAACACCCACCAACAACACTCATTTAAAGTACCACTGCTTCTAAAACAAAAAGGAAGTACCACTACTTATTAAATACAAATACTGTCTTTTCAATGATATGATTGTTCACCATGTCTATGGCTGCATTATAACCCAGCCCCAAACTTTTAGTGGCTTATACAGTGACAACATTTATTTTGCTTACAAATCTTCAATTTGGGGCATGGGTTGGTAGAGTCCATGACTTTCTCTTAGACTTGGCTTCAACTGAGGCAGTTCAAAGGCTGGGGGTTGGAATAATCTGAAGGCTTGTTTCTTCACATGTCTGGTGGTTGATGCTGATTGTTGGTTAGGACCATTTCTGGGGGTGTTGACTGGAATAGCTATGTATTCTCCATGTGATCTGGACTTTCTCTCAATATGGTGGTTGGGTTCCCAGGGCGAGAAGAAAAAGAAAGAGAGAGAGAGAGAGAGAGAGAGAGAGAGAGAGAGCAAGTGAGTGAGAGAGAAAAGAGAAGAGAAGAGAAGGGGAAGGGAGGGGAAGGGAGGGGATGGCAGGGGAGGGGAGGGGAAATGGGAAATGAGGAGGGAAAGGGAAGGGAAGGGGAGAAGAGAAAGGCATGTGGAATCTGGCTTTCATAAACTGGACCTCACTACTCATCCTTGGAAGTCAACAGCATCACTTCTACCACTTTCTATTCATTAGAATCATGAGTCATTAACGTTCCCTCAGATTCAGAAAGAGGGGAACTAAACTCTATTTTGTCGATGAGGAAACAGTCAGCAAATTTGTGGAAAGTTATAAAACTTGCTTTCACGAAAGCAATATTACTTATACACATCCATTCCTTTTCTTTCCAATAAACGAAAGTAAGGAAATGCTGGGGTGCCTGAGTGGCTCAGTTGGTTAAGTGTCCAACTCCTGATTTTGGCTCAGGTCATGATCTCAGTTTGTGAGATGGAACCCAGTGTTAGGCTCTGTGATCAGAGCCTGTTTGAGATTTTCTTTCTACCCCTCTCCCACTCATGTTCGCATATGTGTGTGCATGCATGCATTCTCTTTCTCAAAACGAATGCATAAACATTAAAAAATATATTTAAAGTAAGTAAATACCTTTTGGGAGGCAGTGTCTTCTTATTTGTGAACAGATATTCCTAATGAAATCAGATCTTATTTGAGGCAAGGTTAAATGGAGGATAGCTTCTATGCCATTTAATGAGCATTGAACAATTATCTTTTAGATATCTGTGTGTCCAGTTCTACAGAAAGTTACCTTCTTTATAACTTCCATTTTTCTTAGAGATGAAGAGGTTTAGTTTAGATTTTGGAAGCTGGGTCTTTATAAACACGAGAAAAATAAAGGGAGTCTCATCTTAGGGTGTTAGGGGCGAATGGAGGATAGAATCTGAAAGTCCACTATGTCCACTGTTATGACAGACCATTAGTTATAGCAAATGAAAACAGATTTCCCAAACCTCACATATTAAGTTCAATACATTTCTCTTTGGTAATAACAGACAGAAATTTCAGTTATAATAAACCACTTCTGAGCCTTTATGTCTACCACTAGACATTGTAAAGAAGGATGAACTGGTAAAAGAAAGTTGGTACATTTGAAGGCATTTCACACAATTATGGTTGTTTATAAGAAAATCAGCTGTACCACAATTTTCTAAAAATCTTTAAAATTTAAATGAATTCTACACTTGAGGGTTTTACACTTCAATTTTTTTTCTGGCCCTACCTAAAATATTCCCTCTTTAAACACCTTGAATTCTTAATTGATTCCCCATTTTCTTAAGTATGATAATTTCTATCAAGAAGGGTCACCAGAGGCAAGAATGTGTATTCCTTGTGTTTTAGACAGACAGATGTATAATGAAATGGAAGGTTCTTTCTGGTTCTGTTGAGAAAAGTGGGGGAGCAGACTGTATTATAACTCAGAGTTATCTGTGGTTATTTTAAATATGGACCCAGCAAATTAAAATGTGCTCAATTGTGATGAGTTCCTCAAATAGTGGCCAGACTAAGCAGTTTTTATTAACTGTAAAGGTCATGAACTGAATTCTGAGCGGTTTTTTTTTTTTTTTTTTTTACTATGATAAAAATTCTAGCTCAGAATCTTATTTTCCTTGGACCAATACCCTCCAACCCTCCTTCCCTCCAGGAAATACATGAGAAGACAGGATGGAAACATCCTGTGTGCTAACCTTCACACACAGTGCTGTCAGTGAATGAGCCCTGATGAGAAGAGAAGCAGGGCACCATGGGAAAATGTCGAGTTTGTAGCTTGTGACCATTCTCTGTAGGTTCTGGCATATGCCACAAATAGGCAATATGAAATACCAGTCTGCAGAACCCTTCACAAAAAGATTCTCTTTACATCCAAATAGAAGAAATTTGTAGATTCCCTAGTGAGTCTATAAGCAAATATTCTCTTACTTCCAGGCTTTCTTTAATGATGATGGTGATGATACTGATGATTACATAGATGAGCATTTTCAAAGTATTTTTACTCGCAGAAATTCCATGAGGAAGATGTTTCCCAGGATTTGGCAGTCAGACTTTAGGTAATGTAGAATTTATAGTGTTGTGAACATTGTTTTTCTCCGCTATTTAAAGCCTTACCGTGGCTTCCGATTATTGATCTCAGAATAAATTTCAACCTCCATAAAATGGCCCCTGTGCTTCCGAAGATGTGCCCCTTGCTTACCTGTAGGTAATCTCTAGCCATATTGTAAGAAAATGCTTTTGTAGCTTGCCCTTTCCATATTTAGCTTGTTTGTATGGAAACTATCTATGGTAAACATTTTTCTAAGCAAACAAACATTTTTTTTAGCAACCGCTTAAATGATTATGAAGTATTTTATCATATGGATGTGTCTATTTATGTATTGGCTTTGTAGTAAGATAGGTTTTTAAAAATTTTTATTTAAGAATAGAATAACTAATATACAGTATTTATTAGTTCCAAGTGTACAGTATAGTGACTCAATATTTATATACATTACAAAATGGTCAATACATTATTACTAGTTACCATCTGTGATAGTACAAAGTTATTGCAATATTATTGGCTATATCCTTGTGTCTTATTAATTTTATAACTGGAAGATTGTACTTCTTAATCTTTTCACCTATTTCACCCATCCCCCACCCTTTTTCCTCTGGTAACCACTAGTTTGTTCTCTGTATCAATGAGTCTGTTTCTGTTTGTTCAATTTTTTTTTAGATTCCGTATATAAGTGAAGTCACACAGTATTTGTCCGATTTATTTCACTTAGCATAATACCACCTCAGTCCATCTGTGTTGTTGTAAACAGCAAGATTTTATTCTTTTTGGTGTCTGAGTAATATTCCATTGTGTATATGTACCATATCTTTTTTATCCTGTCATCTATAAATTAACTTTAGGTTACTTCTGTATCATGGCTGTTTTAAATAATGCTGTGATGAACATAGGGTGCATGTTATCATTTATTTAATTAATCCTCTGTAATGTAACAGTTAGATTGTTTCTAATTTAAAGTTAAAAGTTTAAACTACTTAATTATTTCCTTAGGATTAATTAATAGAATTACTAGATTAATAAACATGTACATTTTAAAGCCCTTCAGAAAAGATATACAAATTTATATATCCATGAACTCTATTTGAGACTAACCACTTTCTGACTCTTTTGTTGAACTTGAACTTTTTAAAAATTTTTAAAAATTATTTTTAGTCTTGGGTAATTTGTTGAACTTTTTTATAATTTTTTAAAATGATTTTTAGTCTTGGGTAATTTGATAGGTGAGTAGTGGGAGTTCTTTTAGTTTGCATTTCTTTGATTATTAATTAAGCTTACATAGAGTTTTTGTGATTTTTGGCTAGTAGTAATTCCTTTGTTCTTGATTTCTTCTATTGGGGAACCCATCATTTTTCTTACTGCTTTATATAAGCTTTTTATATGAAAAGATACCAGTATTAATTTTCCCATACTTTTCAAGTTCAATAGACTTCACTAGAAGTTAAAGCATAAACAAAAGTATGATAGGCACACATTTTCTTTATCTTTTTTTTAAGTGTTTACTTATTTTTGAGAGACAGAGAGAGACAGAATGCGAGTGGAGGAGGAGCAGAGAGAGAGAGGGAGACACAGAATCTGAAGCAGGCTCCAGGCTCTGAGCTGTCAGCACAGAGCCTGACACGGGACTCAAACTCACAGACTGCGATATCATGACCTGAGCCAAAGTCAGCACTCAACCGATTGAGCCATCCAGGCACACATTTTCTTTTGAATTAGCTAGTTATCTGAAGACCAACAATTTTTTATACATGACAGAATATTATAGTAGTTGCTGTAGCCAGGATTCTGGCAAGAAAGAGAGGCACACTCAAATTTGTTAAATTAAGTAGAGTGTAAAATTGGCACTATTTACGAAAGTTTAAATAAAATGTAGGGCAATATAAAGTATAGGAAACCTCCTCCCCAAAGAGTAGTAAAACAGTGTCCTTATCATCCTTGGGCCTCATCATCCTTGGACCCATGCTCTCACCCTTTATCTGAACAGGTAAAGTTACCTTGAAGGGGTAAAGGAACCCAGAAGGAGAGTATCATTTGGATAGGACAACATCTGTTGGATGATACGGCCTTCCTAGACCCCCCAGGAAGAGAGACGGGAGGTGGGAATAATGTCCCAATTTTATTCTCTTCTTTCCTTCCATTGACAAAACTGGAAACCAGAGAGGATAAAAAGGCTTTGGTGTCCATATAGGTCAGGCTCCTAGAGGACTGAACAAGATGGAAAAGAGTAGAGTAATGATCTGGCAGACACATGGGTTCAGCACAGTGGAATATAACTATGATTCTGGAATTGGTCTTAAGAAGGCCAAGTCACCAGCTTTGCCACTAACTGTTATTTAACATCTATGACTTTCACCTGTAACATGAGGATGACTATAATACCTGCCTCATACGGTTATTGTGATAGTTGGCGTTAAAGCACTTGATGTAGTTTTGACATATAGTGCATAGAACAGTTGAGGGTCTAAGGAGGCTGGGATGCTTTCTTTCTCTTTCTCTTTGCCCCTCTCCTTTAATAATCCCTGCTTCTACCCTAGCCTGGCTGCTGGCCAAGATCTGGCTAGGAAAATCATCAGGAGTCAACCTTAGTCCTTTACACAGAACTCAGCTAGAGCGTTCATGGCAAAGGCTTGCACCCAGCATCCAGATAGACCTGCACGTCTTCCTGACAATCCTCTGACCACTGACTCAGAGGAGGCTGAGGGCTACCCGGTGTCATGTCCGCAGATATTTTACCATACTCATCCAGCCTAGGCACTCTCCAGCTGCGGCACACGCACACTCATGAACTCTCTCCCAGACATGCTTTCACTTGCCCTGAGAAACTATAATGTAAAATAAATGCACTCCCCAAATGGTAATTTTTTTCTTGTTCTTACAATAACCATATGAGATGGGTCTCTAGGAGCTATCTACAGACTTTTGTTTCAGTGTTAGTTTTCTGGATTAAAAAAAATAAAACAAAGTCATCAAACCAGCAAAATAAGTATGCAGAGAGGTTTGTGTATTGAGTATGTACTAACATGTATAGTTCTATGTACCCCGGATTTTCTAGATGATACAACAAAAAGCATATCTCCCTTTTAGCATAAATAGAAGAATTTTCCAATCAAAACAAAAATAAAATTCAAGCATACAATTATAGGCAAAAATTACTTTAGTTGTGCATTGGGTTACCTAACTTTCCTAATTATCATTAATTTCTGAATGAAGTAAGGTTAATTCTATTATAAGTATTGTCCTTTCAGTACTCACTAATAGGTACAGTATTGCCATATTGTGTTTGTTGGTATTAATCCAAGGTATTGACAGCTGGCATGAGTTGGTATTTGGAAAGGACTAAATTTTGCCTGATAAATATGAGCATAAGGTGTCCATGCATATGATGAGATATTCCGTCCATCTGTTTGATGGGTATTTTAGATTATTTCAAGGTGCAACGTTAGTTCTTGTGTATGAGCTTATAGTGTTTTTATAGCATTAGTAAAAAGAATTGTTTGGTTGCATAGAGTAATTTATGTCACATTTCAATGACTTAGAATAAATATTAGAGATGTAGTTCTGGTGCGTTTATTTACAGAGTAGGAAGTATAAATCATATGAGTGGCATTGCCAGTGAGCTTATTTTGGACTTAAATTTTGAGTAATAGTTTCAATTTAAATCAATGAGTCTATAGCTCAGGGAGGAGTCTAGTAGATCAAGGTAGATTTTGAAAAATGGAATATCCTCTCCAGGTCTATCACCAGTGATGTACTGGAGCTAGCTCTTGCTAGCTCATGAGAGACTATCATTGCATTTAGGAATTTTGTGAACCAGTTGCTAAGCATAGTCGCTATTAATTAAATTACATAATGCTGTAATTATACAAATTATATTTTATTAAAAAGCTTAAATGTTTATTTCTTACTCAGACAGAGAGAAACAGAGCATGAGTCAGGGAGGGGCAGAGAGAGAGGGGCACACAGAATCTGAAGCAGGCTCCAGGCTCTGAGCTATCAGCACAGAGGCTGCTGTGAGGCTTGAACCCACAAACCGTGAGATCATGACCTGTGCCAAAGTTGGATGCTTGACCGACTGAGCCACCCAGGAACCCCACAAATTATATTTTAAAGCAGAGGTAATAAATACTCAAAATTCATAATTTCCTAAATATTTTTCTATACCTTATTATTTGTGCTCTTATTTATTATATTTTCATGGTAGAAATACAATATAGTGATATGGTTTATCTTTCCCCAGCCCTACATTCAGGGAGGCCATGTTGGTAGCTTGAAATTGGCCATGGAAAGAGTATTTATACCATGGAAATTTGCAAATGCTAAAAATTAGGACTTCATTGATTGTGGTGTTGATTATCTAGACTTGAGAAAGTGATGGAGAAAATGCTAATAATGTAAATTAAATTTAAACATATGATGTCTCTATAAATATTATATTGTGAATAACACAATGAAGTGAATAAATATTCTTTTAGCATTCAAAAATATTATACGATTCTACAAATAGGTCACTTATGTCATTAATTGATGAATGTGTGAAGTTCCAACATGAGTCTTCAGTATTTCACTTTCCTATTGTTAACATAGATGAAAATATCCACCAATAGTCAGAATGTGTGTCAGTGGCATGAGTGACTTTTTGTTGAATCAGATAGTAATCAAACATTTATTTGTGGTCTAATTCTACAACATTCATGTTGATGATAGAAACTTAGAGTGGGTTTTGTAGGAGATAGCAAAATAGTAGACTTATAGGTGTACAGAATTTTAAATAAGTAGTATTGTATATTTTGCTACTATTTGTAAACTGTGTTACAGTCCTTTATCTCAGCTTATAGTCAATGCGTGTACATGTGTATGTGCGTATATTTTCCCCCAGAGAGCAGGCTGTTAAGCAGTTATCATCACACAGTTGATTGGATGGTATTAGTTCTAAAACAAGTCTGGGAATCTATGCATCTCAGTCTTAATATACTAGCTTTAGGTTTTTGGGGATCTGCCAAGAGATTAAGAAGTTTTGCTAAGAATTGTATGACCCCAGAAACATCATGAAGACTTTTAAGAAGAATTTTCATAGTAGCATTTTACCTTAAGTATGAATTTATTTTTTGTTTTCTTACAAGAAGAAACTGTTTATGAATTATTTTTAGTATTTAGATTTCTGTGGGTAGTAAAATTAAAGTAAAAATCTAGAAAATTTAGATGAATCTAGCCTTTCTGTCCAATCATTTAGTTTTTTTGATTCATGTTTCTCTGCATAAGGAATTAAAGGAATATTAAAATCATGGATGTTAGCTATCATATTCCATAGCTGTATTATTATTTTTTAACTTAAATTCTAGTTAGTTAACATACAGTGCAATATTTGTTTCAGAAGCAGAGTTCAGTGATTCGTCACTTACATACAATACCCAGTGCTCATCACAACAAATGCCCTCCTTAATACCCATCGCCCATGTAGCCCATCCCCCACTCACTTCCCTCCAACAACCCTCAGTTTGTTCTCTATCTTAAGAGATTCTTGTGGTTTGTTTCCCTCTCTCCTCCTTTTTTCTCCCCTTCCTACAGGTTCATCTCTTTTGTTTCTTAAATTCCTCATAAGAGTGAAATCATATATTTGTCTTTCTCTGATTGACTTATTTCAGGTAACATAATGCAGTCCAGCTCCACCAATGTCGTTGAAAATGGCAAGAATTCATTATTTTTGATGGCTAAGTAATATTTCACTGTATTTGCCACATCTTCTTTATCCATTCATCTGTCAGTGAACTGTCAGTGGACATCTGTCAGTGGACATCCACAGTTTGGCTATTATTGATAATGCTGCTATACACTGGAGTACACATACCTCTTTGAATCTGTATTTTTACATCCTTTAGGTACATACCTAGTAGTCCATAGCCATATGATAAACATATATACTTAGCTAGGTTAGATACAAGTATAAATATAAACATAGATGTATGTACGTAAACTAAAGCAGCATGATTACTCTTAAAACAGAAGGACATTTAGTTCTAGACACTGCTCTGTTTAGAAGGTAAAGATCTGCAGCACGGTCAAAAGAGAGTGCCCTGGAAAACTAAAGGATTCACAGCCATGGCACACAAGGAATAGTGAAAGAAAACAATCAACCTGCAGTAATGAAAACTTAGAAGGACATGAGAGAGGTCTGCAGATATTGGAAAGGTTTATTAAAATGTGGGAGAAAGAGTAGGTTTATTCTAGATGGTTTCAGAGGGCCAAACAGACCCCAGTGGATGGAGTTGTGGGGGCTGGTTTTGGCATGATGTAAGAAGAATTATCCAATAGCTAGTTCTGTCCAAATTAAAATGTGCCTACTAAAGAGGCAGTGATTTCTTCCTCGGAAGTCCTCAGCAGAGCTGAGCTGTTACAGATGGGATTCAGAAGGCCTTTGTGCTCACCTGTCCGATCTGTGATTTTGAGGCACTTGATTTCTCACTTGTGTACTAAATTAAATCCAAAGCAGGAGCCAGCCCTTCTAAATGTGTCTGCTTATTTGAATTTGCTGAATGTGGTGGTTTACAAAGTTACAAGATTAAAATTAGTCTTTCAAATGTGACAACTTAAATGTACACATGATCACATACTACTTCTATGCGAATGAATTCAAGTAAATCCCCTCAGAATAAATCTCTCTACAGAGAACTGTTCTCTATAACAAAAATGTTTCTGTATATTTAAGGTAGCACATAGCACATAAGCCCTGTGATCTATTAGCAGTAGATGGTATACTGTATTGTATGTTTATACTATTGGGACTATGCTTGGTCACAAATACCCTCTTTGCCCACTCATTTTTTGGGTACAGTTATTTTATAATAAAAAAAGAAAAAAGGACAGGGCACAGATAAAACATCCAAAAATACTATTTAAAATGAGTTGCCACCAGCAAGCTATTCCAATAAGTATCCACATAGAATTGCTTAAGGCATAAGAATTGAGTGGGTTTTTTTCTTCTACTTTTAAAACACAGTATACCCTCGAGGGGCCAATTATATCCCCCAAATCAGTGTTTTACTTGAAAAAGTTCACAGATCAAATGAACAAAAATGAATCTTGACTGGCACTCTGGAATATTAATTAGACTTGGCATGTAGCTATATAATAACTATGTACGGCAAGGATCTGTGTTGATTAGCAATGCTAATCAGATTTCTAAAGTTTCTGCTCCCCAGAGAAAAGATACTGCCATCTTAAGCTATTATGGATTAGATGTTTATATTTTTAACCCCCTAATTAACTTTTCTTGAATGTTACAAGGCAGTTGAAATTTCAAAATTGTAATTTTATTCTTACCGGGGAAAAACTTATTTCTGAGGATCAGAAAACTCATATGAATATCCTGATTTTATCCTTGAGCCAAGTCAGAATATAAATTATAAAGAAAAACAAGATATAAAAAGAAACAGGGGAAAACCTTTTAAGGTATAGCATTGTCTTGACTTTAAAATCCAAAAAATGCCCCTTGGTTCCCACTCTATAGAAAAAAGAAACACTCTGAATGAAATGAATGGGCAGAATTTACTAGGATATGTTTCTTTAAGTTTATTTATTTATTTTGGGAGAGACAGAGTCAGTATGAGTTGGCGGGGAGCAGAGAGAGAGGGAGAGAGAATCACAAGCAGGCTCCCTGCTGTCAGCACAGAGCCCCGTGTGGCACTTGAAGCCACAAAACTGTGAGATCATGATCTGAGCTGAAACCCAGAGTCAGATGCTCAATTGACTGAGCCACCCAGTTCTTCCAGAATTTCCTAGAGAACTGGAAAAGATCTGCATTTCAATGAAATCCAGCCTCGATCAAGGTAATCTGGAAACCATGCATATAATGCAGATTTGCTAGAACTCATTTGCTTCCAACATGGTACCTCGCCGTGGGTCACAGGCTGACTGAAGTTGAGTAGGCGTGGATATTGGAGCACAGGTACCCATTATTAGGAACAGAATTTGAGAAAATGTCAGGTCCAGAACACACTTTAAATATGCAGGGGTCAGCAGGTTACATCTTTTGAGAAACAGTTAATTGAATGCTAATTTGGGGTCCATCAGGAAGCTAGACTACAGGGTTTACAAAGAATGATGAATACATCAGTATTTTGGTAAACGTATATTGAATATGGACATGGGATTACATACAAAAGTGCCTAGATCACACACACACAAATAAATAAATGCTACAAAGGACATCATGGGGTGAAGCCAAATTTCTTTGTCATTTTTGTCATTGTCAACATCCAGGTGATAGTGATGGTGGTGGTGGTCATGATTATCACCTTTCATCTGACAGTAAAAATTTTATCCATCTTGGGGTAATTTAAATAAGAGGCAAACTCATTCATCTATTCTGAAGGGTTAGAATGAATATTTGACGGTAGGGATTTAGCATTTACCCTTCATGGGTCAATGGATAGGTGAGTCTTAAAACCTCTTTAGGTGGAGATTATTCTAATAGAAACTTCCTCCAGCCCCCTGCCTTTCAAAGGCCCAAAGTAATATTCCATATTTCTTAGAAGAAATAAGGTCAAATATGGGGAAAGTGCAGATAAACAATATCATTCACATGGAAATCATCACCTCAAGTTAATGAAAAGGTGATTTTTCTGGGGGAAAAAAAGAGATGGAACTGATTTTTGATGGTATTAAAGGCAAAGCATTTTATTTAAAAGATTGCTGTTGGCACAGTGCCGAATTAGTTTCTATGCCATAAAAATGAAGTTGTTAACCCTTATGTCAAAGGAAGATTATTGGCTTTTAAAGCTTAATAACAATAACAATAATAATAATAATAATAACAGCAACAACAATAATAAATATTTGTGTTGTAAACAACATGCTTGTTAATTGGAAAAATTACCAATGTGCCTTTGCTGAAGAGGCATTTTAAATTTTATAAAGGACACATAACAAATGAATTGCACATACACTTTTATGAGTATGTACACAGATAGATAGGTAGATAGATATGTGTATATCCATGTATTTGCGTCACAGGCTTGTAGTCCTTTGGTTTACACAGGTATATGTTATGGTGATTTTAAGTAGCTAAAATACATGTTAATGGTTAATATATATAATTAGCAATTTACGATCGCAGGCCTGAAAGGGAAGAGAGACACCCCTATACCAGACAGACAGGGAAGACAAACCATTGAGATGACTGGTCTGCTCTCCCTTCTACAGACAAAACTGTGAGGTCTAAATGGGAACGCCTGACCATGCTGCCACCAAGGGGAGAGCCAGACCTGCCGTGTCCTCCTGGCTCAGTCTAGCGTCCCTTAGACCTCTCTCCGCTGTTATGTGGGAGGCGTGACATGCGACATCTTTCTTCTTGAGACACTTCAGCTTCTTTTTGTCCTCATATTAAATTTCAGCTTTCCTCAGAACCCTCAAGGCTTTGGAAATGCACTTCCAATTTATATGTCTTTTCCTTCCTCCTCTGCTTCTTGTTTTCTAAGTCATGGGGCTCCAAGAACTTACTTCAGCTAGGAGTCCCCCCTTGCCTCCCTGCCCTGTTCTACCTGGCCTCCCAGGTGGAGCCTGCTACCCACTGTCCCACAGAGATTTCACATCTTTCAAGGCCAGACCAGGACTTGCCCAATCCGTAAATACCTCTTCTATTTTGGGGTACCTAGGTGGCTCAGTCAGTGAAGCATCTGACTCTTGGTTTCTGCTCAGGTCATTATCTCACAGTTGGTGGGATCAAGCCCCACATTGAGCTACTCGATGGCAGCTCAGAACCTGCTTGAGATTCTCTTTCTCTCTCTTTCTCTCTCTCTCTCTCCCCCTCCCTTCTTCCCTCTCTCTCTTCTACTCCCCTACTCTCTCTCTCAAAATAAATAAACTTAAAAAATATATTTAAAAAAAGGCTTCTTTTATTTCATAGATATCCTAGATGTGAGAGCAGAAACTTTCCTGTGTTTAGTGAGACAGAAACCAAAAGAACCCCAAATCAGGCTTGAACGTTGGTTTTGAGGAAAGGAGGAAGTGAATCACATCAGTGCTCCCAGCACTTGGGTGTGGGGCCTGCCCCGTTTGCTTTCTAGATGCCACCATTATTACCAGGTAGAAGAATGAGAGCATTTGGTAAAACTGAAACGCAGTAAGATCTCTTTTTTAAAAAAGATGTCTTTCCTTTGTGTAATAGAGGTTTCTAGCTCTGAAAGTGGCTGTTCTTACCTGGATTATGGAAGAATTTACTTGATTCTAGGCCAAATTGAATTTTAAGAGCTTGTTCTCATGTATAGATGAAAAAGTAAGAGATCATTCTGAGGTTGAGTAACTCGTTTTGAGACTTACAGGGAAGTGGGCAAAGTGACCCAGGAGACCTACAGCTCCATGTGGGCGCCTTTGGGCACTGAGCTACGCAGAGGCACCTCTGGTTAAAACTGTGAAGCTGGTTATCATTGTCATTATCACCACCACTCATAAGTGCTATTTATTAAGCATTTATAGGTGCCAGGCATTTTGCTGAGCACTTGACATATACAACCTTACTCATTCTTCACAACTCTTAGAAATAGGTATTATCTGTTTTGCAGATGAGAAAATGAAGAGAGGGGCTAACTGTTTAATTTTACACAGCCAGTAATGATGGAAGTGGGATTTGAACTCAGGTCTCTTTGGCCCCCACAGGCTCTAAGAGCCACTCAGCCACTAACCCACTGATCTGTGTAACCACTCTACCTGCTCTTATTCTTTGTGCTATTAAAGATGGCGGCATGCCGAAAGCAAATGTGGCAGGCCCGACACCTGAGTGCCAGGAGCTTTGCTTTGATAAACTACCTCATTCTCTGGAAGTTTGGTGCCTTCTACTCACCATTCACTTTCTCTCCAGAACATCTTTCTCTCTTCTTTCCAGTGTCTCCCTCCCTCCAAATAAAATCTTCATATTTTTATTTATTTTTATATTTTAATTGTTTAAGTTTATTTGCTTATTTTGAGAGAGAGCACAAGAGCAAAAGCAAGCGAGTGAGAGAGAGAGTACAAGAGGGGCCAAGAGAGAAAGAGAGAGAAAGAATCCCAAGCAGGCTCCACACAACAGGGGGCTTGAACTCATGAACCATGAGATCACGATCTGAACTGAAATCAAGAGTTGGATACTTAACTGAGCCACCCAGGTGCCCCCATATCTTCATATTTTTTATTTATATGAAGATTTCTCTGTGTTAACACCTCCTAAAAGAACTTGCATATTAAGGAGGGAAACTCTTAGGCAAAAAAAAAAATTTTATAACTAAAAGTAGAATTTTAGGCAGTAAGTCTGACAGCATTAATGGTGGTTTGGGAGTGAATTAGAAGCTTATTCTGATTTCTCTGAAAAGCCCTTTCATAGTGGGTACCTTCTTATTTGTATGTTGAGCCTGGGAAAGTTCCTTTTTTCAGGTGAGTGATAGCCAGGAGGCTCATGTATTCAGTTGCATATCAGCTTTGTGCATTTTGAAAGATAGGTATGTTTCAAGAAAATTCAGTAGTGTGTATCCAGAAAATTACTTAATAGCAAGTGAATTATTGCTTCACCTGTTGTATAATAAATTATCATGATAAGTCTGGTTGCTGAAAGCTTGGGTGTGGGCTGTGGAACAGCAGAGAAATTAACACAAATGCCCCACCAAGACAGACTTGACTTACCAAATTACCACCTGGGGAAACCAAGTCCCACATTGATACTACCAGGGGAAAACACTGGAGTGTCCTGGGGTGTCTCTAGGTGCTGTTACGTGCCTGATGTGCTCGATGATGCTGAGGGCATTTTACTAAAGAGTTTGGGAGGAGAAACAATGATTTGCAGGTAAAGAATTATTAAGTCAATAGACAAAGCAATGATTAATTACTCAAAAAGTTGTAAGAAATAGTTAACTATAATAATTGCAAAATGTCTCAGCTGTGAAAAATAAACACATAATAATAATGTAGACACCTGGGAGCCTGGGTGGCTCAGTCGGTTAAGCATCCAACTTCAGCTCAGGTCATGATCTCATGGTCTGTGGGTTTGAGCCCTGCATTGAACTCTGTGCTGACAGCTAGCTCAGAGCCTGGAGCCTACTTCATTTGGATTCTGTGTGTCCCTCTCTCCCTGCCCCTCTCCCACTCATGCTCTGTCTCTCTCTCAAAAATAAGTAAACATTAAAATTAATAATAATGTAGACACCTAAACTATTTTTTCAGAGGAAATGATATTATTTGGGGAGCAGGGCCAAAAGAAAGATGTGGGGGAAGAGAAAGAAAATGGGGTAGAGGTAAGGAAGTCCTCATTTTTTTAAAAGAGAAAGCTATAAATAGTTGCTAAGGTAGGAAAATCTAGCCAAAGCATGGCGAGCGTGTACAGAAGTGTACGTGTGGTGGGGACTAAGGAGTGAGGAGAGATGAGGAGGGATCAAGCTGCTTTTCTTATATGCCTTGTACTACTTGCTTTTAAAAGGTGCTGATGTCCATCACCCATTTTCTCCATGCCCATCACCCATTTTCCCCTCTCCCCCCAAATAGGTGATGGGCATGGAGGGGGGCACTTGTTGGGATGAGCACTGGGTGTTATATGGAAACCAACTTGACAATAAATTATACTTAAAAAAAAAAATAAAAGGTGCCAATGTATTACTTCAGTAAAAATTAACACTAAGTTAAGAAACCTGAAAACTTGACCTATAGCAAAGGTATTCTTATTTAAGACCCCAAATAAATTAAAAGTGGCCCTGGTTCCTTATGCCACAATTTTTCTAGGTTAATAAGAATATATGTCACAAATCATTCAGTGTATTGAAACCAAGAGCTTGCGATTCATCAAAGAGGGAAGAGTCTGTGACAAGTTGAAGTTCTCGGGATAGGGGAGCACCAGACCCTTATTTGATGCCCTGATGTGAAATGGCATGAAATAAAATCCAGGCCACATGAATGTGGTGCATGGTAGGAAGAAATTGTAAGCCAGCTCTGCTCTCCAAGAGTTTGACAAACATCACACCAGACACTTACTGACCAGAAGCTCATTCTTTTCATGGATATGATAATATTTATCAAACAAATTCAGCATGACATCAACCTTCATATATCTGATTATATGCCCTGTATGCTTAAAATAATTACTCGTAACAAAGGAATAAGATACCAATGAAGGCAACAGACTATTACTGCTATCTTTCGTGAAAATTCATACTTTTAATAAAAAGCAACGTAATACATAACATATGTAATAGATTACTGACTGTTATGTCAATCTGTTGAGCAATGAAACACATTGCCTTTTCAGAGCTACTCCATGATAGGAAATCCAAATTATCTAATTTACTGACTCAACTCAACAAAGTGATCTTTATATTGGAATAAAACCATATGTATATATATATATCTACACATATGTATATATATATGTGTGTATATATATATACACATACATATATATATGTGTGTGTATATATATATGTGTGTGTGTATATATATATATACTTCTGTGTTTCATTTTTAATTATTTTTTTAATGTTTATTTATTTTTGAGAGAGGGAGACAGAACATGGGTGGGAGAGGGACAGAAAGAGAGGAGACACAGAATCCGAATTAGGCTCCAGGCTCTGATCTGTCAGTGCAGAGCCCAATGCGGGGCTCAAACCCACAAACCATGAGATCATGAGCTGAAGTCGGACGCTTAACCAATGAGCCACCAGGCATCCCTATTTCATTTTCTAAATGTTGATTTTTACCCTGTATCATGAAATCAGTGTTGTGGCTTAATAATAGCATTTATTTTTATTAAAATGGGAAAAATAGAATATTGCAGAACATTATGGAATGGAATAGAATATTTATGACCCATAATTTGAAAAATACTGTGCAATTCCATATTGCCTTTTTAATAGTAACCTTATACCTTCTACCGTACCTCTCCAAAGCTTCAGTCCTTGTGGGAACCCCCTCCCTGAGTACCAGGAGTGACAAGAAGCACATAGATCAGAAAAATCTGGTGCACCTGATAGACTTTCCAGACAACTTGTAACATTCCACTAGGCCATTTAGCTATTTTTTCAATCTCTTAAAAATGTTTTCAGTAACATGGGTGAAATGGGTGAATGTGGTCAAAAAAGTACAAATTTTCTATTTTAATGAGTAAGTCCTAGGGGTGTATTGTACCGTGTGGTGACTTTAAATTTCTTTTTTTTTTTTTTACCATGATGCACAGTGAAAAAATGAGTTACTGTTCTTTAAAGCTTATGTTTCAATGAGATCTCTCCCCCTCTCTCTCTTATTATTACTATTATTATTATTATTACTTTTTTATATAAATAATTCGGGCAAGTTACTTGCCCTTTGTGAACCTCACTCTCCTTACCTGGTAAGTGAAAACGTTAGTATCTTCCTCACATGATTCTTTCCAGGATTAAATGCAATAAGGCCTGTTACAACACTTTTTCCAGTTCATGGCAGTAGATGTTATTTTTCATTATCAAATATTTCTTTCCACCCAGAACTGTCTCTTACCAGAATTCTGTACAAAGGAGCATCGTTAAGACTGAAAATTTATAAATGATTTTTGCCGGGACACCTGGGTGGCTCAGTCAGTTAAGTGCCTGACTTTGGCTCAGGTCATGATCTCGCAGTTTGTGGGTTCAAGCCCTGCGTTGAGCTCTATGCTGACAGCTCAGAGCCTGGAGCCTGCTTCCGATTCTGTGTCTCCCTCTCTTTCTGCCCCTTCCCCACTCACACTCTGTCTCTCTCTGTCTCTCAAAAGTGAATAAATGTAAAAAAGTAAATTAAAAAAATGATTTTTCCCAACTGGGTAGAAGAGACCAGTTCAGTATTTCTGAATTATGTGCTTCTCATCATGCTTCGTCATTCATTACCTTAGAATAGAGAGGTATGTTCACGGTTTTCTTATTTAACTTATGTATATGAAAAAATAATTTATGCATTTGACCAGTGTATCATTGTTAAAAGGTTTGTTTGTATGTGCACTCGGGAGGAAAAGGTTCGTGTGCGTTAACTTAGTTTAGATGGTGTCATGTGCAGTTACATGCTTGTTAACCAGGTTTAGTTAATGGTGGTGATCACTGGCAATGTGCCAGGGGTAAGAGATCTGATTCCATTTCCATTTTCATACCCAATTTGTAATGCCATCTTAAGCCTATCGTTTGAACCTTGGGCAAATATCTGTTTTATGAAATGTGTATGTATATATATTTTGCAGAAGTGGTATTGCAACCTACCTTTAAGTCATGAACTTCTCTTGTATGTTCAAAATAAGGCTAATTTATAGAAGTCATATGATTCCTACACACTGGAATTGGGGCAGAGCCAAAGGAAAAACATGCCCTGGTGGCAACAGCACATTCTCTGATGCACTCAGACTACCCCTCAAAAGCCAACTCTGCAGCCTCCCACAGGACCTTATGCAAGTTAACTGCTGAAGACACTCAGTTTCCCCTTCACTTTAATGGGCATGTTTATGACCCACTGTGTGAAATAAAGTTTGTAAAGTAGTTAGCTCAGGGCCTCATACAGTAAAAGAAGTCAAAATATCTTAAAAAAATAAAAAGCTTGAAGGGCACCTGGGTGACTCAATTGGTTAAGCATCCGACTCTTGATTTTGGCTCAGGTTATGATCTTCCAGTCTGTGAGTTCGAGCCCCACAGTGGGCTGTCAGTACAGAGCTCTCTCCTTCTCTCTCTTTTCCTTTCCTGCTCCCCTTCTCTCCCTCTATCTCAAAAGATATAAAGAAACTTAAAAGAAAAAAGAGCTTGGGATTCCTGGGTGGCTCAGTCGGTTAAGCAACCGACTCTTGATGTCAACTCAGGTCATGATCTTACAGTTGGTGAGTTCGAACCCCACATTGGGCTCTGCACTGACAGTGTGGAACCTGCTTAGAATTCTCTCTCTCCGTCTCTCTCTGCCCTTCCTCTACTTGTGTGCACTCTCGCTCTGTCTCTCTCTCAAAATAAATACATAAAAAGAGTTTGAAGGATACACATAAAAATAGTAGATCCTCAATAATTGCTAAAATTATGCACATGAGTTATCCGGGCAGAAGAAGCCATTGTTTTGTTGTGTTGTATGTAATGAGACTTGCTCTCTCTTCATCAGCTTGCTCTCCTGTGGTGTGGATATACACACTGTTCATCCTCCGGGGACAAAAGGAAGATTAGTTCATCAGTCAGAGAAAATAGGGAAACTCTAAGCACAAACCTAAATTAATAATAAAAAAAATCAAGTGTTCAGAAGGTTGATATGAAAGAAAAGTTTGATTAGATACTTGAGAAAATAATCTTCTATTTTCTCTGGTGTGGGCCTGAATTAATACATCCACTTCTAAAATATGTCCTTATAGTTAAGTGTGATTTTCTCAAGTTCCACAGAAGCTGCTGGTTGTGAATTTGGGGGCATTTTCAAACTTCTGTGGAGATTTCTCTATTGTCCCTTTTGGGTTGGCCAGGATTTAAAATGCAATAACATTTCTATTATCCCTTGTTCTTTTTAAAGATGTCTTGGGTATTTTTTTTTAATTTTTTAAAAATGTTTATTTACTTTTGAGAGAGAGAGAAAGAGAGAGGGTGGGGAAGGGGCAGAGAGAGATGGAGACACAGAATCCGAAGCAGGCTGCAGGCTCTGAGCTGTCAGCACAGAGCCCAAAACAGGACTCGAACTCACAAACGGCGAGATCATGATCTGAGCCAAAGCTGCACACCTAACTGACTGAGCCACCGAGGTGTCCCCAGTGTCCTGGGTATTTTTAAGGCATCTATTTTGATTGTGTTGTTTCTTAGCAGTGTCCTCAGTTTCTTGGAGGGGAAGTTTTAGCTTTCTTTTATCTGGCTTTTATTCTATTTTTTATTCTTTTGTAAATTAGAGGATATAATTACGTTTCGACAACCTCACCTATATCAAGAAGAAAAAAATCAAGTAGCTAGTTTTGAAATCTATAAATTAATAGTGTTTGTATACATATGTAAGATATCGATTAAGTTCTTACATGCATACCCACATGACTGTACCTGACTAAGAAACCAAAAACGTTCTTCATTCCGTGTTCTACTTTCATTTCCTCATCTATAGAGTGGGCTTTCCCTGACATGCTCATGCAGATTTATGCAGATGAATGAGCTCACATGTATGAAACAGTTTTACCTGAACCCTCTGGAAAACAAGGTCAGTAGAAAAGACACTTCAGACCTTGGCTAATTTGCTACAAAATTCAGTTTGCTACTAAATTTCCACTGAGGTGAAAAAACCCTTATATCTTTGTGCATTTTCAGAAATGAAATTGCACCGTGCAAATGTAGTATTTGGCGGTCTCTAACTATACTTTTTATGAAACAGCCAGTTGTGTTTTAAAACAAGTAGGAAATATTGGGATGCCTGTGTGGCTCAGTTAGCTAAGCATCTGACTTCAGCTCAGGTCATGATCTTGCAGTTTGTGGGTTTGAGCCCTGTATTTGACCCTGTGCTGACAGCTTGGGATCCTCTCTTTCTCTCTCTTTGCCTCTCCCCTGCTTGCGCTCTCTTTCTTTCTCTCTCCCTTTCACCCTGTCAAAATAAATAAATTTAAAAAAATTACCTTCCCAACTTCAGTTCAGGCCATGATCTCACGGTTCATGAGTTTGAGCCCTGAGTCGGGCTCTGGGCTGACAGCTCAGAGCCTGAAGCCTGCTTTGGATTTGGTGTCTCCCTTGCTCTCTGCCCCTCCCCCGCTAGTGCGTTATCTCTCTTTACCTCTTTCTCTCTCAAAAATAAATAAACATTAACAAAAAAAATCTTTAAAATAAATAAGAAAAACCTCCCAGACATCATGAAGAATCTTGTATTGTCATTATAGATGTCATCATTCTGGTGGCAACAGTAATGGCTTCAGAGACATATTGGAGAATGTAATTCTTGAGTATTCTCCTACACATTACCGGAGGCTCATTTCATAGAAGCAGGTCAGAAGTCAATTGCAACAGCAGGCACAACTAAAAGCCCATTGATGAAAAGGGAGTCTTATAGCCATCACAAACATTCAGTGGCTACCAACCACGGAATAACTCAGTAGTGGCAGAGGTTCATCTGATAGGTCTTCCTATTTCTGGAAAGCCAGATACATTTTCATAAGTTGAATTTACCTACCTTTTGGATGGGATAAATAGCTTTATGTTTCCTTCGGGGGGATGCCTGTGTATGGAGGAAAGCCAAGTTGATAGTGCCCGTAGAAACACTGACAAACTTGCCAAGGCTATCCAAGTGTGTGTGAGGCCCCAAATGTTAAATGTCTGTTAAAATGTCTATGTATTATATAACATATAAAATTACAGATTCTGAGTCCTTATCTGAAAGTACTTACTGCAATGTTCTTTGTTTTTCCTTTCTTTTTATTTGCACTTAAACTTCCATAGAAAATACAGTTCTTCACTTCCCAAATGGAAAAAACACTGTTAGTCTTGAAATCATAGAGTAGCCTAGTACTTACCTTGAAAGTTGGGAACCATGTATGCACGAGGCAGGGCTGGAGCAGAAAGATTCCCATACAGTTGGAGTTTGATGTTAGATGGTATTTTTAAAGCTGAAATTAGATTCTCTGCTTTGATTATTTCATTGTGGGTCCCTATTTCTATTTGAGTGTCCTTCACCCTTTCCTCCTTTATTATTTATAACCCGTACTCTTTGAGCAATGACCAGTACTAATCTGTGACCTTCTGTCCTTCTGCCTGATTCGCTGCCTTTTTTGAAACTCCAAGATTGAAGCATATATTCTGAGACTTTCTGTTAAAAAAACATATTACATTTTTTTTCATATTTCTGAGCCTGAAATGAGAGTCAGCCCTGGGCTTGCTTGTCTTATTCATTTTCAGCAGGCCAGCTTCAAAAACCAAACAAACAAAACAAAACAAAACAAAACAAAACCCACCAAACAACCCACAAGAAAGAAGGAAGGAGAGGGAGGGTGGGAGAGAGAAGAAAAAGTATAAAGAAGTCACATTTCTATATTCATTATAATATCTCTCATATAAACACATGAATATATATTTGCATATGCATTGTAATAAAAAATAACAACTTGTTTTGCTGTCTTGATTGCTAGATTAAAGAATTGGGGCTTTCTTGCTTCCTTCTTGTTGTTTTTTTTTTTCATTTCCATCTACAGTAGCTGGATCCAAATAATAGTAAAAACAAAGAATAGCAATTCATTTGTACTTGCCTGTGCATTAAAAAGAAGTGGGGCATAAAGTGACATTAGTGGTAAATTCCTGGAGGACAAAAGAGGCCACTGGGTCCAGGCTCCTGAATGGTGCTTGTGCCTCCCACGCATCTGATGACTGAAATAGGATCTATTGCCACCGGGAGCTTTTAATTTCTTTACATTGTTCAGGTTGCTCTGATGCAATGCAAAGTGACAGCTTCCATTTCAGCCTGGCTCATTATCAGCTCTTACACCAGACGGCAAGCACACACATCTTTATCTGCACTTTGGACCTAACACTGGTCACCATGAAGACCAAATGTGGCCTTGGCTAAGGTCTAAGGTATAAAATCATGTGGGCATGTGTGCGGAATGTGTCCTATCCAAAGAGACTGGGGAAAAGAAAAGGAAAGTGGAAGCAAGTTACAGATACCTCAGGAGTTCGAAAGTGAAAAACTAGTATTTGTTTGAAATCTACCCCTTAGAGGTCAGGAACTCTTCAGGAAAGGTCCAGCCATGAGAAAGTGAAGGCAGGTTTTTAAAAATATATGTAATTTAGCGTCAAATTGGTTTCCATACAACACCCAGTGCTCATCCCAACAAGTACCCTTCTCAATGCCCACCACCCACTTTCCTTTCTCCCCTGTCCCCCATCAACCCTCAGTTCTCAGTATTTAAGACTCTCTTATGGCTTGTTTCCCTCCCTGTCTGTAACTTTTTTTTTACCTCTTCCCCTTCCCCACAGTCTTCTGCTCTGTTTCTCAAGATCCACATATGAGTGAAAACATATGGTATCTGTCTTTCTTTGATGGACTTATTTCACTTAGCATAATACCCTTCAGTTCTATCTGTATTACTGCAATGGCCAGATTTTATTCTTTCTCATTGCCAAGTAATATTTCGTTGTATATATAAATCACATCTTTATCCATTCATCAGTTGATGGACATTTAGGCTCTTTCCATAATTTGGCTTTGTTGAAAGCGCTGCTCTCAACATTGGGGTACATGTGTCCCTATGCATCAGCACTCATATCCCTTGGGTAAATTCCTAGCAGTGCTATTGCTGGGTCATAGGGGAGTTCTATTTTTAACTTTTTGAGGAACTCCATACAGTTTTCCAGAGCAGCAGCACCAGTTTACATTCCCACCAACCATGTAAGAGGGTGCCCGTTTCTCCACATCCTCACCAGCATCTATAGTCTCCTGATTTGTTCATTTTGGCCACTCTGACTGGCATGAGGTGGTATTTCAGTGTGGTTTTGATTTGTGTTGGTAAGCTGAAGGCATATTTAAGATGTGGATCTGGAAATGAGTACAAGACTCTTTGGTTCTCTGTGACGTCCACTGTTGACCGTCCTAGTCAGCCATGAGTGCTCAGTCAGTAAGCAGGATATCGAGTTGGTCCATGCCGGTTAATGTGTGTTGTGTGTTTCTTTTTCTTCCAGGAATAGCTACATGAACTATGCCATGGGTCATAGATTTCTGCCATGCTCAGTCTTTATTTAGAAATAAAAGTTATCGAATCTGGCCTGAACTTTTCCTTCAGCCAACCATGCAGATTCTTGGTATTTTGGCGACTGAGGTCTTGAAAGCTAACCCTCTGATGCCACACGTAAGAAAGCTGAAACCAATTGTATGCATAATTTTCTTAAATGTACACAGAGACACAAGTAGATATTATAATCTATACCAAGAGGTACTTATCTGCAGTGTGCTTGTTGTTATTGAGTATTGAGTATAGATAGGGTAAGTTTGATCAGTGGGCTAAAAAAAAATAGATGAAGGACCTAAAAAGTAGGTAAACTAGGCTTTATTCACGCTGCCCAGTAGCAATTAAGTGTGAGCCTCCTATGTCACTTAACATTTTCTGGTAACTACACTTAAAAGGTAAAAAGGAATAGGTGAAGTCAGTTTTAATAATACATTTTTTGAGCTAATATAGAAGAATACTGTCATTCCAGTATGCAAATTAAATGTGTTTATGAGATAAAATAAACATTATTGAGATATTTTACATGATTCTTTTTTTGTATTTAGTCTTCGAAGTCTTCAAAAGACAGTGTGTTGTTTACACTTATAGCCCATTTCATTGGACATGGCACGTTTTAAGTGGATCATTGTGACTACTGTCACAGCTTTAGGCAGACGTAGTGATTCATAAGTAACTCTGGCTCTTACCAAAGTGTGGCTTTATTTTAATTAAAAAAATTTTTTAACGTTTATTTATTTTTGAGAGAGAAAGAGAGAGAGAACACATACAGGGGAGGGGTAGAAGAGAGGAGACACAGAATCGGAAGCAGGCTCCAGGCTCTGAGCTGTCAGCACAGAGCACTACACGGAGCTTGAACTCATGTACCACAAGATCATGACCTGAGCTGAAGTCGGACGCTTAACCGACTGAGCCACCCAGGTGTCCCTTGACTCTGACTTTAATTTAGAGTTTTGAGCCAAGACATGACAAGATCTATCTGCATTCTACATGGAAATAGACAGTTTGGGCATTCTGTTTAGAGAGTTAAGCATGCATGCACTTATATTTTTATTTCTTTGTATTGGTCCATTTCCCTTTTAAACCTGTCATCTCTCCAAGATTAAATTCAATATGAGGCAAATATTCAAATAATGCTATTATTAATGAAACAACTAATGGTGAGATCTTTCTCTCAACTATAGAGGAAATGAGTCCCAGACATAATTTGTGTGTTTGGGCTGGTGCAGAGATTAGGCAGCTCATCTGCACGCCAGCAAAAATTGGGATGTGCGGATTATTATATAAAAATGGGTTATAGTAGATGTGTATCTTAATTTGATGGTTATTAGTGGGAAAGATTCCCACACAAAGACTGTATATTCTGACCTTTTGGTGTATAAATGTAGAACTCTAGTCTACTGTCAGTCTTTACACAAAATTCTTATTATCATCCATGATGAATGTGCACAGGGTGAAATTGGTAGTATTTTATTTTTATTCAACATGTGTATTTCTAGGAAACAAGAAAGAAAACCAAAGTTATCCAGTTACTTGGATCTACAATCGCCATGTTTTCTCAGGCAGCCTGGCAGTCAGATATAAGCCATTTCTTATCTCCTATTAGAATCGTAAGTTATTCCTACTCTCTGATTTAAGTTTTCTGCAGAGTGAGGAAAGTACATTTACCTCTGAAAAGGAATTCAGCTGAAATTCTGTGGGAGTATATTGGAATCTAAGAACAAATCTCTTGCCAACATCCTTATTTAGTAAAAGACTCTCTAAATGCGGTTAGGATGAAATCCAAGATCAGGATAAGAGTGGATATTGCTTTTGGAATATCATGGTAAAAATAAACATATCTGAAAAGACATGAATGCCCCTCAGGAGTTCAGACTGAATAAAAGGCCAATGAAGGATTCAAAGGGGAGACCCTTTATCTTGGTAATTGGTCATTTCTTGGTATGGTCGGAAAAAATTGTTTTTAAGTTGTGCCTGGCCATCATATCTGTGTGTTCTTATGAGAACAGCTTTTTCCTTGGAAATCTCAAGATTGAGTAATGCCAAAGGAGTCTGTTAGGGCCCCCAGCTCCATGAGAGCAGAAATTGTGCCTGTCTTGTCCACCATCCCATTTTTATGGGCCAACGGGGCACTTAGCATATAACAGCTGCTCTATAAATACCAGTGAGAGGAAATTTGATCGGAGTTGACTTAAATACAAAATATTCTTTAGGAAAGCCTTTCTTTTATTTATTAAACATTTTTTAATGTCTGTTTATTTTTGAGAGAGAGAGAGACAGAGACAGAGCAAGAGCACAAGAGGGGCAGAGAGAGAGGGAGATACAGAATCCAAAGCAGGCTCCAGGCTCAGAGCTGTCAGCTCAGAGTCGGACACAGGGCTCAAACCCATGAATCGCGAGATCATGACCTGAGCCTAACTTGGACTCTTAACCGACGAAACACCAGAGACCCCAGGAAAGCCTCTAAAATTCAACTGATTCCATATCCCCATCCTCACTTGAATTGATCATGGACTCGTATGTAATTTGACCTTGAAGTAATGGGCCATCCTTCAAGTCTGTTTGTCAATTGTAATATCATACTCAAACTGGTAACATGTCCATGATAGATAGATAAATGATAGATAGACGGAAGGTTAGATAATAGATAGATGACAGATAATCAAACTTTTGGCTCTTTATCATTATTTTTCAACCAATCTGAAGGATTTTTATTCATCAGGTAACAATTCAAACTTTAGCACTACTATAATTATTCAAAAATTTTTTCATAACACAGACTCAAGTAAAATATTTAAAAAATTAAAGATAGGCATGTGTGTATCATCTTTATTAACTGTGAAAAATTATATTTCTTATCAGACAAAACAAAACCATGGAAGGTAATCAAATTAAAGTAACTTCCCACTACCTGGAAGGTAATGGAAACACCATCTATAGGATAGAAGACTTAGATTTTTCCTTAAGAATTTTACTCTTTATTCGCGCCCCACATTGGGCTCTGTGCTGACAGTGTGGAACCTGCTTGGAATTCTCTCTCTCCCTCTCTACATCTCCCCTGCACACACGCGCACACACACGTACTCTCTCTCTCTCAAAATAAATAAACTTGAAAAAAAGAAAAAGAATTTTACTCTTTAAAAATAGGATTCCCGATTTAGACACACGTAGACCACCCTAATTTGACTTTGTTGACAGTGTACGGAGCTGTATCATAGCTGTAAAAAAAGTCACGTAAGAGAAGTTACATTGGTGCAAGCAACATGCTGGGCTCAGCTGCTATGGCTTGGAATTTCCTGATTTAAAGCATTTCCTTTTCTCCTTACACAAAACAAGAATGAAACTACAGGCAACAAATTAGGGAATCCTTCATAAATTGTGTTTCAGAAAGCAGTTTTGTAATTCTATGTGGAACAGGCATTACATCGTAGTGAAGTTTTCTACTCAGAAGCACATAAACAAAAAGATCATTTTTTTTCCAAAGAGGAACAAAGTGATTTGCTTAAAAACTATCTCCTCTGGACCATGTCCTAAAATGTTTCTGAATTTCTGGATGCTAAGTAGGGCTTGGGTGGGACTGTCAGTCACCCAAAATGAACAAGAGGTGCCTTAAAAGAGACAGTCTAATTGAAAGGGCCCACTTGGGATTTGGGATTTGGTTTCTCGGCGTCCGGGAGGCATTTGGACCTTCAAGGGCTCCCACCTGCTGCCCAGCGCGCCACGAGCCTTGTCACTGTGGCTCCCAGATGCAGGTGAACCTAGTACTGAACCACTTTCACAGTCCAGAAAGCATGACATTCCCTGTTACCAGTGGGAGGAAAGGCTAATTGAGAAGTGTGTATAAAGGCTGTAATGAGTAGCATTTACATGTATTGATTAGAAGTAGGGCTACCGTTTCTCATTTATCACCACCAGCAGCTGTGAAATTTTCCCCACGTCGATTGGCACGGCTCATATTCCCGCTCCTCTAGTTCTTTATTGCTTTTCCCCCCCTTCCCCTCCTGCACCAGAGTGCTGATCCACCAGCTGGAATGGCCTGGTAATTACTCCGGCTCCTCCACCAGCTGCCACAATTGCCAAACCGCTGGAGTGAAAAATTCCATCCCGCATTTCCGATTTTTTACATTACCATTGCATAATCATATTTGACGAATAATTAACCTGCGTTAATACTTCAGGGAGCCATTTGCAAGTAAATTGATAAGCTGAGTGCTGTAACGGCACACAAGGGCCAAAGACTTTGGCGGTGACCCACTGCTGCGGGAGCCCGGCTACAGTCGGGAATCAGTGTTCTTTCTGACCATCTACACTGACCCAGCAGCTAGCTTTTAAGAAGAGCCCTAGACTGTGGCTCAGTTGAGTCAGAAGAGCAAAGACTCTAAATCTAGGGTCACCTCGAATAACTGGGATCTCCTGTTTCCTAAAGGACAGTCCTCATTGTCCATTCCACATCCTGGATGGGGAATGGGTGGTTGAAGTAATCTAATAAACCATTTTGAGAACTGTACTAACTCAGGAGATTGTGGGTTGGTGTTTCAGAAATCACCGACTTTATTTTGCTTTATCTTCTGATCTTCCACCTACACAATGGAAAGGCTCCTGCTCCTTTGGCTGGAGAGCCATTCTCTCACCCTCTTGTGAGTGGTGGCCATCTTGGAAATAAAGGAGAGACTACTATGTCCAAGAGCACACGTGAGTGTGTGACAGAATTGGTGGGAGTAGTGAATAATAACCATATTTCCAGATCAAAAATAATTTACTTAGCCATTTTGGAAAGCTGTTGAGAAGACTAAAGTAATATAAGAGCCTCAAAATCCAACCATCTGAATTCAAAGTTGTTCATAACCCTATTTTCTGTGACCAGCTGGGATATCGAATTTTTTTTTGGCAGCTTAATTCTGATACCTCTTGATTTCTCATCTTTTCACTTGTTCATTTTGGGCCATGCTCTCTTTCAAGGCTAATCAAGGGGGAAAGTGATGACCCTGTGACTTCAGAAATAGTATTTGTATCATGTGGTTGGGCTTTGATATGTGAGCTGAGTATTCTTCAGGTAGAATCAGTACCTACAAGGCAAACAGAAAGTCAGCACTCAGCATTTGTCACCATGTGAGGCATTGCAAGGAAAAGCAGTTCCTTTCAGACTCAACTGTAGCACTAAGTAAAATCAATGGCCAAACAATCTAACACAATTGGTCACATATTGATAGAATTAAACACTGCTGTTAACGTGACTTGTCATCGATCTGACAAAAACAGAGTTCAGGGTAAAAGTAGCCCGAAGCCTTTAGACTATGTATTTATGGGCAAGGGGAGAGAGGACCAAGAATTGTTTTGCTCCATCTACTTACAACCTCATTTTTGTTTTCTCTAGTCACTGTACATCACTGTGGAACACACTTTCAGGATCTTGACTTTTTTTCTGTTGGTGGCATAGAAGAAGAAACTAGAAGTAGCTCACTCTAAAAGTTTAGAGATGATGATATTGCACTTAAGGAACATCTTGCTGGTGTGTGAAATTACTTCTTTGACAGGACCCTATAGATTCCTGTGGACAATGAAACAAGTCAACCCAATTCATAAAACATCACATTAGACTATATCCCATATCTCTACCTATGAACAGGGAGCTGCTTGTCAAATATAATTTCTGAACATATTGTCCATCATTTGCATGCAGTCAAATAATATTGCAAACACCTGTGGCCAGAAGATCCAGGCCATATCATCCTTTCTGGTGCTTCCAAGCCGTGTAGTCAGCTGTTTCTGGGACTCCATCTGCCGTAAGCATCCTTAAGCATATGACTAATAAAAGAAAATCCCCATCAGAGAGTCAGCTGCTGTGTGTAGCCTGAGTGTGTGTTTTGAGTCAAGAGTGCCCGCATCAATTGCTGTGATTTCTGAAGTGCTGTATAAAAGGGAGCAGGGCTGTCAGTGTCTCGTCTCTGCAATGAGTAAGGTCAAAAGGGGAGATGTTGGAAAGCGGGGGGAGGCGGAGAGGGAGATCTCTTTTCTTACTTGGTTTCAGAATGATTGGAGGTGCATTGATGAATATACTCAAGGATTTGAATATGAAATATTTTTCTCTGTTACGTAGTCTGTTTAGTTCTTTCAAAGCCCCCTCCCAGTTTATATTTATCTTATGCACTTAATTGTTTACCTGTTTAATGTGTATCTCCCCCTGCAGAATGCACACTCCATGAGTACAATAACATTGTCTATCTTGTTCTCCATAACATCACCCTAACGCAAAGCCAGGGGCAGAGCAACAGCCTATGGTTTGGTAGATTGTGCTGTGCACTGCACAACTCGGGGGGAGAAGGCTGTTCATACAGTCTATAATGTACCATCTGTGTAAATTCTTCATCACAGTCCTGGGAAGCTAGAACACAGTAGATAATAAGTATCTTCAAAAAATAAATGGATTTTTTCTTAGGTTACTATTGACAAATAAAACACCCTTCTTTTATTGCTGAATAATGAGTAACTATAAGGACAGTGGTTCTCGGGCATGGATGAGAATCATCTAAAGGCGTTTAAAGATACAAATTGCTAAGCATCACTCCCAGGGTCCCTGATACAGGAGATCCGAAGCAAGACTCAAGAACTTACGTTTTAACAGTTTCCCAGGTAATGCTAATGCTGCTGGTCCAGGACCTAAGTTTGAGAACCAGTGGTATAAGGCCCACAGGTAATGATGCTGATAATGATGATGGGTGAGAAGTGATGACAATGATAATTCTTCTTTCTCCTTCATTCTGTCTTTCACACTAGGACTCTAGTGTTATTATCCCAAAGAACTGATCTAATCTAAACTCTAATCCTGCTACAAACTTTGGATCACCCCTTGTATCTGTAGAAAGAGGTCCAAATCCTTTCATATGTGCTTAGAGTCATCGCCATCTTTGAGGGATGTGAGCCATCCTCCTGTGCCCCAGCCCGAAACCTGTGTGGGAGCTCCAGGCACAACAGAACCACTTATCTCAAGCTTGGCTGTGTGTTAGAATCACCCATGGAGCTCTCAAAAGAGAGAGATGGCTGGGCCCTCTTCCAGAGATTCTGATTCCATAGGTTCCAGATGAGCCCCGCCTTTTATTTATTTTTAAAAAAAATTTTTTAAATGTTTTATTTATTTTTGAGAGAGAGAGAGACAGCATGAGCTGGGGAGAATCAGAGAGAGAGGGAGACACAGAATCTGAAGCAGGCTCCAGGCTCTGATCTGTCTGTCAGCGCAGAGCCTGACGCAGGGCTCAAACCCACAAACCATGAGATCATGACCTGAGCCAAAGCCAGATGCTCAACTGACTGAGCCACCCAGGCACCCCAGAGCCCCGCCTTTTAAAAAGGCTTCGCAAATAATTCTGACATACAACTGCACTAAACTACCAACCTATAGGATGTGGTCAAGATTATAGTCAAAGGCAAGTTAATAACATTATGATCTTTCATAATAAAAATGATGAATAAAAGTAAACAATAGAGGCAAGGATCTTAGGAAGTTAGGAAGAGAACGATAAAAGAAAATTTATAGACTGACATAAAAGTGAAGACAAGAGAATTCAGGAAACAAACAACAAATAAAAAGGAAAAAGAAATCCAGGTCATGGATCTTGAAGAAACTAAGATACAAGCTTCTGATAAATACATGAACAAATATATGCCAAGAAATTTGAAAAAGATGAAATAGAAAATTTTGTGAGAAAGCATTTATGAACATTGGCTCAAAAACTTTTAAAAATGACCAATCACAAAAATAAATAAAACATTAAAAAAATTTAAAGGGACACCTGGGTAGCTCATTCAGTTGAGCCTCTGACTTTGGCTCAGGTCATGATCTCACATTCATGGGTTCCACCCCCACATTGGGCTCTGTGCTAACAGCTCAGAGGCTGGAGCCTGCTTCAGATTCTGTATCTCCCTGTCTCTCTGCCCCTCCCCCTCTCATGGTCTGTCTCTCTGTGTCTCAAAAATAAATAAAACATTATTTAAAAAATTTTAAAATAAATAAAAGTACCAATAAGTCTCTTAACTGAACAAATAATTATTATTACTGTGTACCAGGCACTGCTCTAAGCAGAGGGACAAAAATCCCAACCCCGTGGAGTTTACTTTTTCAACTCACACACAGAGGGCAATAGACCGACCATATATACAGCTGGGAAAATGTAAGTAAAAGACTAGGATGCTACATTCAGCACTACATTAAAAGAACACTCATCCAGACTCAGCCCAGGATTACGATGGTTTAGTATTAGCAAATACATTAACACAATGCATCAAATCGATAAGTCCACTAATTTTAAGAATGTTGATCTCTGTAGATGCAAAAAAGGTATTCAATAAAATTAATATTTATTATATCTTGACACAGTAAGAAGAGGAGGATATTTCCCTAACCCGATAAAGGCTGAAACCAAGAGTCAACATCATACTTCATGGTGAGACAGTGGAGGCATTTCCATTTAAACCAGAAACCAGAGATGAATTCTTACTGTCACTGTTGTTATGTATCATTGTCTGAAAATTCAGGCAAATACAATAAGCTATGAAAATAATAACTATAGAACGGGGAGATAAAATTATGGTTATGTGATGACAGTATGATTAGACACACCTAGGAAATCCAGGGCAACAACTAAATAATGTTTTGAATTAATAGGCAAGTTCATCAAAAGTGAATGGCTTCAGGATAAATATACAAGAAGCAGTGACATTTCTATATAACAGCAATAAACATGCTAGAAGATATAATGGCAAGTAAAGCCGTGAATTATCAAAGAATGTGTGACACCTATGTGAAGAAAGCTACACAATTTTATTGAGAAATATAAAAGGAGATTTGAACAAGTGGAGGTACATATTGCTTCTTAGATGGAAATATTGGAAAATAAAAAGATGTTACTTTCTCCCTCATTAACAGTTTTTGTATAATTCCAAATGAAATCTATTTGGGAGTATCTAGTTGTTTTCACAAAATCTAAATGTAACAGAATAAAAAAATTAAAAATTCCAAGAAAAAATTGAAAAGTAAGTGATGGAGTGAATGGAGTAGGGTTGCCTGGATACTAAATGCTAAATTTTGTTTTAATAATACAAACACTATAGGTAATGTACCGAGAATTAAGGGTCAAATCAAAGAACAGTTACAGATGTATCTGAGACAGATGCTAGGATATGTGAATATTCCAGACAGTATAAATGAGATAGCATGTGCCAAAGCCCTGGGGTAGATAGGGATCAACATGTTGAAGAACTGAAGCCTGATGTTCCTAGGGTACAAATAAATTTAGCACACATTGGGACAGAATTTTTTTTATTGAAGTATAGTTGACACACAATGATACATTAGTCTCAAGTGTACAACATAGTGGTCCCACAAGTCTGTATGTCATGCTGGGCTCACCACAAGTGTAGCTACCATCTGTCACTATACAGTGCGATTACAGTACCACTGACTATATTCCCGGTGCTGTACTTTTTACCCCCATGACTTATTCACTCCATAACTGGAAACCTGTGTTCCCCACTCCCCTTTACCCATTTTGCTCACCTCCCTGCCCCCCACTCTTTCCCCTGAAAACCATCAGTTTGTTAGGTCTATTAATAGGTATGATTCTGATGTTTGTTTATTCCTTTGTTTTGTTTTTTACATGCTACATGTAAGTGAAATCATATGGTATTTGTCTTTCTCTGTCAGACTTATTTCACTTAGTATAATACCTTCTAGGTTCATCCATGGCAAAATCCATCCTTTCTTATAGCCGAGTAATATTCCAGTGTATGTGTGTGTGTGTGTGTGTACACAGCATCTTCTTTATATATTTTTATCTATTGATGGACAATTCAGTTACTTCCATATCTTGGCTATTGTAAATAATACTACAATAAAGATAGGGGTACATGCATCTTTTCAAATTAGTGTTTTGTATTCTTTGGGTAAAAACCCAAGACTGGAATTACTGGATCATATAGTAATTTTATTTTTTGTTTTTTGAGGAACTTCCATACTGTTTTCCACAGTGACTGTACCAATTTGCATTCCTACCAACAGAGCACAAAGGTTCCCTTTTTCCCACATGTGGAAGAAACTTTTTAAGAAATCAATTTTCATATGGCCTTAAAGTAAGCAGTTTAAAATATAAGAACAAGAAGTCTTTCACCCAATGAGTTTTCCTCAAATAATCCTAGAAATGAGTAGATAGAGGTGCAGATCAATTGAGACGGAAGGTGGTCTTTGAAACAGAGTCAATAGTAATATTGAAACTCAAAACAACCTAAATGACCTGCTGCAAGGAATAAATGGCAATAAATTATGATGCTTCCATAAAATGGAATATTTTGAAACTATCAAAAAACATGATTTGAATAACCCAAATATATTAGGTGAAAAACCAGGATTTGAAACTATATTCACTGTATAATCTCACCTTAATCAATATGCATACATGTAAAATATCATGGAGAGAAATATATCTAATTGTTGGTAGTGATTACCTCTGGGATGATGGGCTTGTAGATTTTTTATAGTTATAAAAGCTTTTAGTTTTTCAAATTTTCTAATTAATTGCCACAAAAATAGACATTAATAAACATAACATATACATTAAAAGCTCATGTCATTTTCATGCTTAGCTCAACTATCATCTCTTCCGTGAATTTTTCAGTTTTCCCAATTAGAATTAATCTCCCATCTTCCCAGCTCTCATAAACTGCCTGTATAATTTTATAACACTCTATATATCACACTCCTGGGTGAGGTGCAATTAAATGTATGCATGTTGATCTCCTCCATGTGATTCTAGGCTTCTTGGGATTGCGTGCCCTAACTAATGTCCCTGTGAGGGACATTATGAGATTTCTAGAGAGATATCCTCAAGTACAGGGGTCTTTAAAGAGATGTTTCCACATGGAGATTGAGTGGCATGAGTGCAATGCAAAGTCTGTCTCAGCAAGTGGATGTTTTTGTGTGTATTACAGATATTGAGGTCTGTAATATTTTGCTATTAATATAGGTGGTGGTGCTTCTTTAGACACTTGTTGAATGTAAGGCAATGGTATAATTAGGAATGAGACACTTATACATTAGACCCTGGAAAATTAACCCCTCTGAGCCTCAGTTTCCTCATTTATAAAACAAATAGAGCAATATGACTCTCTCGTGGATGGCTGTGAAGATTAAATAAGATGTTGCAAGTTCACAGGTAACATGTCTGGCCCACAATGAGTCTATTGTATAATAAATACACCACTAGGAGAATTGTATTATTTACAACAGTTTGCCTGGAACATCCCCACCTTATCTTTTACGTCATGAAGCCATAGCTTCACCTCCTCTTTCATTCAACACGGGAAATTAATTTATCACCTGTCAGGAAAGGGAGGTGTCATCTTTTTGCAGGATCAGCTGAATGGCTTGAGATCTGTGCATTTACACGGGGCTTGGGCACCAAAGGGTCTGCACTTTGTTTAATGCTCTACAGATGCCATTGTGAAATTTTGACTGATTTTGAACAAGGGGCCCCACCTTTTCATTTTGCACTCTGCAATGCCAGTTATGTAGACAGCTCTGTTGGAGAAGCTCTTTCATTTAATGACAGGGGATGCTCACCAATGGACTAAAATTGTTCCTGGATTTCTGAGACATTATGGGCATGACTTGTCTAACTTCCCTCATTTGTAGTAAGAAACAGCCTTTGCCCTAAAGAGGCTGTGCCTTGGTGACTGATAGGCTGATGTTCTGCTGTTCCTCTCTGAGTCCAGGTGCAGATCTCTGTTTTGCTGGTGCCATCTGCTACCTGATTTACTTGTAAGAGTGGCCACTACTCTTTTGCCATAGATGCTGTTATTTGTTTTTTTCTTACTTTTTATGCATTGCTGAAAGCCACATTGCTCCTGCCTCTGGTGGCATTTCTAATGCTGATGCTCCAGGTGATGTTCTGCTGTTGTTTGCACTCAGATCCTCCTTGGGTGATGACTATTTCAGAAGCTAGGCTGGGAAGGGTTTTTGAGGGAGAGCTCTCATGTGCAAACAGAAGAAGGTTTCATTGGATCAGGGCAGATTGCAGAGTGGTTTTCCATTGCTTCTGAATACAGGGAGAGTGGGCAGGAGGGATGTGGCACATGGTCCTGGATTGTTCTGTGAGTTGTCAGTTCTTGATTTACAGATTGATCCAGGCTGTCCCTCCTGGAAAGATATCTGAGTCTGGCTTGTGCTTAATGGCTGTCCTATATCTAGGAAAACCTCAAGAGCAACCAGTGGCTAGATGATTTGAACTCAGGTTGAAAATCAGATGCTGGTGCTATTTTTATGGGACACTGAATATTCTTAGAAGATTCACAGCAGAAAAAGCACTGAAGACCGAGTCAGGAGCTGAATATTGTCATTAACCAGCTGCTGTGAGTTCATCTTTGAGCCTCAATTTTCTTACACGGAAAAGGCAGTATTATTACTTACCTTCCTCTATATCATCGGGCTATTGTGAGGATCAAATGGGATAGAGACAAGCCCACTGTAGCTTGCAGAGCACTGGAGACATGTAAGATCTGCACCCTGTAACTTTTATTTTGCTAGTAAAGGCACAGAATCAAAGTTTATTTCTATTTTCCACCTTGGCATCTCTCCACCTCCTGATTTAGAGATGACAGGCATCTCTTGGCAGAGGGAACAATATATGCTAAGGACTAGAGGCTAAGCAGAGCCATTCACTTGGGCAACTACAGATCATTCCAGAAGTCTAGGGTATAGAAGAGATGGAAGGGGAGAGTATGTATTTGTTTTCTGTGGCTGCTCTAACAAATGACCACAAACAGAGTGGCTTAAAACAACAGAGATTTATTCTGTCACAATCCTAGAGTCTAGAAGTCCAAAATTCCAGTGTCAGCAGGCTGGGCTCCCTTTGGAGGCTCCAGGGGAGAATCCACTCCTGCCTCTTCCAATTTCTGGGGGCTGCTGACATTCGTTGGCTTATGGGCGTATCCCTCCAGTCTCTGCCTCCGTGATCATATTTCCTCCTTCTCTGTGTGGTCAAATTTCCTTCTGTCCCTCCTCTTTTAAGGACACTTGAGATTGCATCTAGGGCTCCCCAAGATAATCCAGGATAGTCTCCCCAGCTTAGGATCCTTAGGTCTATCACATCTGCAAAGACCCCTTTTTACCATATAAAGTAGCATCAGCAGGTCCCAGGGATTAGAAAGTGGATACCTTTCAGGGGCCATTATTGTGCCCACCATCAAGGGTGGAGATATAGATATCCTGAGTGTAGTGGAGAGGCACTGGAGGCTTGTAAGAGTAGATGGCCTAGAGGAGCCAGAGCAGAGACAGGAAGCCTCCTTAGCAAAGTGCTCCAGTCCATGTGTGTGCCTGAGCTATGGCAGGAGCCCCGTGCCCCTTCCTCAGACTCTGGAGAGTGTGTTTCTTTTGGCCAGCCTTAAAGTCACAGTTATTCTGAGGGCCTCCTTTGCACCTGTGTCCTCCAGCCTAATCCACACCAGAGTCTTTGAACCTGAGGTCCAACATCTGAGGAACCGTGTCCTTCCCTGAGGTGCACCTGCTCTCATGTTCTCTTTCGTTCACTAGGAAAGTGCCGAGAGCACACGGAGGCTGGACTGACTGTTGCTGCAGTATCTCACCTTTCTTGGGAATATAGTATTTCTAATTTGATGAGCAACCAAGTCTTAATAAAGCAACTTGGTTGGGATTTCAATTATCAAGAAGCAATTGGAGGAGGGTTAGGGGAAAGGGACTTTATATCCCTCTATGGACCAAGTCCCAAATCCCATTTATACCCAGACATCTGGGGCTTCCTTATGATTGGGATGCAGGATGAGGAATGATAGGGAGGCCCAAGTCTAAAGTTCTCTGATTTATTTAGTCTCTCAAGATACCAGTAGCCTCATAAAGTCTTATCATAGTCTTTATATGTATTAAACATAATTCCAGAGATCTTCAGGGTGCTATATAGTTCTATCGTTAAGGTTTATCCTACAGTCCCGAAGTATATATCCTAATATTGCAAGTAAAATGGAAATATTGTGCTCTTAAACCTCTTGTCTTGGTCTCACAAAATATTATCAATAATATTCACAGTGAGGGGTACCTACGTGGCTCAGTTGGTTAAATGTCCAACTTCGGCTCAAGTCATGATCTCACAGTTTGTGAGTTCAAGCCCCACATCAGGCTCTGTGCTAATAGCTCTGAACCTGGAGCCTGCTTTAGATTCTGTGTCTCCTTCTCTCTCTGCCCCTCCTATGCTGATGCTCTGTCTCTCAATAATAAATAAGCATTAAAAAACTATATTAAAATTTTTTTAAATAATAATATTCACAGTGAATATTTGAATCATTAAAAAATATGTTTACAATGGAACTTTGGGAATGCCATGAAAAAAAGAGTGAAAAAACGATTACCGATATTGTCACACTGAACAAAACCTCACTGCTCAACAAAATACTGAAATGTCCTGTGATGTATGCTCCGCTGTTTAGCCTGTTCTGTGGAAGGCATACGGTGGGAGGCTTGCTCTAGAAGGGGGCTCAGAACAGTATACCGATGTGCCAGCAGAAGGGAGCCTTCATGTTACTGTTCTGTTGTTGTGTTTGAACCTTCCTTGGGCAGAGAGGCCGGTAGTGAATGGCCGAAAACCGTTTACAAGCTTGTAGACATTCCTTTGCATTTAGCTGCAAGTCTGTTTTAAAGTAAGAGAAGGAATCTAGTCTGGTAACTAATGAAAAAGAAAAGACAAGCACTCCACTTTAGACATGGATAAAAATATGACTTAATAAAGTTCACACAATGAAATTAGATTATTGTGAAACTTTGTCTACCCTTGATTTTGTTTCCATATTGGTATTTTGTTGTTGTTGAATCATAAAACTCTTGGCTATCAGAAGTACATGAGAGCCATCTAGTCCTCACCCTGGAAGAACTTTGCATTTTTAGCTAGAGTCCTCTACTTGATCGTCTCTTTCTTCTTGTATTGAAGAAAAAAATATATATGGCCACCCCACCTCCCTTCCTCTAAATCAGACCCCTGAGCTGATGAATGTTGTCCATGTTGTACATGTAATCCTCCATATGTCACCTGCTCCCATACCCACTTAAAAACATATATAAATAGATTTACAAGAGCACACATTTATTTATTTAATATGCATTTACTTATGTAACATTTTATTAATTAAACAGATTTTCATTGAATTGTTATTTATATCCAGTACTGGTCTAGATGCTAGGGATACTGCATTAAACTAAACAAATGAAAACCCCTGTCCTCACTTGCATTCTAGTGGAATTGTTAAGTTTCCTTCCCTCCCTTTCTCCCTTCTTCCCTTCCTCCATTCCTTCCTTGTTTCCTTCCTTCCTTCCTTCTCCTAGCCCTTCCTTCCCCTTCCCACTCCTAGTCCACACTTTTTTATTTCCTTTAAAGTTTATTTATTTCTAAGAGAGCAAGAAAGCACAAGCAAGGGAGGGACAGAGAGAGAGAGAGACAGTCTGAAGCAGGCTTCAGGCTCTGAGCTGTCAGCGCAGAGCCTGATGCTGGGTTAGAACCCACAAAGCGTGAGATCATGACCTGAGCCAAAGTCAGATTCTCAACTGACTGAGCCACCCACACGCCCCAAGATGAAGAATTTTAAAGTAGTAAAAAGAAAGAGTACTGTATGCAAAAAGATATGCCAGTATTTACCCAAACTGTGTCTGCTTTTAAGCAAGGTGCCTTGACTGAGCAGAGGTGAGCATTTGGGGAGTAAGAGCAAATGAAGGGGTCAGGGAGCTGGGACCTCTGCAGGACAGAGGGTTTGGCTTTGGGGCTCGAACCCCCCAGATCCAGCTCAGGTTTGGCACATTACAGGCACTCAGATCATTGTTAAAATAAAGAGAAGTGGAGGTGCCAGTGTGGCTCGGTCAGTTGAGCATCTGACTCTTGATTTCGGCTCAGGTCATTTTCCCACGATTGGTGAGTTTGAGCCACACATCGGGCTCTGCACTGACAGTACAGAGCCTGTTTGGAATTCTCTCTCTCTCTCTCTTTCTGCCCCTGCCCAGCCCACACCACCTCTGTCTCTCTCAAAATAAATAAATAAACTTTAAAGAAATAAAAAAGTAGTGGGCTAGGGATGGGGGTGAAGGGAGGAAACTTACTGAGGGTCTGGACTGTTCCATTCTAGTTTGAACTTGAATGAACTCATTCTAGGTGGCAGGATTTTTGGGCTGGTAATATTCAATATTGCAGTGGTATCAACTGCAACCTTCTTAAGCATTCACAGATGGATCAAAGAAGCTGAGTCCCTGAGAAATCTTCCAAAGTTTTTTGCAGTTGAATTGTGGACTTTGCACAAGGAGGCAAAAGGAGTGGACATGTTTAGGAAGTCTAAAATACAAGGGGACCACCACCAGCTGAACGGTTCATAACACCAAAACAGTCCTTCCTTCCTAGTGTCCTTCCCTCCCTCCCTTCTTCAAATATTTATTAAGTAGCTACTACCAGGTGCCAAGCACTGAGAACACACAATGAGACACATGTGGCCTCTGCCTTTGAAGAATTTGCCTTCTTAAGAAAACTACTGTACTCTCCTTGCTTCTGAATGATGTCGTAGGGTAAATTTGTGAAAAAAGCTCATTTTCATAGGGAGTATCTACATCTGACCATCATATATCAGAAATAAACGTATTGGTCTGAAAAAAAAACTTCTACTGCATAACTGATTATTTCTGAAAATCTGTGGACAGACGTTTCCTTTGATGTGCATTACAACTTGGTCAGAGCCCTATTAATTAATTAATCGATTGCCTATGGCCTGTGAGTCAGCTATGGCTTCTATCAGTTACTTCCAGCTTTATCTTATCACCATGTTCATCCTCTATCCATCCCTAATGGACACTTTAAATAGCTAGATTATTTGGGAAGTTGCTGTTTAGAGAAGTATCTGTGAAGTTGAAATGGCACTTGGAGTGTGAGTGGTTACCCCATAATTTATCTGTGGTCAGCCACCACCTCTGTGAGTTTCTCTAGTGGTTTCTGTTGTCTCTCTTGCTGGCTTACACCCTGTGGAAGCTGCCAATGATCTTTCTCAAAATGCTTACTTTTCACATGGGAGAGCTCAGGCAAAACTCTCATTTAGTGTAATTGTTATAACAAATCTCCTTGGAATAGTCCAAGGCTATAATTCTTCTTCTCTGGTTTAGACACATTGCAGACACACAACTTTGAAGATTTGAAAGGTTCTTCTTGCTTCTTCTGGAAACATTTTTTGGCCCATCATTGCCTTCTTTCTCCAGTGGAGGCCTGCGGTCTACCCCATTATTTGCTTACAAGCAAGGCATGGATGGCTTTATATAATGAAAGCGTTGTTTCTCTTGTATTGAAACACGCTTGGCCCCTTACACTGGACATCCCAGGCCCATTTCCCAGCTACACCTTCTTCGTGGTTCTCTCTCCACTTAATTCAGAGGAAAAGAAATAAAGAGTAAGCCAATTTTTATGACGCTATAATGTCCTTAAAATTTTACTAAATATCAAAACAAACAAGTTATATTCCCTCCATAAATTGGCAATCATCAACACACTCAATTGCCATGAGACAGTATTATATAAATATAGACTCTGAATACAGTTACATCACCATTTAAAATTTTTTATATGTTTATTTATTTTTGAGAGAGAGAGAGAACGAGCAAGTGGGGGAAGGGGCAGAGAGACTAGGAGACACAGAATCTGAAGCAGGCTCCAGGCTCTGAGCTGTTAGCACAGAGCCTGATGTAAAACTTGAACTCACAAACCGTGAGATCATGACCTGAGCCGAAGTTGGATGCTTAACTAACTGAGCTACCCAGGTACCCCTTACATCAACATTTTAGATAATACTTGGAATTGGGGACTGTATGAATGGGTAGGCAGAGAGAGAGCCACATTATACAGTACTGACCAACATATATGTCACTTATTGTAGGCTGCCAAATACAACCTGCCTGTATGTAAGCAATGAACCATGGGAATCGACTCCAAAAACCAAGAGCACATTTTACACACTATGTGTTAGCCAATTTGACAATAAATTATGCTAAAAAAAAAAAAAACCTACATCCTGTCTGAGCAGAGAGAAACAGCTTGCAAATGTGTTGAGTGGACATACCTGAATCCCAGCTTTCCTGCTTCTATCCAGCCATAGTTTTAACAGGTCTAATGAAAGTGAGATGGCCTTTGAAAGGGTCTTCAGGTGTCTGATTAGCTCTGAAAGTTTCTTGTTTTTTGGCTGCAGGTAAGGGGTATTTTGATTTCAGTGGTCAGTTTGTAGGGGAAGCAAAGGAGGAAGAGCTTACCTGCCTCCCTTCCTCTTTTGGGAGCCACCATGTATATTTTTAAGAAGGTAGAATTGTGGGGGCATCTGGGTGGCTCAGCCAGTTAAGAATCTGGCTCTCAGTTTCAGCTTAGGTCATGATCTCATGAGATCCAGCCCCACCTCAGGCTCCGCGCTGAGCATGGAGCCTGCTTGGAAATCTCTCTTTTCTCTCCTTTGTACTGTACTTGTCAAAAAAAATTTACTTTTAAGTGGACCTATGCAGTTCAAATCTGCGTTGTTTAAGAGTTAACTTTATTTGAAGGAGGTAATAGGCAAAGATACATTCATTCATTTTTTTTTAAACGAATATTTATTGAGTGCCTAGTCTGTGCCAGAATTGGGTTAGGCAACAGAGCTATAATAATGAATCAAATAGTTCTGTTTGCATGGGGCTTCCAGTCTAAAAAAGAAGACAGATATTTATCAAATAAGCACATGAATACACCGCACACACACACACACACACACACACACACACACACACACACACACAGGCTCACTCACATATACACGTACCCAGTGATAAACGTTATGGGAGAACAAGCACAGGAAATTGTGATCTAATTAACTCAAAGGAAGGAGGGGGGGATACGATTTGCTTTCTCTGAAGGCCAAATACAGATGAGCTACTTTTGGAGTGCTGAGGGTGGCAGCTGCAGGCTGGGGGAACAGGGGACACCAAAGCCCCCAGGCCACAGGAGTTGATGCTTTTGAGGGGCTGGAAGGTATTGGAGGGCAGGAAGGTGAGTGAGGAAGGAGGCTGGCTGGTGTGGCAAGGCCCGCTGGGGCAAGGGCTTTGTATGACCAATAATGCACCATGAGGCTGTGTGTGCACCGCTGAGGGGTATCATCTGGAACATGACGTATTCAATTTGTTTTTACAGTGACAGCAGAAGAAAAGCAGGTGGGGGATACAGTGAGTACACCAAGTCCAAACTGTCATGAATTTCGTCCATGGAGTTGGCAGTGGTGGGTTGGTGAAATTTTGTTCCTAACTCTCAAAGCACAGGAGGCTGAGATTTAGAGAAGTGCAGAGACTTGCCCAAGGCCACACAGCATGTTGGTGGCAGAGCAGACTATCTCCAGGCAAGAAATCTTTCCACTAGGCTGCCTAAAATGATCGTTCATATCTCTTAACATAATTTTATAAAGAACTTAATGGGATGAATATTTTTCAAATACATAACATTAAATGAAAAACTAAGTTACAAAACACCAGATACAAATAAGAGTTTAACTATGTAAATATGTTTCCATATACTTCAATGTGTTTTTACATATACACATGGAAAAACACATGGAAGAATGTATATTAAAATTTTTTTAACATTTATTTTTGAGAGAGAGAGAGAGAGAGAGAGAGAGAAAATGAGTATGAGTGGCAGAGAGGTAGAGACAGAGACACACAGAATCCGAAGCAGGCTCCAGGCTCTGAGCTGTCAGCACAGAGCTGACGCAGGGCTTGAACCCACGGACTTGAGCCAATATCAGATGCTTAACCAACTGAGCCACCCAAGTGCCCTGGAAGAATACATAATAAGACAGTATTCTATCTGAGTAATGGGATTATGGCTAGGTTCTAATAACTTCTTTACATTCATTTATATTTTCTGAATTTTCTATAAAAAGTGCATTATTTTTAAAATTATTGAAAATGATTTCAGGTTGTAAATATTTTCCTGTCTGAAAAATTTTGCAGGAAAACTAAATATAGCATAATCGAGTCAATCCTACTTCAAGAGCAGCACACACATGAGTGCCTTTTACTGTAGGAAACACTGTATGAGCTGTTGAAGGCTAACCATATAGAACACAAGCATCCTGGAAAACTACCATTTTAACCTCTGCTTGAGCTGAAATTGCTTACAAACAAATAAGGAAAGAACAAGGAAATAAGTTTTCATTTGTAAAGACTGATTTCAGCAACCACACTTTGAAGAGAGTGGGGAAAAGCATCAGTCTAGGGTAGATGTGTCAGCACACCATTCAGTTCTCTCCACCCCTACCTCTCCCCCACTAAAAAAATTCTCTTGTGCTATTTCTATGTTCTGTTCCCTCCTACACATAACAACTGAGAGCTATGGGAAGGGCTGGGTCATTGGGAGAACTTAGGAAGCCCTGGAAATTATAGGGGGAAATGAAATAAAACAGGAGAACAAGTAGGCAACCTTGGGCTACAGCTTGTCTATAATTGCTTAATTTCTATTCCATTCTTCATTTCAGAAGACCTCCTTATCACATAAGCCCCACATCTAGAAGAGATGAAAATCTGCACCCACTTTCATTTTATATATTAGATCACACACACACACACACACACACACACACACACACACACACCAAATCCTCAAAAAAAGCCATTTTTAAATATTTCAGATGTTTTCCAAGACCCTGCTCCCAACCATATCCTCTTGATCACTTTTACCACACCGTAAACTTGGCAGGAGCTCTCGTGGGGGCACAAAGAAACTTCTCACAACTGAGATGGGGTCCTCTGCCCATTGACCAAAAGGCTGACACAGAACAGAAGAGTTTCCATGTTGACTAGGGTATGATCAGGCTCTTGGCCAAGGGGCACTGCCCTCTACACAGGTGACTCAAACATCAGGCTAGACATCTTTAAGAACTGACAAGATGAGGCCAGGGGCCATGCTTGAGCATTTAGATTTAGAAGCTGGTTTACCTCCTGGCTGTGTTCTGATCTCTGGCTGCCCCTTACTCTCTACTCACTGTGTTTACGGTTCTACAATCTTGTTACCTCTGGCACCATCATTTGCTTGTCCCGGCTTCAAATCCTTTTGAATACTCTCCTCAAGAAAGTGTTGACTTTGATGATGATGCCAATGACCACTTTTTGAGTGCTTTCTATGGACCTGCCATTAACTCTATTAGGGAACACAGTTGTCATCCCATTCATGTACAGAAGGGAAACTGATAAAGAGGTTAAGTAACTTGCCTACTTTAATATAGCTAGTGCGGGGCAGATCTGACATTCCAGCCATGATCTGACCCCAAGGATGCTGCTTCATCAAAAGGGTTATTGGAACCCCTGAATGGGGTGGGGTGGTGGTGAGTAAGGACAGGAGGTAATGTGGAGACTGAGAAGGTGAACAGTGCGAGTAGAAGGGGTAGGAGGAATGCCCTGGGAAAGATGGAGGGCTTGCTTTTTTGACAGTAGAACCTCGAGCATATTTATAGACAGAGGGGAAAGCACTAGTAGAGAAGAAGGTTAGGATCCGGGCTCTCGGGGCATTGATTAAGGGGCCATGAGAATGTGAGGGAGACCAGTTTTAAGAGGAACCAGACTGATATTCTGTAGGTTGTGATACCTTTACTTTGTTCCCTCTATTGCTGTTTCTCTCAGTCCCTCAGGCAGAAAAGTCCATCTTGTCTCTGGACAAGGTGTGGGCTTGCCGTCTATCAATGCTTCCGAAGCTCCATTCATTAGCCCGTGTACAAGTGAAGTCCATATCCAGCCATATACTTCCTTGCAGGAAATGTTACGGTCAAATCTCATCAGAATACCTTTTGAAAAAATATCTGAAGTAATTTGTTGAATTGAGGAGAAATTCCTCATTCAAGAAAATAAAACTTATTCCTTGAGGAGTATGTGGCATGGACTCTTCCCATCCCTCATTCTCATGGAAATCTCTAATCCTATGGGAAGTAGGGAGCTCTGACCTCTGAGGTCTCAGAATCTCAAATACAATGCTGAAGTGGCATTGCTTTCTTTGCTATTATACATGGATTTTTGGCCTCTTCTGGAAAGTTCTTTTCCTGCTGGAGGTCAGCAAGCTGCAAGGTCTAGCAATGATTGATCCCCGCCCCACATGGCATTTTACAAAGCTGAGTAACAATGGTCTGAGCCACTGCACAGTGAAAGTGGTTTTATGTTTCCAATGCCTGTTCTAAAGTAGCTTTAGAGGTCAGCATTAATCAATAAATCATTCTGATCATATGTATCCTCTCTGGGGGCCCATTAGCCAGTGATGATGACTTAGCTGTCTCACCCTCAGCTTCCTTAGACCAGAAGTCCTTGGGGCCATGAGTTCAAATCCCTGCCGAGCTGGAAGAGCTCTTGGCTCTTCTGGGGTGGATAAATTGAGCTTCACAGAGTTTGTTGTACAGAGATTTCCATGAAGCATCATCGGCTAGCCAGTGGCAGAACAGTATCTATGACCCTTTTTCAAGAAGACAATGCCTGATCCTATCCCTGTACTGTCTCTTTTCATCCAGCTGTCAAATAAGGCAGATCTATGGCTTGTGGGATGGCTGGATTCATTTGATTCTTTAAAACAGAATGTCACAGCCATGACAGCCTTTTGTCGATAATCCCACCCCCTTAACTGTGCACAGATGTTGTGAGGGCTTAGGGGAAAGGTGGTTTCCAATCCAGTGATTCCCCAACTGCAGAAGAAGATGGGGCTCAGGAATTAATCAGAATGGGGGTGTTAGAAACCCTCTTGAAAGACAGGAGGTGCTTTTCTCCCACATCCTGCCATGTATAATCCTGGTGCCTAGCTGTAAATGGCGGTACAGAGGTCCTACTCTCTGGATGCTCTCCATCAGGCAGTAACAGATTTCTGTGAAGTATTTTTTCTCCATGTGGCTTGTGGCTGGTGAGATTATCAGCACGAGCAAAGTATTCATGCCTTATCATCCTTCTGTGGCCAGGAAGGCATGCGATAGAGAAAGAAAGACCCACGGTCCCAGAGACATTGTTTGCACTGTGCATTTGTGCATATACACAAATACCTATGCAGTGTTGGAAAATGCAGCTAACTATGAGTTTTAGTTGGGTCCAGTTGTAATTAAAACTGGAATCCAAAAGTATCAGAGGTATTCCCATCACTGAGATTCTCATCAGTCAGTATGTGATTAATCCTCTTCCAAGAATCCCCAGGAAGTCAACCAAGGGTCACTATTATCGGCTGGGCTTGGCGATGGAGAAATTGCCCCCAGATAGTCCTTAGGGACAGACCGTGGCCACTGTTTATCTCACTGGGCTGGAAATGGGATAAGAACCATTTGATTCCCAAAAGCCTTGCCCATCAGCCCGGTTGCTGGAGATGTGAGGAAAGTGTGGGGCTGCAGTTCTGTTTGGGGGCCCAAACCTATCTTCCCTTGTACTTGTACTAAGAAATCTCTGGATCTTGTTGGTAGACCTCCTTCTCAACACACACAGGGAGGTGATGGGTAGGCGGGCAGTGAGCAGTGCAAGTCTTGAAAGCCCTAGTCTCTCTGTGGCTGGCTGGCTGAGGTTCCCAAGGTCACTCGGTCATGTGCTTCTGGTGCGGCAGTCAGTCCCCAGGTCCCCTGATTCTGCCTCATCCTCTCCATCCATTAGACTGTGCAGCCTCTCACCACCGGTGAGACACACTCTGGCCGCTTTAATTTCAGAGTTTGATTCAATGTCTATTTTTCAGCTATTTGCTACAACGCTCTGGGAAAGTAAGGTTTGAATTTCCTACAATCCAAATCATTTTCTAGTTTACTTATAAGTGATTCTGAAACAGTTGGCCCTGGAAAGCCGACAACTTGATAAAATGTGTCTTTCAAATCAACCCAGGGCCGCCTTTATATATAGTTAAATCATCCAAATCCAGGGTGCCGCGTTAAGAAACGGAGATCTTCTGTTCTCAGGCTGCCTGTCACTTTGGGTAAGAAAACACACAGAGTTATGCTCGCTTATGCTTACTCAAGTGTGGTCTCGTGGGAAAGAAATAAGCACTGGCTTTTGGCAGGTTTATCTGCTTTTAGCCAATAAGAAATGGTTTCTGCAGTGATGTGCATTGGACAAAGGTGGTTTGGGGAGACTTAGTGTCAAAACCAGCAGCCAATATAATGTTGATGGAGAAAAGATTTTATATATTTATATATTTATGTATTTATTATTACTAAGATTACAGGTTGAAGAGCCATCCTGAGCTTTCAATGCCGACAGCAGTTCCCATTGCCTTAAAAAAAATAAATTGATCTATATTTGAACTGATATGACATCTATTCATGACACCAAGCTGACACTGATGTGATGCACCAACCACAGCTCCCAGACATGGTGGCTTCTCTTGTTTTGCTACAACATGGTTGCATTCCATCATTCCATGGGCAAGGAGTGTGAGAAAATTAAGCGTCATCTCAAAACATCTACTTTTACATGCAGAGACTCCGGGTTTCAACAGAGGATTTTGATGCATTTCTATTTCAGGGTAATCCAGGGAGCTGAAACCATGCTTCATACCACAACCACTTCATTTTTTGTTTATTTTTATTATTTTTGAGAGAGCAAGTGGGAAAGAAGCAGAGAGGGAGAGGGAGAGAGGGAAAGTGGGAGAATCTGAAGCAGGCTCTGTACTGACAGCAGAGAGCCTGATATGGGGCTCGAACTCACGAATGGTGAGATCATAACCTGACCTGAAATCGAGTCAGACACTTAACTGACTGAGCCACGCAAGTGCCCCTGAGCATTCATTTAAATATTAATTTAAGGGCTCCTGGGTGTCTCAGTCAGTTAAGTGTCCAACTTCAGCTCAGGTCCTGCTCTGTCCCTCAGTATAAATGTTTAAAAAATTAAAAATAAAATAAATAAATATTTATTTTTTAATTTTTAAAAATGTTTTTATTTATTTTTGAGAGAGAGAGCATGCGCACAAATGGGGGAGGAGCAGAAAGAGAGAGGGAGGCACAGAATCTGAAGCAGGCTCAGGCTCTGAGCTGTTAGCAGAGAGCCCAATGTGGGGCTCAAACCCATGAACCACGAGATCATGACCTGAGCCGAAGTTAGAGGCTTTACCTATTGAGCCACCCAGGTGCCCCAATAAATTTTCATTTAAAAAGGGAACAGGTATAGTGATTAGGCTGATGGTCTTTGGATTTCAACAGCCCAAGGACAAGTGTGGCATTTTGTGCTCAGGTTTTCTTCCTTCAGTTTTGTAGGGTGCTTATTTTTCTGATGCATAAGGATGCATAAGGATGTCCCTGAACATCCAGGCAAGGGGCTGCAGTACCCTGACTGACCTTTGGGGTAAAGAGGCCACTCATTGACAAATGCATTCAGCCAAGCTGCTGGGAAGGCAAGTGGCCAGTCAGGTGCCCTTGCCACTGATGATAATGGTACGTGAAGGCTAATTTAATATTCTCCGCCAAATATAAAATCCACAAGTAAGCAGTAAGTACATGTAAACCGTAGCAGTACCTATTAGGAATCTCTTCTTTGATGGTAATTGGCTTTAAGAAAGAAAACCAGATTATTTACATTTGAAGAAATAGCATTTGTTTGAGAAGACAATGAATGTAACACATCTTTTGCAGATTCTCTGCCAAAGATTTCCAAGTACCAATGCTAACCCAATGAAGTTGTTTAACGTTGAATTACAAAGCCTGTGTTTCTTACGTGCCCCTAACTCTCTATCACTCTCCGCGCTGTGCAAGGCAAGTGTGTTGGGGGTTAGAACCTGGGCTTCCGAAGAAAATAGACCTGGGTTTGTGTCTTGCTTCTACGCCCCAGATATATAAGCTCTCTGGGTCCCAGAATAATAATGCCAACATGAGGTTTTTATAGAATTAAATGAGCTAAGGTATGTACAGTCTTGGTTAGTCACTTGTACAGTAAGTGCTTACCTATCAGCACCTGTTACTGTTAATGTGCTTTTTATGTGTCTGATCATGAGGTCTCAGTTCATGAATATGTAAGGTCCTTAACAGAAAGGTTTATGTCATGGTCTCTTGTAAAGAACTTTGATACATCTGAGAATAGTGGCTACACTTTTTTTGGGGAAATTATTTGGATTCAAAATTGCTCCTAAGGGTAGAGCCATTTCCAAGGGTTGATGGATCTTGAGTGAAATATGAATTCCTGCCCTTCTTTTGTAGAGAGGTTCTATGGGTGAGGTTGGGGCCTCTTGGTTAAGCTGAAATGAAAAATGGCAGTTGGGGAGGAGAATACCTCCATAGCAGTGACGTGCTGCTGAGTGTCCCGGTTCAAGGCGTGGTGATCATACCCACATGTCTGCTGCCAATCCAGAGAGAACCAGGACAGTGGAGAAGCCAGCCATGTGCGTTTTGATAGTGATCCCAGGGCACAGAAATAGAAAAATAGTTCAACATGCCTCACTTAATTGATGGTATGTGGAGGTTCATGCTTCTAGGTTGTAGGAAAATTGGATTTGTGTAAGGGAGGTGGACCCTGTTGGATAAAATGACTCCTGTATGGGAATCCAAACAAAAGAAAACAGCCCATAACTAGAGGATCTTCTTCATAAAGTCACGTTTAGCCGTGACTCTCCCAGATGACCAGTGCAATGTAGAGAGTAATAATGCTTATCCCTAAAGCAGACAAAGCCAGATCAGACCAAAGATGAAGCATTTGGGGGTTTGAAGGGAGCTGAGCAACTTTGGAAAGGAATGATAATTCTAAACCAATATTTCTCTTGCATTTATCGATTATTTTTGAGTTCAGTACTAGAGGTTTCCTTTCTTTTTTTGTGTGTGATATAGAATACCTTTTTGTTGTAGGAAGGGGTTGAAGAGGGTGAGACAGAAAGAACATTAAGTATCTTTTTCACTGTAGCCAGAACATCTTGCTTTCCAAAGGTCTAAGAAAGTGGCAGAGAGTGGTTTTTGTTTTGGGGAAGAGAAGAAAGAGAATAAGAAGGTGATTTTCTTGAAAGTGTTTCTGAAAGAGTATAATTTCCATTCAGATTAACTCAACTTGCAAATAGTAAGCTCTAGTATTGCAAATATCTTTGAAAAACTCTGCCAGCAGATTTATATCAAGAGTATTCTGCAGTATTTATCTTAAACTGGTTTCATGTTTATGGTTATGTTTTCAATTTAAGGTAACTCCATGTTGTGTCAGAGAATAAATTAAATAAAGAACAAACACCCAATTGTATGATTTTCATTATAATTCAAGGGTCTTAATCTTTCTCCCCTAAGCTTTCTGAAATAAAGACAGACTTGAGAGAAGAAAGTTCATTTTATTTTTTAAGTTTATTTATTTATTTTGAGAGAGACAGAGACAGTGTGAGTGGGAGAGGGGCAGAGAGGGAGGGAGAGAGAGAATCCCAAGCAGGCTCCGTGATGTCAGCGCAGACCCTGATGTGGGGCTCGAATCCACTAAACTGTGAGATCATGACCTGAGTTGAAAACAAGAGTCAAACGCTTAACAGAGTGAGCCACCCACGGGCCCCAAAAGTTCATTTTAAAGGTTAACCTATTATTTAGTTTTTACTATGAAAATTTAATTTATATATTTAACATACAATGCATCAATAACAATACTGCCAACACTAGCCTGCCAACCACCCATATTCAACATTATAACACTGCCTACAGTTGAAGCCTCTGGGTACCCATCCTTGAACAAATTCCCCTCTCTACTTTTAAAATGTAACACCTCTCTTGCATCTGGCAGGTTATATTATTTTTCAAAGCAGGTAACTATTAACTGTTTTTCCAAAAATGCATATCAAGTACACATTTTGGCTAACAGGGACACAATGACCTGAGGAAATGTCTATATCTTGTTCTAAATCACCAAGTAAAATCCCAGTGGTGAGTTTCATGCCTAGCACAGCATCTAGCACAAATAATGGAAGACTATGTATGCTGTGACTGAGATTACTGGATTATGGTATGAGAGTGAAGCATGCATTTTGCAAAAGGCAATCCTAACCACAGACCCCCATCGTTTAGTTAGTTGAATGATCACAAAAGAATTGGCAAGTGTTCATTGACTTTTGAGGCTTTTCCATTATTCATTAGTTATTTTGCAGTTTCCTGTGATTCTGCCCTTTTAGCCCTGTCACGAGTCTTCATCATAGCCACGTGGTTTATGCCCAGTGCTGTGCTTGAGATGAATTGGGATAATATATTAAAAGGGTTTGGGAAATTGTACAGCGTGAGACAAATGTTGTTGTAATTGCTCTGTCACTGAGAAAGAAGCCAGAGATTCAGACGTGCCAGTGAAAGGAAAGAGGAACAAAATCCCAGCATGGGCTTTGCAAACTAATTATTACACAGGACGGACTTAGTCTTTGAGTTTTAGGTCTTTACAGATGGAAGGAATCTTTAAGACGGTATAGTTCATCCTATTGACTTAGAGATGAGAATCTCAATAGGGACGTTTTAGAGCCTGCTCCGAACATTCAGGATCCTTTGAGAAGATTCAGGATGGAAACCAGCCCTCCCCTACTCTTTATCCATGGCTCTTCTCTCTTCCCTGATTTCCTTTTCAAGAAAGGGAGGCTGAGAAGAGATATCTAGAGCTGCACCATGGACAAAGGCCTTCACCTGACGTCAAAATAATGCTTCTGTATCCCATAGCCAGGCAGCCCCAAACAGATGACCTTTCTTTATCATCAGATCTTGTAAAGACCTCACCATTTGCCATTTAGAGTTTTCCTTTGTTTCTCTTTTAAAGAAAGTGGTTTCTCTCTCCTCCTAGTAACCACCAGGTATGTCCTTAGAACTTCTTTGTATTTATTGTAATCTGTGAATATTGTGTTTTACAGCTTGTAAATTAGATATAGAATTGGATACCGAGGCAGAGCCCAGAGTGTTAAAAATGTTCAATTCCAGCGGGGGAACCAGCGAGCGGTTAAGGCCTGCTGCATATGATGTTAATATTACATTAAGTACGATGTTATTGCACGAGATGCTTATTGTTAATGTCTGTGGGGAGGACCCGTTCCAAAGATTTCAATTTCAATAAACAGATTATACAGTTCCACCATATACAATTAGGGAGGTGGTAATGAAATGGTTATAAAGTCCCTTGGGGGCCTGTCATCTTTTTTTTAATTTTGTAAATAACATCAGAAGCACTAGAGGGAAGTGCTTATGCATTTATTTATTATTGATTTTTTAAAAATACATTTAACATTACTAGTTATTGCAAATCTGGTCTCCGTGAGTTGAAGATAAGCTGTTTCTACATTATTAAATGCTGAATGTATAGGGAATTGTGAAGTGGTATCCTTCATATAAATATATTAAATATTAATGAACAATGATTGCAAGATATTAATTTGAAGCTACATTTACTTGGCAAATAAAACCTTTTCAGGGTTTTACCCTTTTGTTGCACATAGTGCACATTTTAAACGTCTCTTTGGTGAACGGTTCAGATGAAGGCAAGTGAGTCTGTTTGGCAGCCGCATCCCGCACAACCGCAGAGGTTCGAGTTGGATGAAATATACGCTCTTAATGGGCAGCAAATTGTCAGGGGGGTGAAACTACCAAACTTTGAAGAATTCATAAATAGTTAACTGCTCTTCCTTCTTGGGACTATAGTAAAACAGGAAGAATTAATGCTGGACGGTTTGAAGCCAATTTTTCTCCTTGGAGTAAGATGCTGAATAGTGTAGATAAAAATTCAGAATGCCAGCCATTTACCCAGGAAACCACACTCCAGTGAGGGGCAGAGGGTGGAAGCAGGCTTCCCGGATTCCTTTTTTTCCAATGTAAGCAAGTTCCATAACTTCTCTGAGCTTCAGCATCTTCACCTGTAAGAAGAGAGTCATGATAATGTCCTGGGGCCTTAGGGAGATTAAAAACATAGCACACAGGAAGCACTAAACACAGTATGTTGCTCGTGGTGCTCACTAATTGTTAGCTCTTTTTATTTTATTTATTTAATAAAAGTGTTAACATTGATTCATTTTTGAGAGATGGCACCAGCAGGGGAAGGATAGAGAGAGAGGAAAACACAGAATCTGAAGCAGGCTCCAGGTTCTGAACTGTCAGCACAGAGGCTGACATGGGGCTTGAACCCACAAACCATGAGATCATGACCTGAGCTGAAGTTGGACACTTAACTGACTGAGCCACCCAGGCACCCCAATAATTGTTAGCTCTTTTTAAGTGTTTCTCATTCACTCCAGCATTCAGTGAGTAGTTGTGAAATATACCATTTGGCAAGACCGCGGATACAGTAATAAATAGTAGTCCTCAAATTTCACGAATTTTTGCCAAGTTTCTACGCATGATTGGGGTACTATTGGGGAGTTTCAATGCCCTCTGCTAGTGCTTTTACAGGATTCAGTTCTTGTAGGCTTTCTCTGATCTTGTTTTTCTTTTTTATTTTATTGGTTGGTTTGTTTGAAGTACAGTTGACACACAACGTTACATTCATTTCAGGTGTACAACGCAGCGATTTGGCAACTCTGTAGGTTATGCTGTGCTCGCCAAAGCATAGCTACCATGCTGCACTTACAGTACCACTGACTGTGTTCCCTAGGCTGTGCCTTTGGTCCCCATGCTTCCTCTCCTCTTCCTGGCACTTAATCGTTACTCAGAGACATCACAGCTGCTTTTTCTTTCTCTGTTTCTTCCCCAATCTGATCTTCAACAGAGGGCTATTGGACAGAAAGCTCCCCCAAATCTGAGCTCTGTAGAGCTCCTGTATATAATTAACCCATTCAGAAGTTACTGTCCAGAGACTTCGACTTCTATAGCCTTGCCCATTATTTTTAATTCCTATATAGTCTTCTTTAAGGGTTCAACTGGATGTGCCTTTCTATTTGGTAAAAACATGAGCATATTTAGCTCAATCTAAAATTCTTTTAATGTTTATTTTTGAGGGAGAGAGAGAAAGAGCATAAGCCGGGGTGGGGCAGAGAGAGAGGGGGACACATAATCTGAAGCAGGCCCCAGGTTTCAAGCTGTCAGCACAGAGCCCCATGTGGGGCTTGTACCCACAAACTGTGAGATCATGACGTGAGCCGAAGTTAGATGCTTAGCGGACTGAGCCACCCAGTCCCTATTTAGCTCAATCTAAATGAATTGTGGATTTACTTGTGCATGGCACTTCAAAGGAAAAGAAAAACACATAGAACATGTATTGAAATGGGTTTTAAATAGGTACTATAGTAGGAAGAGGTAACAAAAGGAAAGATGACAGATGATGCTGAGTAGATAAAAGGGGAAGAAGGGAGGGAAGGAAGGGAAGGGCTGACAGAGGAAGGAAACAAGGCAAAATATGCTGTTTGTTGTACAGAGTTGAAACTGGGAGTTTGGTAAGGAGAAAACATGGTAGAGTGGGGTTAGGAAGGAGGAGAGGGGAAAGAGGAGGTGGGGAGGGGACAGGAGAGGCAGGAAGAGAAAAGAAGAATGTACTTAAACTTGTCAAAAATGAGAGAGGACCAGTGTTCTCAACCAGAAAGAAGTACGTTCTCAGAATCCTTGGGTGACATGCGGGGTTTCCACAAGCCGAGCCCCCACCTGAGAATCCAATACAACGTGACAAAGCTGCTATTCTGAGTGGTGTGGACAGAAGTGGAGTCAGGAAGCAGGAACTGGGGAACAGTCAGGAGACCCTGGAGAGGACGGTGTCCCAAAAGGCGAGAGAGCATTTCCAAAAGGGAGTGTGGCTACTATAGAGTACGTGTTATATATGTTGCATATACGTGGTAAACACCGAACAAATGTCCATTATTAAAATCATTCGTAAACTCTGAATAATGCCTCCAGTAAGGTGGAGAGAAAGAAGAGGCAAGTGGGTTTTACAGTCTTCATAAACTGATGACGGAAGGCTGATTTTAGAGTTTTAGGGGACTGCAGGCTGAGAGAAGAGTCACTCTGTCGCTCCTTTATTACCTTTTTACTATTCTACTTACTCCAGGATCTTCTTCTTACTAGTTTTCCTTCCACCTTAGTGTCTCCAACTGGTCTCTTGGCTTGTTGTTTCTGCCCCAATCCACCGCACAAAATCCTTCAGTGTCCCCGGTTCGCGTTCCCACCATTCCATGACACGCTGCTCAGCCATCTACAAGAGGGCGCCAATCTGTGTTCTGCCCCATGTGACACTGCTTTATTTGAACCTGATATTTATCTCCAGCTAGGCTTATGTCTTCTCACTTCTGGATCCCTGCTCTAGCCCTTTATCACCTCTGTGAGTGGAAATCCTGCCCACCAGCTCTATGTAGACATCAGCATACTTCATGAAGACTTTGCCGGTAATTCTTTGGAATGAGTTTCTTCTTCTAACCTGCCTTAATGTTCTGAAAGCACATATAATATTCTTACTTGTATGATAGTTGTGAAATTGTGAACGTCTCCTTGCCAAGAGGTAAGCCCCTCAGAGGGGTTGGTGCATGGAGTGTGTAAGTTCCCAGGGGACAACATTTGACAGGGAATTGTTGAGTAAAAACATTCTGTTTTTGTGCCTCCTCAAGTACCCAACACAGTGTCTTGCATGTGACAGTTACTTGTTAAACGGATACTGAATTGAACTTACAGCAGTTGCAGATGTCTTCCATCAGTGGCTCAGTCATTTAAGCGTCGGCTTCGGCTTGGGTCATGATCTCACCATTTGTAAGTTCAAGCCCTGCATCAGGCTCTGTGCTGACAGCGCAGATCCTGGAGCCTGCTTTGGATTCTGTCTCCCTCTTTCTCTGCCCTTCCCCTGTTCATGCTTTCTCGCTCTCTTTCTCTCTCAAAAATAAGTAAGCATTAAAAAACTTAAAAAAAAAGAATAAATTAGGATGAAAATTCTGGGTCAGACTATCAGAACAGCTAGAGCTTGGAGTAAGGACAAAAGCTAAAGAGAGGATTCACCACTTTCTAGTTATCTATTCTGGCTTGCCCCCAGATTCTCGTCACCATCCATTCCTAAGTTCAGTTTCTTAGACTCTTTTTCTCCTTTTTTTCCTTCCTTTTCTGTGCTGAGATTAATCATCACAAATCTTTTGATCGGGAGATGGTTTAATACCTTACACTTCAGAAGTACTTTATCTTTTCAAAAGAATATCACCTGCATCTCATTGAAACTGATACGCTACTCGAGTCATCCCTGTCTGCCTTGAGTATATTTCTTTGTGCTAACTTGGTCTCATTTCTGCAGAGGTCAGTAGAATTGTAGTACTAAAATTTAGTATTTCCCCAGTTTTCAATCTGCCCAAGACAGCTGTATGACAGATATGTCGGTATAGGTATTAACCCTGCCAGACAGATTCGTATCCGTATCTTTGTTTTATAGGTGAGAAAAAGGAGCCCAGAGAGGTCAAGTGATTTTCTCGAAGAAGCTGGGTTCAGAATGGCCTGTGTAAACTGATGAGGTATCTTTCATGTCCTGAGAGCAAAGCCGCGTAGGTATCACTCGCTTCTGGTCCCATTGGTCAGCGATGGTGCCTCCCCTCCCCTCAGTGTCATGGTATAAAAGCTGGACTGTGGAAGTTAGGGAATATCAGCAGAAAAGTGATGGAGAGGAAAAAATGAATAGATCATCCATGACAGGAAACAGACTGCCCCGCCCCTGCTTATATCCATTTTGCTGTGATATTTAGGATAAGATTTGGTGTCTTCTTGCGTATCAGTATCCTATGGGGAACACTGGTCGTCGTCTTAAATTTCATTTAACCTACATGGTGTAGTCATGCTGTCATTTAATTGGAAAATATTCACCTGATCCACCATTCATCATGACACAGGCTTTGGGTGGTTTTGTTTTGTTTTGTTTTGTTTCTGTATGTGGGTATCCCTTTCTGCAGATCCATCTATACCCTCTCATGGAGTTTCCACAGTGACCAGGATACATTATTATAAGACACATGGTTAGGGGCTGTGGGTCCAGTCTGTGGCTTGAGACCATGAAGAAGCAAAGTGCATGTAGCAATAGAGAAATTTGGTAAATGCAACCATGTAATGTTGTGGAAATAGCACAGGGAAGGGGAGGCAGAAAGACCAAGTGCAAAAAGGACTTAGGAGCATTTAAAGTACTTAGGGCAAATGTTACTTCTCTCTCTCTCTTCCTTCCTTCCTTCCTTTCTTCCTCTTTCTTTCTTTCTTTCTTTCTTTCTTTCTTTCTTTCTTTCTTTCTTTCTTTCTTTCTTTCTTTCTTTCTTTCTTCCTCTTCCTTTCTTCCTCTTTCTTTCTTTCTTTCTTTCTTTCTTTTTTTCTTTCTTTCTTTCTTCCTCTTCCTTCCTTTCTTTTTCTTTCTTCTTCTTCCTTCCTTCCTCCCTCATTCCCTCCCTCTCTTTTTCTCCCTTTCTTTCTTCTTTCTCTTTCTTCCTTTCCTTTCCCCTTCCCTTCCTTCCTTCCTTCCTTCCTTTCTTTCTTTCTTTCTTTCTTTCTTTCTTTCTTTCTTTCTTTCTTTCTTTCTTTCTTCTTTCTTTCTTTCTTTCTTTCTCTTTCTTTCTTTCTTTCTTTCTTTTCTTGCATTTTTGTTTCTAACAATGATTCTCTGTAGAAGAGTGGTACATGTTCACTAAGTAGGCCTGATTGCATGCCAACTTGACAATGTTTTGTTTCTGGTGGTTCTAATTTTTCTCAAAAATCAGAGTCTCCATTTCACAATTCAGATAAATCCCTGTGATGCAAGCTGCTATCAGTCTTGTGGTATTGTGCTTCCTAAAGTGTGTTCCATGGAGTACCACTTCAGCAGGATTTTCACAGATACAGAAGAAAATCACAGTTCTGCAATCAAAGAAGTTTAATGTGAACAAAATTAAAACGGCCTGGCTTCCTCAGCGCCATCATGCCTTTCTATTGATAAATTTCCAAGGTGGGCGTAGTATTCAGTGTTTCCCAGACTTCTTTTTTTTTAATTTTTTAATGTTTTTAATTTATTTTTGAGAGTCAGAGAGAGACAGCGCGAGCAGGGGAGGGTCAGAGAGAGAAGGAGATACAGAATCTGAAGTAGGCTCCTGGCTCTGAGCTAGCTGTCAGCACAGAGCCTGACGTGGGGCTCGAACCCATGAACCATGAGATCATGACCTGAGCCGAAGCTGGGCGCTTAACCAACTGAGCCACCCAGGCGCTCCCCCAAACTTCTTAATAAATAAAACACTTCCCCTAGAACACACATTATAATCTTTGGGAAAACCAAGGCATTGGATAAATGCTGTTTTCCAGGAGCCACCAGTGACACCACTGTATCACCCCAGGTAATCATGTGTCTCTACTGTCCCCGCCCCCCCACGCCAGAGGAATCCTTCTGTTATGGTGCCAGCACCTGACACAGTTTTAGAGAAGTAGACTTGTGATCTTTTGCCAGCATGAGTTGAACTCTTCTGCTCTCATCAGAGACAATTATAAATGCAACGTGTCAAAGAGGGTGTGGAAGAGTAGAGTTTGACTGAGGCAAGATGAGTAACAAGCCCGAGTCGATTAGAGGACTTTTAGAGGGTTTCTGAAAAGTTCCCAAGAAGCATGTCTAAAAAACCATCAGAATTGATTTAAAGGAGTTGCTTTTTTAAAAATTTTAATGTTCATTTATTTTTGAGAGATAGAGAGCATGAGCACGGGAGGGGCAGAGAGTTAAGGGAGGCACAGAATCTGAAGCAGGCTCCAGGCTCTGAGCTCTCAGCACAAAGCACAACACGGGGCTCAAACCCACAAACTTTGAGACCATGACCTGAGCTGACGTTGGGTGCTTAATCGACTGAGCCATCCAGGTGTTCCATAAAGGAACTGCTTTGATCCCCCTGAGGTCTGCCAGAGTCTCTAGTGGAGACAGCAGGCTGCCCATTGGAACTTATTAGAGTCATGGAAAAGTTTCTAGAGCACGTGGTGATGGAAGTGACAGCATGAGATGCTTTATGTAGTGGGCGGGGTTGTGGGTGGAGATGCAGGGTCTTGTCCCTGTGTTGATGCTTTACTTACAACATGACTTTGAACAAGTCTCCCACAACCTCTCTTGACCTCAATTTCCTCTGTAACACATGAAAGTTAAGCCCCTGATGTTTTTCACCATCTTTTCCTTTTCACATCCATGCTTTTCCAAATGAAATTAGTTCTATAAAATGGATAAAAAGCATGTGTGCTAAGGTGGAAGTGGGGCTCTGGAGTCCACTGCTCTGCCCGCTTCTCAATGCTCCCCAGAACCCCCAGGCAGGAGGCTGTGGGCCAGGGGTGAGCAATCAGGCTGTGCACTCACCAAGTCCTGATGCATGCTGGGCCCAGGGTAGGGTGGGAAGGGATGCTGGAGGCACTTACCATCCAAAGCTGCTGCTGGTCATCAGGGTTTGCAGTGATGCAGGCCTCGAGCACCCAGACAGGGTGATGTGTAGGTGTAATCTGGTGTGCAGGAAGGAAGGGACAGGGCATCTTGGCCTCCCATGTTTCTACAGAGAGGAATACAGATGGAAAGGAAAGGCTCAAGCCTACCCCTGAAATTAACAGTGGGCTTCTACCAAGGATTTTGTGTCTACCAAGTATCTCATTACAGGAGGCTTTACCAGGAAGTGGTGCTCCTGTCATGAGCCAGGCAAGGCTTCTACCCTCAGGTCGCTCAGTTCCCAACTCGGCATCCCCTGCCCTTCCTTCTTGTTCATATCAACCACCGCATTATCCATTACCTCTAGTTCATCAGAGTCATTCTTGGCCTATTTCTTTAAATGAAGCAAAGAGTTTGCATTTCCTAAGGTAACAACTTCACTGGGATCAATGATTATGTCTCACGTCCCACTCTGACTGGCAAGCCCACTCAGAGTTTTCATGAGACTCTTCCAGCCTGACTCTAATTGAATGGACTGGATGAAAAGGCAGCCACACTCCTCCTGGCCCATCATAAAGCATGCTCCAGATGGGACTACTCTTCCTTCGTATAACCCTTTTAAGCCAGGCTTTGGCTGCATGTTGATTATGGTTGGTGGAAGAAAACTAATGGAACTTAAGGGCCCATCAGACCTTAGAGATCACATACATACCTTCATACTGGTTCCATGAGAGAAGGCAGAGAAATGATTGGCCAGAGTAGAGATTAGATGAACACATAGATGTTTCTAAGCTGGTAATATGCTGAGCCCAGTCTAAGTGGTTTACGTATTATTGAGCTTAACTTTCTCTAACATTACCAGGAAGGAATTAGTAGACTTCCTTTGCGAATGAGAAACTTGAGGGTCACAGACATTAGGTCACTTGTCCTAGTTCGTAGCTGCCTGGTGGTGGATTGGATGGAGCTCCTTCTATGTGGCTCAGACCATATTCTTCCCCCACTTCCCCACTCCCCATCTCTCCACCTTCCTACCCCCACCCCCACCCCCTGGCCGTATTCCATTGCCTACAGCTGTGGCAGTTGGCCTTTTCATTTTTGTGTGTTCTTGCCCCATTTTATTATACTAGAGTTTGGGATGGCTTGCTGATTTAAAAAATGCAATTCCTGGAGGGCCCGGGTGGGTCAGTCGGTTAAGTGTCTGACTTCAGCTTAGGTCATAATCACTTTGGTTCATGAGTTCAAGCCCTGCATCAGGCTTTCTGCTGTCAGCACAGAGCCTGCTTTGGATCCCATGTCCCCCTCTCTCTCTGCTTCTCCTCTGATTATTCTCTCTCTGTCTCTCTCAAAATAAATAAACAAAAAATTTTTTTAATAATAAAACTAAGAACACAAAATTTCCATTAAAAAATAAGAACAGCAACAATAACAAAAAGGAAAAGAAAATACCTTCCTACAGTGATCCCTCTATCCCCCAGCAAGTGGTATTGCTGTCCAGTGTCCAAAGGATGTGCTCCTTTCTGGATGCATATGATTCTTGCATGTTCTGTTGGGAATTCTGTTTTTTTTTTTTAAGTTTATTTATTTTGAGAGACAAAGAGATAGAAAGCATAAGCAGGGGAGGGGCAGAAAGAGAGGGAGAGAGAATCCCAAGTAGGCTCTTCACTGCCAGCTCAGAGCCTGACACAGGGCTTGAACTTGTGAACCATGAGATTAGGACCTGAGCCGAAACCAAGAGTCAGATGCTCAAACGACTGAGCCACCCAGGCACTCATAAAATTCTGGTTTTAAGTTTTATCTGCTGCCTCTTACTTGCAACTAACCCATTTCACTTTAAATCTTTGAACCCAAGTCAGTCCAATGGACATCATAGAAAATATGTCTTCAGCCATAGGACAAGTAAATGATATGCATTCATCAAAATGTGGCAGCCAGCCCATAGACCACAGCACAGCTGTGCAGAGCTGGTTGGTATAGGTTGAATGCCAAGTTCCTGAACCCTGGTTGGGCACCCTTTGTATTATACCTGTGCTAGAATCCACAGGCCTTAGTGCTTTCATTTCTCCTCTGCATCAGAAAGATTAATTCCTTCTTTGTGTACCTCTAACACTAATACCATGCTCCTGCATTTTTTATTAACTTTAAAAAGGGTTTTATTTATTAGCAACAGCATTTGTGAACCAGCCGCCATTAAAACAATTATCAAGTTGCTGTTGACTGTTTCAGAATTTTTATTTCATTTTACTGTTTTTAAATATTTGAGTTATTTTTGAAAGAGTGCAAGTGTGGGAGGGACAGAGAGGGAAGGACAGAGGATCTGAAGCAGGCTCTGCGCTGACAGCACAGAACCCGATATGGGGCTCAAACTCACGAATGAGATTGTGACCAGAGCTAAATTTGGACACTCAACCGACTGAGCCACTCAGGCACCTCAAAGTTTTATTTCACTTTAATAAATATTTGTCAAGTATTTGAAATGTGTCCAGGATAAACCTAAGTATTAAAAAAGGGAGCAAAGAAGTGAAACACTCTGAGAAGTCCTCAAGGAGCTTCTAGTCTACATGAAATAAAATGAAACAGTCTAACAAACTGAATGCACACAAAAAAATTATCATGGATGGTAAATGCTCTCAGAGCTATTAGGAGGAAGCCATCTACGGATCTCAGGGCCTTGAATTGGACCTCAAAAGGTGGGTTTCATCACGACAAATAGAAGGAGGACATTCCATATCCAGAGGGGGCGCTAGGGACAGAAGCACAGAGCTACAGATGAACCTGTGCAATTGACTCAGTCAGGAGGGCTTGGAAAGGCTGTGGCTAACTTTACTCAACAACTTGAGCAGTTCCAGGAGATGAAGATCACCTTGATAGATCCAGGGCCTGGGGTAGGGGGACTCAGAAACTAATTTGAAGATTTATGCTCTATCTTGAGGGTGATGTAGAGTGCTAAAGGGCTGTGAAAAGCTTAATGCCTATGACACTTAATAGATATTCATGGGTAGGAGCAAGTGGAGGCCAGTGCCAGCAGAGAGAACAGTCAGGAACCTATTATAGCAATGTGGGCTGGGGTAGTGAAAATCTGAAGGGTTGGTGCCTATGGGAATAAGAGTGTGAGGAGAGCTGCTAAAAGAGATAAAACAAAAGTCCATGATTTTTAGACATGTAAGATGAAGGGAAGGAGTTGAACCTAGCTCCAAAATTTCAAACATGAGTGTTGGTTGAGATCCTGGTTTGAGGAAGAAACCCAACTTTTATTGAGAATTTGCTTTATAAACACACTATCACACACTGTAATAAAAGCTTTATATGCACTGATTCATTCATCCCATGGATTACCTTGAGAATCAGACATAAATGTAGAATTTTCACTTTGTCCATGAGGATTCTCCATCTTAGCAAGGTTATATAGCTAGTTCAAGTTCATACAGCTGATGGAGCCGAGGCCCCAGCACAGGTGCCTATAGCTTCAAAGTCCATGCTACCAATGTTTACTATACCTACCATACTGGGTTACTAGAAGATGACCCCCTTGTTGGCAAACCCAGTGGACCCTTCTTGTTGACTCTCTGACACAGTAGGCTCTGTGACCATTTCTCTCTCTTCTACTTTGGCTTTGTGGCATTGTTCTTTTCTGTTTTTTTTTTTTTAATTTATTAACAGTTTCTTCTGTCTCTACTGATTTTCCTTCCTCCACTTCCACTTAAACACTGCTGTTCCCAAGGGTTCGGTCCCCACACCTTCCCTGGGCTTTCTTACTTAGTCCTAAGCTCTCATTACTATTAGCAATGATTCAAATATTAGTTTTTTATCTCAAACCTCTGTCTGGAGCAGGGGACTTCTATCTGTCCATCTCCAGACTATCTCCACCTGGATAGCACATAGACACCTCAAATTCAATATGCCTGTGATTTTTCTGCACAAATTCCTTTTCTATCTGTTGATTTTGTGGTTGCTGTTGCTTCTGTGTCACAAGAGGCACTACCTCATACCTGGTATCCAAATCTTAGAGGACAACTAACCTGATCCATCATTTTACAGATGAGAAACATCTCCTATATGCCTTGTTAATTTTCCCCTGGTGTAACCTCAAAAACTCAGAGATGAAGCATATTCCCCAGTCCAGGCCCAACCACAAGCAGAAGCTTCTCTAACTTAGTAGCTCCCTTAACTAATTTTTCATATTAAAAAGAGGTGAGGGGCACCTGAGCGGCTCATTTGGTTAAGCATTCAACTTCGGCTCAGGTCATGATCTCGTGGTTCATGGGTTCGAGCCCTTACATCAGGCTCTGTGCTGACAGCTTAGAGCTTGCTTTGGATTCTGTGTCTCCCTGTCTCTCTCTCTCTCTCTTTTTGCCCCTCCCTTGCTCATGCTCTGTCTCTCTCTGTCTCTCAAAAATAAAGACCTGTTAAAAAAATTAAAAAAAAAAAGTGAGGGAGAGTTACTCAATTCTCCTAAGTAGTTCCCATGTATACAGAAAGTATACATATTATTAAACTTCTGTTTGTTTTTCTCCTGTTAAAAAATAAAAATAAAAGTAAGAGGAAGGAAGATCCAGGTAGATGATTAATATCAAAGAGAGAGTTCTGGAATGATAGAAACAGTTTGTTCGTATTTCCCAGGCTGGGGTGCAGGATGTTGGACAGGACTCGTGTAAACGAATCATAAACTGCTCCATGTCTGGCATATGTGCCTCCTAGAACCTTAGGCTTGAATTTCACCACTTGGAAATACTGTGAGTTCACTGAAAAAAACAAACTACTAATTCAAAAAATGATAACAGTTCTGAGAAGTACACATATAACTTGCAGGCCTTTATCTTTTCCTATCACGCAAAGAATGCTTGGTACTAGTGATTTTGGATTGTGACAGTTTTGTTCAGGATCTTTAAAAAATTTAGGACCCCCCCACCCCCCTGTACCCATTGTACAAAATACATTATTGGGTATAGAGAGGGCTAGAAAATATATTACTTAAGGGTTCCCTTGTACTAGAAATGTGATCAACTCCCCAAACTTCCTTACTCTTTGTACTCAGCCCCAACTGAAGACCAAACTAGAGAATTTATTTCCACTAAAATATGAAAGATTAGACCAGTTATGAAATTAATTGCCTAAAACAGTGATATTTTACATGAGTCCCTGGATCCCCAGAGACTCTGAAGGCAATAATGGCAGTTCATTAACCATTTTTATTGTTTCAAAAGCCAAATAAGAATTACAGATTTATGGGGCACCTGGGTGACTCAGTTGGTTAAGCATCGACTCGATTTCAACTCAGGTAACAATCTCATGGTTTGTGAGGAAACTTCTTGGAATTCTCTCTCTCCCTCTCTCTCTGCCCTTCCCCTACTCATACTCTAAACAAACAAACAAACAAACAAACAAACATATAAACTTAAAAAAAAAATGAATGGCCTTGCTGTCAAGACTTAAAACATTTTATCACTTTAGGTCCCATTTTTCCAAACTAGTAATCTAAAACAGTGGTTTGTTGGTTCCACAATTAAAAATAACTTTGTAAGTATGCCTGGCTGGCTCAGTTGGTAAGGCATATGACTCTTGATCTCAGGGTCATAAATTCAAGCTCCACATTGGGCATAGAGATTATTTAAAATTCTTTTTAATGTATATTTATTTTCGAGAGAGAGAGAGAGAGAGACAGAATGTGAGTGTGGGAGGAGCAGAGAGAGAGGGAGACACAGAATCCAAATCAGGCTTCAGGTTCTGAGCTGTCAGCACAGCCCAACTCTGGACTCAAACTCATAAACCATGAGATAATGACCTGAGCCGGAGTCAGACACTGAACCAACTGAGCAACCCATGCACCCTATAGATTACTTTAAAAATTAAAAAAGAACTTTGTAAAATACTATATACCATAATTTTTTATAGATGTTTATCATACATCTAACATATTAGAAATAGTTGGACATTCTCACCAAGATAAACTTGACCTCATACTTCCCAAACTTATTTGTTCATAGACGCATAATTTCCCTACTAGATTATAGTTCTTAGGGATTTAATTTCCTTCAAGGCAAACACAGGCTTTTGGAGAAGGAAGATGTGCTTAGGGAGAGGTACAGTGGACTTTTCATTTTTGGCAGAACCCAAGGACAGTCTGTGAAAGCTGGATCATATCACTTGTGATTCAAAAAACCCTACCTCAAGGGAAGTGAGACCTTGACTCTACCTGCTCCCACTCCTAGGCCCTCTGGAGCTTTCACTAGGATCCTTGTTTACACTAATCGCTTGTCTTTTGTGACTGGTGAACTGTTAAACCCAGCCACATAATACAGGGTTGGAATGTATTGCCCTGGGAAGGCCCTTGGGAAGGCAGAGTCTCTTTTCCAAGTAGGTTCACTTCTTTGCTTTTTTTTTTTAAATGTTTATTTATTATTTTTGAAAGAGAGCAAGAGAGTGAGCACAAGGAGGGGAGGGGTGAGAGAGACAGAGACAGAGACAGAGACAGAGACAGAGGATCTAACAGCACAGAGCCTTATGCGGGACTCGAACTCACTAACCATGATATCATGACCTGAGCTAAGTTGGACGCCTAACCAACTCAGCCACCCAGGTGCCCCTAAGTAGGTTCACTTCTTAGAGGTTAAAAGGAGACTTTCTCTAAGCAACAGAGTCCCAAACTTGAGGGGTTTTCCCTATAGACTAATGTAACTAAGTAAGTTTTATATATGAGCACAAAGCAACAAGATGTTGGGAAATTTTTGTGGCCTTTGTTGCTTACTTATAAGTGAGCCCTTGGTAGCTCTTGGTAGTGTAGTTGAACACTCTAGGTGTCTTCCCTCATCCCTCACATTCCATTCTCCAGTAAACATTTTGAATATTTTGGTTTAAATTCTTCAAGACTTTGTGCATATTCAAACAAACTATTCATATATATATATGTATATATATGTATGTGTGTGTTATAAAGTCAATATATAGTTAATATATACATGTATAAAAATACTTTTGTCACAAAGTAGGCTCATCCTAGGAATACCATTTAGAACTTTTCTCTTTTATCCACTCAAACATCATCCACATCTTTCTATGGTAGGTCTTACTTTTTAATGTCTTTATAATATCCTAGTATCCCATGTTATAAATGATTCATAATTTATTTAAGGAGTCTCCCTTGATTGATTGATCTTTTAGTCATTTGTAAAATATTTACCTGTTGAAAATAATGTCCCCATCAATATGCTTCTATAACTGTCTTCATATTAATGGACTCTTACTAGAGAAAGGACATCTAGAAATGAAATTTCTGTGTCCCATGTATGAACATCTTTCACTTTCAGAGATACCACAAACTTTCCCTTCAAAGTGACGGTACCGTTGTACACACTTCTCCAATGCCTAGTGTGTTAAGCATCTTTTCTCTTGTTTGTTAGCTATTTGTATTTCCTTTATGAATTGCTTATTCATATCTTTTGCTATTTCCTATTAGATTATTTATCTTTTTATTGTTGATTTATAGGCAATGTTATATTTTATGAACGCTAGTGCTCTATTATATATGGGGAAAATTTTATACCTATTCTTCATTGTCTTCCAAATTCATTTGTGCCTCAGAGAAGTTATAAATTTTATATAGTCACATATGTTGAATTTTTTCTTTCGGCTTTTAGGTTTATGTTATGCTAGTAAGGCTTTTTCTAACTTAGGCCTCTACAACTATTCTCATATTTTCATTTGGTACTTTCTCAAATTTATTATTTTCACAAATATATATTTAATCTATCTGGAATGTATTTTTGTGGATGGCATATGACAGGAATTTTCAAGTTGAGAGGCATATACAGAATATACGATGGTAAGATTATTTATTACATCTGTAAAAATAATTTTTAAAATTGTTTTATGTTTTATATTTATTTTTGAAATACAGAGAGAGAGAGCGTGAGCAGGGGGGCGTCATAGAGAGAGGGAGGCCCAGAATCTGAAGCAGGGTCCAGGCTCTGAGCTAGCAGTCAGCACAGAGCCCAACACGGGGCTCAAACCCACGAACTGAGAGATCATGACCTGAGCCAAAGCCGGACGCTCAACCAACTGAGCCACCCAGGCGCCCCTGTAAAAAGAATTTTTAAAGTCTTAGAAAAAAATGGAATTAGCTATTTCAGCCTAGTATCAATTAGAATCTATGCTTATTTCTCGAGTCATCATATGACAAAACATTTCACATTTGTGAAGATCCTTAAAATTGCCCAAACATTTTTGTATCTGGATTCTCTTTTTCAGCACCATAAGGACCTTATGAGATTGACAGAACAGGTGCTATTATTTGTCTCAAATGATTTTTCTAAGGTCTCCAAGATGATGAATGTTTGTACAGATGCTAGAAATCCGCTCTCTTTACTTCTAATACTCTTTCTACTATCACAGCAATTACAACTTGGGCCCCAGCGAGCACTGTTGAACAATATAGACGTCTTCCCTCCTTTCTGCATTAGAAAAAAAAATCCCAAGGCAGAAAGTCTTGACTGTAATAAAAGTGAAAGACTTGGGTTAAGCAATATAGATTTGTTAAAACTGTTGGTGATGAGGCCTTTCTGCCCATCTCTGGCCTAACATAAATGGTCGTGACTGAGTTACCAACTCGCTAGAAATGGGGCTAGGGTGGGTGCAGGTGCAGGCTTACCCAGAGAGGTGCAAATTGTGCCGGTGTAATTCCTAATACAAGACAGGAGAAAATTGCTAGCACAATTGAGAGTTGTTAACACAATAGAAAGGACTCTGGAGGCAAACCTGATGTGTGTCTCCTGCATCTTTTTCGTCCCCACTGCCATTTTCTGAGGGGATAAAATGAGATGACATTGGGAAGAAAACTACCACACCAGAGCCGACCGTGATTGCTGCTTTGAATGCCGCACAGCTGCGCCAGTGTGGCCAGATTGATCCATTTCAAAGCAATGGTCATTATATTGCATTTTACTCTGAAAATGCAGTGCTTTTCTGTTTCCCGACTTGTCTGTTGTGATGGATGGCATGATGCTTTACCTCAGTACATTATTTTATGTTTAACAATCCTGCATCCTGGAATTAATGGGGGCGTACATTTCCATAGCCCCCACCCCCACCCCACCAGGGAAAGTCTGGACCTTGAAGAGAATGCAGATCAGGGAAGACGAAGTTTGCACAGCAGAAGAGAGTGTCATTTTGTTCAGACAGCTGTTCTCTAGATCTGATTAGATCCAGCATCTAAACGTCACAGCATTATCTCAAGGCTTACTGATCTTTATTCCTGGAGAAAATTCCCATTCTTAAAAAATTTTACTAAAAACCCCCTTTAGTTTCTCTCCTTTATTACTTTAATTTTTAAAAGCCGTTATGCTTTGAAAATGAAAGTTTTGGAGAATTGTTATGTGTGTGCTATGTACGATCTAATCTGTGTACTGTGGATAAGTTCATATGGCCAGGAGAGCTGAAAATTTCCAATTTCCTGGCTTTAAACAGCATAACCATGCAATTTCAATGTCACAATATCTTTATATGTATTTAATAGTAAACTAGAAACAATGGAGACAGAAGACATATTAAGCCCTATCTCATCTTCATTTAATCCAAGAACCTACATACCCCCTTAAAATTATTAAGGATTTTGAATTACTTCCTTCCTAACAAATAAAGAACAAAAATCAGAATTGAAATGGAGTTCACATATATCTTAGATGTATTTTATAATATATATTCATCCTATAAGTTCTGCTATATAAATACTGCTATGAGTTCTGCTGTAAAATAACTAGAAATTAAATAATTTTATTTAGTTAAGATGTGTTGGTAGCTATATTTAAAGGGGGGATATCTGATTTTTAAGTGCCAGCACACATTTTAATTTGGAAAACAAATAATCTGTAAATTATAAGATTTCCTTCCATTATTTAGATTTAAATTTTTCTTAGATATTTTTAGCAAGCATCTCAGCGCTATGTTGTAAAAAAAATTGAATCAGAAAGAAAGAAGGAGGGGCCGTTGGATTAAAAAAAAGATGTTCCACTCTAAAACAAAAATAATCCCTCAATTGGCTAATGGCTGTCTTTAATAGACTCCAGCAAGAAATCCAAATTTCAAGTACTTAGCCCTAGGACATCCACCATTGTTTCTTTCCATGTGGTCTCAGATAGGAAAAGGTGGTAGCCTGTCCTTGGCCTTGTCCTAGGCAGCAGCACTATCTACACAATCTCTTCTTTGACAATCACTCCAGCCTTTAACACATTGAAGTGTTAGAAATTTTTAAAGTCAAGGAAGACATCCTTATACAGGCAAACCTCAACGACATTGTGGGGTCAGTTCCACACCGCACAATAAAAGGAACAGTGCAACAAAGCCAGTCGAATTTTTTGATTTCCCAGTGAGTATAAAAATTATGTTTACATAAGTGTGCAATAGCATGGTGTCTAAAAAAACATCATTCATACCTTACTTTAAAAATTCTTTATTGCTAGAAAGTGTCAACTATCATCTGAGCTTTCACTGAGTTCTAATCTTGCTGGTGGAGGATCCTGTCTCGATGTTGATGGCTGTTCACTGGGGCAGTTTCTGAATATAAAACAACAATGAAGTTTGCCACATGGATTGACTCTTCCTTTCATGAATGATTTCTCTGTAGCACGTGATGCTGTTTGATAACATTTTACCCACAGTAGAATTTCTTTCAAAATTAGAGTCAGTCCTCTCAAACTCTGCTGCTGCCTTATCCACTAGGTTTATGCAGTATTCTAACTCCTTTGTAGTCATTTCAACAATCCTCACAGTATCTCAAAATCTCATCTCGAGAAACCACTTTTGGGGCACCTGAGTGTCTCAGTCAGTTGATTGTCCAACTCTTGATTTCACCTCAGGTCATGATCCCAGGTTCCTGGGATCGAGCTCCCCCTCCCCCTCCCTGCTCCTCATCCAGTTCTTTGCTGAACATGAAGGCTGCTTAAGATTCTCTCTTGTGGGGCACCTGGGTGGCTCAGTTGGTTAAGCATCCGACTTCAGCTCAGGTCATGATCTCATAGTCCGTGGGTTCGCACCCCACGTCAGGCCCTATGCTGACAGCTCAGAGCCTGGAGCCTACTTCGGATTCTGTGTCTCCCTCTCTCTCTGCTTTTCCCCTGCTCATGTTCATCTCTCTATGTCTCAAAAATAAATAAAACATTAAAAAAATTTTATAAAGAGTCCCTGTCTCTCTCTCTCTCCCTCTCTTTGACCCTCTCCCTCACTTGTGCTCTCTCATTCTCTCTAAAAAGAAAAACAAAGAAGAAAGAAAGCACTTTCTCTGCTCATTGCTGGGAAACAACTCTTCATCTGTTCAAGTTTTATCATGAGATTACAGCCATTCAGTCATATCGCTAGGCCTAAGCTCCACTTCTAACTTGGGTTTTTGTGCTGTTTCCACCACATCTGTGGTTACCTCCTCCACCAAAGTCTTAAAGCTCTCAAAATCATCCATGAGGTTTGGAATCAGCTTCTTCCAAACTCCTATTCATGTTTCTATTTTGACATTTTCCCACGAATCATGAATGTTCTTAATGGCATCTAGAATGGTGAATCCCTTCCAGAAGATATTCAATTTTTTTTACCAGATCTGTCAGATAAGTTATTATCAATGGCAGCAAAAGCCTTATGAAATGTATTTCTTAAATAATAAGACTTAAGAGTCAAAATTACTCCTTGCTCGTGTGCTGCAGAATGGATATTGTGTTAGCAAGCATAAAAGTAATGATAATCTCTTTGTACATCTTCATCAGAGCTTGGGTGGTGAGGTACATTGTCAATGAGAAGTAATATTTTGAAAGTAATTTTTTTTTTCTGAGCAGTAAGTCTCAACAGTGGGCTTAAAATATTCAGTAAACCACACTGTAAACAGATGTGCTCTCATCCAGGCTTTGTTGTTCCACTGATAGAGCACAAGCAGAGAAGATTTAACAAATTGTTTTTTTTAATGCTAATTTATTTTAGAGGGAGAGAGAGACAGACAGACTGAGCATGAGCAGGGGATGGGGCAGAGAGAGAGAGACACAGAATTTGAAGCACGCTCCAGGTTCTGAGCTGTCAGTACAGAGCCCGATGCAGCGATTAAACTCACAAACCATGAGATGGTGACCTGAGTCGAAATGGGATGGCTAACCAACTGAGTCACCCAGGCCCCCCGGATGTACCAAATTCTTAAGGGCCCTAGGATTTTCAGAATGGTACATGAGCATTGGCTTCTACATAAAGTCACCTGCTGCATTAGCTCTCTAATGACAGTCACCCTGTCCTTTGAAACTTTGAAGCCAGGCATTGACTTCTCCTCTCTGGTTATGAAAGTCCTAGATATCATCTTCTTCCAGTAGAAGCCTGTTTCATCTGTGTTACAAATCTGTTGTTTAGGGTAACCGCCTTCCCTCATGACTTTAACTGGATCATCTGGAAAACTCGCTGTAGCTTCCACATCAGCATTTCTGCTTCACCTTGCATGCTTACCTTATGGAGATGGTTTCTTTCCTCAAAGCTCATGAACCAACCTTGCTGGCTTCAAACTTTTCTTCTGCGGCTTCCTCAGCTCTCTCAGCCTTCACAGAATTGAAGAGACTTAAGGCCTTGTTCTGGATTAGGCTCTGTCTTACAGGAACATTGTGGCTGGTTTGATCTATCCAGACCACTCAAAATTACCCCATGTCAGCAATAAGACTGTTTTGCCTTCTTATCATACCTGTGTTTACTGGAGTAGCATTTTGATTTCCTTTAAGAACTTTTCCTTTAAATTCATGACCTGGTTTTTGGCTCAAGAGCCTAGCTTTCAGCTTATCTCTGCTTTCAACATGCCTTCCTCACCTAGGCTTAATCATTTCTAGCTTTCGATTTAAAGTGAGAGATATGTGACTCTCTTTTCCAGTTGAACACTTACAGGCCATTACTAATTAGCTAAATCTCAATATTGTTATGTCTTAGAGATCAGAGAGGCCCAAGGAAGGGGAGAGAGATGAGGTAATGGCATGTTGGTAGGTTGTCGGGAACACACAACATTCATCATTAAATTTGTCATCTTGCATTTGCAGTACCCCAAAACCATGGAAATAGTCACATCAAAGATCACCAATCACCAGACAAAATAATAATAATTAAAACGTTTGAAATATTGCAAGAATTACCAAATGTGACACAGAGACAAAAAATGGGCAAATGCCGTTGGAAAAATGCTCCCGACAGACTTGCTTGAAGTAGTGTTGCCACAAACCTTCAATTTGTGAAAAAACAAAGCAACAAACAAACAGAAAAAACCCCACCAACTACCTGTGAAGCACAGTAGGATGAGACAGGCCTTTCTTTAACTTCCTTCCTTCATGCTTCACAGTGTTGTGATTGTTAAAGAGTTGAAGATTTCATCATGTTTTGCAATTGTTTTTTGCTGTCACTGTGTACTATTTGTTTTTAATGGGAGTGAGGCAGGACAGCAGAGAGTCTGCAGAAGAAAAGGGTGCTTTACTCAAGCATCATTTCTATAAAAGAAACTCTTGCTCCTGGTAGAGAAATCAGAAAACTCAGAAAGGTATAAAGAGATTTTTTATATTTATTTTTATTTTCGAATATAGTTTATTGTCAAATTGGTTTTCATACAACACCCAGTGCTCATCCCAAGTGCCCTCCTCAATGCCCATCTCCCTCTTTTCCCTCTCCCCAGTCCCCATCAACCCTCAGTTTGTTCTCAGTATTTAAGAGTCTCTTATGATTTACCTCCCTCCCTTGCTGTTTGAAACTATTTTCTCCACTCCCCCACCCCCATGGTCTTCTGTTAAGTTTCTCCAGATCCACATATGACTGAAAACGTATGGTATCTGTCTTTTTCTGACTGGCTTATTTCACTTAGCACAAAACCCCCCAGTTCCATCCATTTTGCTACAAATGGCCAGATTTCATTCTTTCTCATTGCCAAGTAGTATTCCATTGCATATATAAATCAGAAAGGTCTAGAAAGATTTGTTTTTTTTAATCACCCCAAACCTGAATCTCCCCAAGAGATAGTCATTGTTTAACATTTTAGTGCACTGTCTTCTGCTTTATCTTTGGACATATATGTTCCTATAGTTAAGATGATACTATAGCTTGGACAGTAGATCTCAAATATTTTCCAGATATTTCCAGTAAAATCTTAGAAGCACCATGGTCATTATTTTACTTAACATTTCATCTCATGTATATTCCATAATTTCCATAACCATCTCTATTGTTGGATACATAGACTGTTACCAATTGTTCATGAAGAATTTTAGATGGAACTTCTACATTCAGTTTAATTCCTTGCTCACAGAACCATAAGCATCTTACTCTATAGCACTCACAGGATTACTCTATAGAGCTTAATAACCTGAAGGTAATTCTTAACTAGAATATTATTATTTTCAAGACCTATGGAACCTAGGGAGATAGGAAAATAATACTTAAGAATCAGTTACTGCATACCTCATGTTTTAGAAAAGTCAAGATGTGAATTACCAAAGATCTACTCCTTTAGATCCTTTTGTAAAACTACATAGAAGTGTGGTTCCATAAAAATATGACATGAGCCATAAATGTGAGCCACGGATATAATTTTGAATTTTCATATAGCCACATGAAAAAGTAGAAACAGAGGAAATTAATTTTAATTTACTTATTCCAAAACCCCCCACGTATTATCATTTCAAATGCCATCAGTCTGAAAACTTATGAAAGGGATATTTTTTAAATATTTTTCATACAAAGTGCTAGAAATCTGATATATATTTTATCTTTACAGCCCATCTCTATTTAGTCTAGCTACACTTCAAGAGCTCAATATTTACATGTAGCTAGTGGCTACCGTATTGGACAGCACAGCTGTACAGAAAGGATGGGCATTAGATACAGAGGTGGATTCCATCTCAAGTTTGAGCCAGTTCTGTCACTCGTTAGCTAACTTCAGGCAAATCACTTAACTTCTCTATGAAGTTTGGAAATAATAATAGTAACTACTATGTAGAGTTGATATAGGGATTGATGAGACAATCCTTGAAGTAAGTTCTCAATAAACATTTTATATAAAAATCCTGAAAAAGTATAGCTAATGATCTTTCTCTAACTTAACCAATTAGTTTTAGTATCCATAGGCTTTCCCCTTAATCTTGTCACTATTTTCCCTAAGAATGAATTATTTAGAAGATAATAACTGTTCTCATGCTTTGGCTTCTAATGGAGGCCATTGCCTAGATAACCAAAGCAACATGGAATCATGTACCTCTGTGTTATTTCTATAAATGAATGAAGGTCCTTTTCTATGACTCATGTTGGGCCTCTTCTAGTAAAGGTCTGCACTATTTCCCTGTGGCCTGTTGGATAATATATTTCAAACATAGTTTCCCCAAGTGGTGGATGGGAATAATGAGGGAATCATAGGTTCCTAGCATAGCTACCTTCTTTGCCTGGGGGCTGCCATGATAATATGTATAGGTTACTTAGGAAATATTTAAGCCAATTCTGCCTCTACTATTCCAGCCTGAAACAGAAACAATTGAAGAATGTAGCAGAAGTTTCTGAGCCTGAGAGATTGCTTCTCATGCTAATTCAAGTGTGTGTACATCAGTGCTTCTGCCAGAGGAAGGGAGACACCCACTGGGGGAGCCCATGTGGGAGATGCGAATGAAGTCTCCCTTTGGTTGACCCTGGAGGTGGATTGGATTCCTTAAAACAGATGGATCCTGGTTGCACACATAGCCTTTGCAGTTAGAGAATGTGACAGAGGCTGATGCAATTCCTACATTTAAGGTTAGCAGCCTTGATGACCAGCAGCCCTCTGCAGGCCCATTGCACTTCAAAGGCATAACTGGGAACCCACTGTTGAATTCAGAGGTCACACTAAGGTGTGAATTCCTAATGGTTGCCACTTCTCTATATATGCTCTGGAGTACTGAAAATTGGCTGTTAGCCTCCAATGTTTTATATATTGATTATAAACCGTCATGTTTTTTAAGGGTAATTTAAGTAGAAAATCATGATGAGCACTATCTGCTTTTCATTACATTCATATATTATTGTGATCTCTTTATTGTCATTGTATTTGCTGAAAACACCTGTCAATTTACCTGTGGCCACACCAGTCCTTGTTCCCCTTCATTGTAGGAAAGGTGTTCCTATTCCGGTCAAATCTCCCAAAGTGACTTCCCTTCTCTCCTCAGTCTTCAACCTTGATCATTCTTGACTGGCTCCATCATATCTATTCTTATATCTACTCGAGTTCCTGCTCGTCTTAAAAAAAAAAAAAAACACAAAGCCTTGCTGAACCCCACATTCTCTCCAGGTATTGCCTGATCTCTGTCTTCCTAGCATGGCCAGGCATGAGGAACTGGCATCAGTTGCTGCATCCTTTCTCCCACCCCACGGCCTCCTCAAGTCACTGTCATCTGACTCCCCTCTGTCCACTGAAACCCCACTTCTCTCACTAGTCGGACAATGTGCTCCCTGTACTAAATCCAGCCGACATTTGATTCCCCTTCTCATATGACCTCTCTCAAGTGTTTCATGCTGTTGTCTCTTCCCTCCACCATCAAATCATTTTTCCTGTGGTTGGTGACACTGCACTTTTCTATGGGTTTTTCTCCTCTCACGTCTTTATTTCACTAGGCCTTCTTCTGTCCCTCCTGAGAATGTGCTTCCCTACTCTATTTTTCTCATGCATTTGGTCCCATGGCTTCAATGGAATTTAAATACCACGAATTCACATACTATATTTTGACTCCAGGTTTTTCTTCTGGCTCCCATCATACCTCCAAGGTTTTACTAGACACTTTTACTCAGATGTCCCAATGGGCATCTCAAACCAAGCAGGTCCAAAACACAGACCATATGTTCTGTCTAAATTTGGTCACTTTTGAATGTGAAAATGGTACATTCCTAACACTTAAGTCTCAATAACAGGCATAAATAAAAACCATTTCAGGCAAGTTAGGACACGTGTCTAGGGCTGACTTCATTAGGCACAACAGGTGAAGCCCAGTGACCATGATACTTTTAGGGGCCCATGTCAATGTTTTAATTTTAATTTTGTTTAATATCAGATGAAAAATGAATATAATAAAGGTATTTACAAATACAGTGTATAATAATAATAAACATATGATAAAATATGGTACAACAAATATAATATAATAATGAATCTAGCTAGATTATATCTGTCTTAAAAAATTTTTTTACATTTATTTATTTTTGAGAGAGTGAGTGAGACAGAGTGTGAGTGGGGGAGGGGCAGAGAAAGAAGGAGACAATCTGAATCAGGCTTTAGGCTCTAAGCTGTCAGCACAGAGCCCAGCAGAAGGCTCAAACCCATGAACTGTGAGATCATGACCTGAGCTGAAGTTGTACACTCAGACGACTGAGCCACCAAGGAACCCCTATATCTGTCATTATACCAATGCAATCTTAAAATAAAATTTTGATTTTTTTTTAATGAAGAAAGAAGCTCCAATATCTGAGGGACCTCAAAAATCCTTGCTCTCTTTCCTGATTTCTTCATCTCACAGACTGGCCTCCTCCTCATCTGCTCAAAACGTGGGTTTCATCCTGGCGTGCCCTCCACCCCTGGCCTTTCCATGCTCACACCACTCATTAGAAGTATACCTGTGATGTAGCTATTCCTTAAGTTCACTTTCCATGAAGGAAATCTGTCCCCCACATGTCTTTATCCCAGGTCAGTCCGCAAATCAGAGTGTGCTTTTGCCAAACACATTCCCATTTTTCTTGTTGTCTTCATTGATGTTTCCTCCTCTCCCTTCATCACAGCTTTCTGTGTCCTGCTGAGCAGAGACATGTTTACCCCTGCCACACAGCCCCCACTGACCTGAGGCCCCTGCCCCAGGCCCCGCCTCCTCTCTCCCATGGAATGTGAAGGAAGAGCCTCTCTCACCTCAGGATTCCTCTGTGGTGTTTGGGGCTGGAGGGTTTATCCCTTAAATTCTTTGTCAGAGAGAGCAAATATGGCTCAGTCACCAAAGCAGCCCCACATTTTTCTAGATTATTCTTAATGTTTGATTTTGAGAGGAATCGCAGCTCTTGAGAATGTTGACTTTATCTTTAATGCTATGAATAATGAGAATGAGATTTCTCTACAGTGCCCTCGTGTTGACCGCATGGAGGGTTACTCAACACCATCACTGAGCCCGCTCTGTTATCATGTTTTATCTGGTGAATTAGCATCTGCTCCATAGATTGGACCAATGCAGATGAGGGAGGTAGGAAGACAAAGAAAGCTTTCCCTTCCCAAAATAGGCTTCCTCACTGCTCCACAGACATCTAACTAATAATGACTTTGCTACTCTAGTTTTGAAATCTTTTTTCATCCACAAATGAGCCTAGGACTGAAGAAAAGTTAAAAAGAAATAGACACGTACAAACACATACCCCACATCTTGGGTTAGCAACAGATTTAAAATTCTAGAACACTGAAGTTTCCCAAATACCATGCACAACATAATGATATGAGTCTATAACATGAAGCATAAAATATAGGTCAATAGGACCTTAGTCTGTTAAAAATCAGGAACACATTGGTGCCTACCAGCAGAAGTCAATGCACATAATTAAAACACATCCATTTCATTAGAAGGATGGACCTCATTCAGAAAAAAAAGTTCATAGAAAGCCATAAAATGTATCTATAGACTCATAGACTCATGATTTACTAATTAACTAACCAATCTTTTCTCTACTATGTCTTCACTTTAGACACTTTTACCTTTCTTTAGATGCTACCTACAGTTATCAGGATTTTCTCATAAAATAATTTATTTTTATAATAAAAATTAGGCTAGGATAGGGGGATACACATGTATAATTCAGTGTTCATTATTTAATGTATTCATCTATAGGAGGCTGGCCCATGCTGCCCTTCACCCCGGCTCCACTCCCAATTTTAGATGATTCAGAAACCACGACAATCTCCTCAGGACTTCCCCAGTGCTGCCCTCACACAGAGCTTAGGGCAGGGATGAGTCAGCCAGGCCAGCCATGATGGGTTTGACTAGTGATGTCTGCTCTGGGAAGTCGGAATGGGAGGGGCTAGAGGTGGAAACCATGATGGGTCTGACTAGTAATGTCTGCGGTGGCAAGACGTGGGCAGGTAGGGGTGGAAACCAGGATGGGTCTGACTAGTAGTGGGAAGTCATGGAGGCTAGTGGGGGAAGCCATGATAGGTTTGGCCAGGAGTGTCTGCCTAGGGAAGTTGTGGCAGGCTAAGGGTGGAAGCTCAAGTGTGCTGCTTTGTTGCATTCTCTGGGATCAGAGTATTTGGGGAGACCACCCAAATTTGGAAAAGAAGAGAAATAAGAATGCCTTTGGAGGTTGTAGTTTAGAAACAAGCCATGACAGACAGAGACAAAGTCACTTGCAACAGACTTGGCCTCTGGTTTCACCAGAAGTCCGTTGCCCAGCGATGGAGCAGCACAAGTGGGTAGGATTCCACCAGGCACTTTGCAGGGGCGGAGTCAGCACAGCCTGAGAACTTGATCCAAAGGGCCTGACAGCGTTGTGTAATCATCAGCTCACAGCTTGATTCCATCACGTATGAGATGCCTGATTTTCTATCCACTAAGATTTTTAACCTTTTCAAATTAAGGAATATCTCACAATCATACTTATGGTATATAGCATTTTATCTTAGAAGTTATTACACTGATGCTATATTTTAAACTCAGTGATTTCTCTGAATAGAAGAATCTAACACACATCTTATTGCCCTTGCTATAAATCCATGTTTACAAACATAGATTCTAATTGTAAATTGTATATCATGTAACTCTGCCTGTATCAGTTTTTTCCCAAGCTTTCAAGAGATTTAAAAAAAATCTTTCTCTAAATATTAAAATGTTACCATCCCTCACTTTTATATGCCCTGTTCCCCACTCTCCCCACCCTGTGAAAATCTCTGTATATTTCCATTGAATAAGGAGAGGTTATGGAGTTTTACATTCTCAAGTTTGATTGCAAAAAAAGTCTTCATTTTTTATCTTCTAATTATTATAATGTTGTAAGTATAATAGAAGTTATGTTAGAAATTGTACTATTAAATCTATTTTTTAAATTACTCATGCAGAAACTCTCCATGAACAGTTTGGAGAAGCATGGCCTACCAGCAAAGAATATATTATCATTAAGTTAGATTTAATATGTTGCCATTTGGATGTTTACAAATCTTGTGAGTCTGGTAAATGTGAGTCTGTCCGTGAGAAAAGCTGTTCCCTGTGAACTAACAGAATCACAGTAATCAAGTTCACAGAGAGGGCAGATCTGGGAGCAGATCCTGGACTGTGGTAACACCCCAAAGACTGGCCCCCGATGGGGCTACTTGGCAGAGAAACTGCCTGCCTCCTTTCTCGGGGCCTGACATCCCTAGAGGCCCAAGGACAATGCTTGCATTGTATCCTCTGATTATGGCTAGTTTCCCTTCTCTAGATACTTCCACCCTGTTAGGGCATTTCTTTTCATGCCCAACGCAAGCTGACCAGGTGTGTGTCTGGAGGAAGGACAATCTGAGCTGAGTTTTATTAGGGGAGCAAAAGCTATCTCTTCATAATTAAAATGCATCTGGATCATCTCTGAAGGTCTTCTGGAAGCCTGAGTTTCCAGGGTTCTGGCCTCCAGATAATTGGAATTACAATTACATTATGGTAATATGATAGTATTCTACTTTGTTAGAGGCAGAAAACCTACATGGAGACTGGTATCTTAAGTGCTGTGGAATGAGCCCAAAAGACCAGGGAGGGTGTTCCTTTGTTTCATCATTGAGGTGGAATAACGTGATGCTGGAAAACATGTGTGTTGGTGCTACACTCCCTGGGTTCAGATCCCAGTTCTGTCACTTTTACTGGGTTGGGCAAAGTTACTTAACCTCCCTGTGCCTTGCTTTGGCTCTTTATAAAGGATAGGTCACAGAGTGCCCTCTCCTTCCAAAGTTGGGGTGGTCATGGGGATTAACTGAGTTAGTGTATATTATGTCTGCCTTCTGATAAACCCAGTGTGAGTTCTTGCTGTTGTTATTATTATCCGTGGGACTTAGAGAGACCACACAAATACATGCACATGCACACACGATCTATGGCACTGATTCTCAGTCTTTAAAACACATAGAAAACATTTGGGCCTCTTTGTTCCCCTCAAGTTTTATTGAGATATTATTGACATGTATACAGTACTATGTAAGTTTCAGGTGCACAGCATAATGATGGAACTTACATGCATCATGAAATGTTTACCACAATAAGTTTAGTTAACATCCATTGTTTCTTATGAAATGTAGCTTCTACCTTTTGTCTACCTTCCTTCAATCCCCTTCCTGCCACCATTTGCTTCTGATAACCACAAATCTGATCACTTTTCCTTTGAGTTTGGGTTTGCTTGGACTTTTTTTTTTCATTTTTAGATTTCCCCATATAAGTGAGCTCATACAGTATATTTCTCTCTCTGGCTGACTCATATCACTTAATATAACACCTTTGAGGTCCTTCCAAGTTGTTGCAAATACCTGGGGATTTTAAGTGTGGGGACCACAGATTCTGATCCAGTAGGTCCAGGGTGATCTGAGACTGTGCAGTCATTGCCTGCCCACAGACCACATGTTGAGTTGCAGGGGCCTGGAGCAGATGAAGAACAATGTGTATGGAAACTATTAAGCATGGAAAATGAACGTGGCCCCAGTTATAATCACTCGATGTCCACTGGCAAGTTTTCAGAGCTGGTGGGGAGTGGGGAGGATTCGGTTCTGGCCTGACACAGCCGTTGACCACCTGCATGTCATATCACTCGGGCCTGCCACTTAAGTGCATTGTATTTCATTTTCCCCGTCTTCCAAATGGGGATAATAATACTTGCTCTCCCTACTTCACAGGATTGTTGTAAGGGTCAAACGAGAAAATGTATGTGAAAGCTCTTTGAAAAATTAAAAGTGCTGCCCAATTGTAAAGGGATCAATAGTGGCAGAAGGAGGGGCTGGCCGAGTGATGTTTGGCTGGGAACAGAGCTCCCCAGAAGAGTAAATTCTGAGCTAGTGCTGGAAGGAGGCAGCAAGAGGGGCCAATTTACTGTTATTCCAATTGGGAAGTAGCTGTGAATGCAGAAACAGCACAAAGACAGAGGCAAATCAGTCCAGTTGTGTGGGTCCATGCACACATGAGAACCACAAAAGCTAAGGGGCTTCCTCAGGGGAGGGTCCATCCTGAAGAATTAATGGGCTATTGGGTTTTTTAAAAACAGAGGACAAAAGCATAAAAGAGAAGGTAGAGCACTGCATCTGAAATCTCCATTGAAACCTTTTGAGTTGATGCAAAGACAAAGGAGGAATTGTTTTACAAAGCATTTTCAATGTTGATCATTTGGCAAACAAGCCCCACCATCTGCCCACTGGTTCCTGGCTCCACTGGGCCTTGATGCTACTAAGGATTAGCTTGTGTCTGCATTGAAGGCTTGATCCCAGAATTGCATGGGAAACTGTGGCTTTACGTCTTTGCCACCTTGGTCATATGCCTTCTACCCAGGTCAGGGCCAGCTCAGAAGGACCTGTGCTTAGTTTAAGGCCCAACAGTCATGGTCTTGAAATTCCTAATAATTTTTAACAAAGGACACTGCATTGTCATTTTGCATTTGGCCCCTTCTCTCCTTACCAGCTGCCCACTGCTGACCTTCCACCAACCTTTTCCTTTTGCCTTCTAGAACATCATTTGATGATAATTTGTCACATTGATGGCTCTCCATTGCCTACCCATCAGTATCACATGAAGCATTTAAAATAACATAAATATGGGGCACCAGGGTGGCTCAGTGGTTTAAGCCTCCGACTTCAGCTCAGGTCATGATCTCATGGTTTGTGAGTTCAAGCCCCGTGTTGGGCTCTATGCTGACAGCTAAGAGCCTGGAGCCTGCTTCGGATTCTGTCTCCCCCTGCTCTCTGCCCCTCCCATGTTCATGCTCTGTGTCTCTCTGTCTCTCAATACAATTTAAAAAACATTAAAAATTAAAAAAGAATAACTCAAATATTTAAGTTCCACCCCTACATATTAGACTAGAATTTCTGGAGCTGGGTCCTAGGCATGCATGGTGAAGGTATGCATATGATTTTAATGTGCATCCATTCCAGAGCTGAGAATAAGTTTTCTGTTTGCAGAAAGTATTCTCTACCTTCTGGTTTTAAAAGAAACTTGGCTGTCCAGCATGGATGTGGCTTTTTTTCACAGTCCTTTCAAGTAGAGACTGCTCATTCTTCACCCCTCTATACATGCTGACATCAGAAGGTCAGTATTGTTGCATCCCCCAAATGTTACAAATACACCATTACTTCTCTGTTGTATCCCTTTGAGAACCTTGCTCTTCTTTGATATTCTACAGATGTTATTTCTGCTGCCAAAGCCCACCCCCACTCCACTGGTCATCATCTGCACACTGCGGACATGCACTCTCATATCTAACTCTGCCATCACCCAGCACCTTCTGCTTTGAAAATCATGGGCTAATCTTGACCTCATTCTATGTCATCTTTCAGCCCTTGTTCCTGTGGTGCCTCTTCTTTCACCCAAATAAAGCAACACTCACAGTTTCTGGGGATTAGAAGGTGAACATATCTCTTGGGGGCCACTATTCGGTGCACTATGCCAACCTACAATTCTGCAGATTAGAAGCACACAAAATCAGCAGCTTCTTCTTTCTGTCCTGTTACTTGTTCACAAAGAGCTCATGTCTCCATTCCTGTCAATGGCTGTCCTGAACATCCCCAATCACCCCCTCAGATCGAACCATTCCTACCTATCTCACAGCAGATGAACTGCTGTTTTCCTTCACTTAGAAAATTAAAGGTTGCTTTTCCACCAGCATCTTCAAAACACACTCATTCTCTTTCCTTCTGGTACCAAGAGTGGTTTTCCCTTCTTGTTCAAAGCCTACATCTTGCACGAGCTCTGAGTCCATGCCTCCCACTCCTTTGAAGACCTTATTCCATGAAGAATACCAACTTTCTCACTAATAGTTTTAATCTTTCCTTCTTAACTATCCCCTTCTCAGATTGTACAGGCTTTAGTCTTTCCCATCTTTTTTTTTTAGTCACTGAGCCAGCCAGGTGCCCCTTCCATGAGTAGAGTTTTTTTTTTTTATAATAGTTTATTGTCAAATTGGTTTCCATATAACACCCAGTGCTTCTCATCTTTAAACAAACAAATACTTCACTCATACTATCTTTTTTGCTTTTGAATCCAGAAGACTTCCAACTTTTTAACTTCAATTTATAGTAAAAAAACACATTTCATATTGGGACTCAGTATGCACATAAATATAACTGGAACTAAAATTTCTTGAAATAATACTTGTCCTTAATATGTGCCAAACATTTTGTTTCTGCCTTATTCTACTCTTTTCTTTCTTTCTTTCTTTCTTTCTTTCTTTCTTTCTTTCTTTCTTTCTTTCTTTCTTTCTTTCCTTCCTTCCTTCCTTCCTTCCTTCCTTCCTTCCTTCCTTCCCTCCTTCCTTCTTTCTTTCTTTCTTTCTTTCTTTCCTTCCTTCCTTCCTTCCTTCCTTCCTTCCTTCCTTCCTTCCTTCCTGCTTGCTTGCTTTTTCTTTCTTTCTCTCTTTATTTACTTTCAAGTTAGTTAACACACAGTGTAGCCTTGGTTTCAGGAGTAGAACCCAGTGATTCATCTCTTACATATGACAACCCATGCTAATCCCAACAAGTGCCCTCCTTAATGCCCATCAACCATCTAGCCAATCCCTCCACCCACCTCCCTCCAGCAACCCTTAGTTTATTCTCTGTATTTAAGAATCTGTGTTATGGTTTGCTTCCCTCTCCTTTTTATTTTTCCATCACTTCCCCTGTGTTCGTCTCTCTGTTCTTTTACATTCTTTACTATTGTGTGTGTATGTTTTTAATGGTGGTTGCAACTCACTAAATTTATTTTCTGTCCCACTAAGGACTATACCCTGCATTTTGAAAATCACTGATCTAACCTGTCTTGCCTGTTTAAACATATACTCTTTACTTTACTTCCTGTACATCTGTCCACTTATTGAAATGCGGCCTCAATCTCAATTATGCCAATGAAAGTAGTCATGTTAGCATTTATTACTCTAAATAGTAATTTAAGTAACAAGAATGTGTTAATGGGTCTAGTTGATAACTTTCTCTTCTCTTACTTAATCCCTCAAAGCATTTGGGATGGTTGGTCAATGGTACCATTCTCTGACCAAGTCTTCCCTTCCTTGGCCACTAGAGACCTTTGAACCCTGAGTTCTTATCTTGAGCACTGAATATTTCTCTTCAGTTAACTCCTGGGATCCTCCTTCCTGCTGCGATCATAAACTGTTGCTGTTCCCCAGAATTTCATCTTTAAGTGATTGCTCTTCTACCACACATGTCCTGGAAGTTATCCACTCTATGGTTTTATGTGGCACCTGTTTGTTGGTTTTTCCAAGTCTGGGTCTCCACTTAACCCCTCTTCCTTGAGCATCTGGCACTATCAATATCTCCATGGGCACTTTGTACACATGATCCCCAAATCTGAACTTTTTATTCTGGGGAAATCATGCGTTCTGTAAACTAGGTTGGCAACAATTGTGTTTTCTAACCAATAATTCCACTTTTTCTTAGACCTGATGATGCCAAGAGCTCTTGTAGACCACCTTCTCTTATAACATCCATTGGTCAAAGAGTAAATTTAAAAATTGGCATTACTATTCCTGATCCACAGTGGTGGATATGCTATCCAAATCTGAATTATGATGTCATGCTCCAAGCTAAAGTATGAACATTACCATGTTCTTAATATAAAACCACTAAGAATTTAGTATTCCACCCAACCTGATTTAGAACAGTAAGTCCAGGATGATACCTGCATCCCCCATCAAGTTTTGCAAATGCCAGGGACCTCCTTTCCACAGAGTCCCAGTCCTGTTCTGATAGATAATAATGAGGGACAATTTCATGTGTCTGTCTAGTCCATGGGAGATGGCAAATTGGTCCATGCAAATGAGCTATTAAATCATGGACTTATTTGCACAGCAATGGACCATCATGAAGATTAGAGTGACCCCTATCCATTAATTTTTCTTTTCCTCTATTTTGGTTATCTTTCCCCACTCAGGTGGAGGAAATTTGGATCAAGGCCAATTTATTTAATTGGATTTTTAAAAGAAGCACAAAAAATATCAAGCAGCCCTTTTAAGCTCTTTGAGTGAGCTCAACAAGAGCCAAATCAATTAAGCGAATTGCTTTAAAAAAATAACCTACCAACTCCAAATAACCTCTTCCCTACTTGAGAGATAGTGTATGCTAAGGTTTACGCAGAACAGATTTTCCCAGCTGAATACCAACTTCTCAAAAATGGGGATTTACAAGGAAAATGCTGACAGGAACCTCAGCCATGGTTGCAAAAAGAGTGCAGCTCTAATGCAGCAGGGCCATAATGATAGCAGTCAGGGGACAATACAATACCAGCCTGAATACTTACCAAGCCTATGGCTGTGACCTGATTTACTCATGCCCTTGGTGGGGCACTCCTGTTCAAACTGTCTGCGCCATTAGTCCACTTAAATAAATACACATTTAAACTCAGAACACTGCATGGGCAGAAGGTTGCATGGTTTCCTTTTTCCCCTTTGTTTGCCACCTCCCCTCTCACCTACCATTTCATAAGCAGGAACCCAGAGCTGCATTTTCTTTTGAGAGGTAATATGTAACCAGAACAAACAGAGGACATAGGAAAAGTGGAGAAAAGTTAGATATATAAGCAAGAAAAAGTGAGCTATTGATTTTATTGACTGGTCTGTTAACTTCTGACATTGCAATAAAGTCTTATTTATTTGTATACAGAAGACTCAATTACATAGATACATATCATTTTAACAACTGGGTTATTTACAGGAGAATTGCTGGTTCATAAATAATATAGACCTGGGATTTCTCAAGCTACTGTTTAGCCATTGTTACCTAAGGAAGTGGCAGTGAGCATGGATACACCTCTGTGCGATCATTAGGTCGGCAGTCCCATAGGCTAGGAGGAAGAAGGGGTTGTGGGAAGAGGAGCAGGAATGAACTAAGGACAGCCATCTTGGTCCAGCTAAAACATATGGTAAATACTCTTGGGGTAAACAGATCCCACGCAGAGCCACAGAACTGTTATTCCTTTTGCCAGCACTGGGAAGCTGTCACTGGAGATGGCTGGCTTAAAGGACTAGGTCTTGAAACTTCCTTTTCAATCGTACAAGCCATTGCAATTATATTCCAGGCTTTACATATTATTTTTTTTCTTCCAGGCTTTATATTTTTAAACATGACGGGTATGTCTCAGAGGAAGTTTTATAGCAATAGGATCTAGCATTCCCAAACATCTTCTCTTGGCAGGGCAACTAGTGGAGATGGAGAGAGACATCCTGGAGCAGCCCCTCATTACCTAGAGTTCCCTAGAGCCTTGTTCAGGGGGGGACTGGGGTGGGGGGGGCTCCTGAAATAATTCTTTGTTTAACTGTTCATCTAATGCATAGCTTCCCTGCTAGCTATAAACCACAAAGGCCTGGGGATCATGCTTGGTGACCATTTGGTAAATATTTGTTGGGAAGGAGTGAACTAATTAAATAATCAGGAGAAGCAGGACCACACAGTATTATTTTTATGTGTCCTCAGCATATTGCAAAATACCCTCCACCTGGCAAGAACGTAATATCGCGAACAGTGAATGATCAAAGAGTTGCATAGCATCACCATTTTCAGATGAGGTGGCTAAGTTCACAATCTTGACCTCAGAGACCCCCGAGGAGAGCTCCCCTGCAGAGCAAGAACCAGAGAGCAAGTACAGGGAAAGGGCAGCTGCAAGAAAATGCAAACATATCTTGGCTATTGTGAATGATACCACAATAAACGTAGGAGGACAGAATCTTGTTGAGATTCTGATTTCAGTTCCTTATGCTAGACACTCAGGATTGAGATCATTGGATCCTATGGCATTCTATTTTTAATTTTAGGGGGAAGAATTCTTTATTGTTTTCCCAGAAGCTGTATCATTTTAGGTTCACACCAATAGTGCATAGGGGTTCCAGTTTCTCTACATCCTCCCCAACATTTGTTATCTTGTTTTTTTGATAATAGCTGTCCTAACAGGTGTAAGATGATATCTCATTGTCCACAATAGCTAAGATATGGAAACAACTTAAATGTCTTGCTGTGAATGAATAAATAAAGAAAATGTGATTTGTACATAAAATGGAATACTATTCACCCTTTAAAAAAAGAAAGGGCACTCGGGTGGCTCAGTTCGTTAAGCATCCGACTTTGGCTCAGGTCATGATCTCACAGCTGGTGAGTTCAAACCCCATATTGGGCTCTGTACTGACAGCTCAGAGCCTGGAGCCTGCTTCAAATTCTGTGTCTCCTTCTCTATCTGCCCCTCTACTGCTCATGCTCTCTCTCTCTCTCTCTCTCTCTCTCAAAAATAAATATTTTTAAAAAAACTTTAAAAGAAGAGAGAAGGAAACCCTATCATAGGCAACATGGATGAACCTGAATGATGATACGCTAAATAAAAAAAACTAGTCACAGAATGACAAACACTGCACTATTCCACTTATATGAAGTACAATATTATACGAATAGTCAACCTCATAAAAACAGACTGCAGAATGGTGCTTGCCAGGAGTTGGAGGAGGGGGGGGAGTTGTTTTTTGATGGGTATAATGTTCTAGTTACACAAGACGAATAAATTATGTAAGTACAGCATTGTGCCTGTAGTTAACAATACTATATTGTGCACTTAAAAAATTTGTTAAGAGCATAGATCTCATGTTAAGTGTTCTCATCACCATAATAAAATAATAAAATAAAATAAAGTACATGGGGTGCCTGGGTGGCTCAGTTGGTTAAGTGTTTGACTCTTTATTTCAGTCCAGGTCATGATCTCTGGGTTGTGAGCTCAAGCCCCTCATCTGGCTCTGTGCTGGGGGGGAGCCTCCTTGGGATTCTCTCTCTCTCTCTGTCTCACTCTCTCTCTCTCTCTCCTTCTGCTCCTCCCCCCACACTCTCTCAAAGGAAGTTTTATAGGAATAGGATGAAGTATTGATCTCTCTCTCAAAAATAAATAAATAAATAAAACAAAATAAAAAATAAAATAATGTAGAAAACACAAACGGAATCAGGCTGGGCTCTAAGCAGTCATCATTTGCCACTTGCTTACCCATGAGGGCCATCATCACCTCCCTTGTGGCTTGCTCCTATCTTGTCCTTATGTATTTATTTGGTCTTTATTTTTGGAGTTCTTTTGTACACACCTCTCTGCCTATGCTCTACTTAGAAGCCAAGTTCTGTTTTGGACTCGCATTCAGACACCACCCCAACCTGTATATCGATTCTTAGGCACAACTTAGCCAATTTTGGTCAAAGCCAAAACACAACATTGCCCTGAAAATAATACCTCCAGCTCCGGGAATACAGTTTCTTTCATTTTCCACCACAGGTCACCTGTGACTGCAGGGATTTCCATCCCGAGTTCTGTCTCCCTTGTGTCGGAGCTGTGGGCACCACCTGTCATCTTCCCTCTCACAGGGCATTTTCAGACAGGCAGGGGAGGTTGCTGTCAGGAACTGCCCCATCCAGCTTCTCTGTCCCTTTCTGGACACATCTGTGGGCTCTACCTTGCCCTCCAGGTGTTGACATCTTTTGAGTCTGATGCCCCACGTTGTCCAATCAAACACCTGTGACGAGGTGTCCCAGGCCCGTGGCTGTGCCTGCTCTGTGTTCCGGAGCCCTGCTGGGCCATCCACTTAGCAATGCGCACCCTAGGCTGGGCTCCTGTCTGCCCCCGACACGTAAGGGTAATGATGAGAACACTCCCATTTACTGAGTGTTTATTATGTGCCAGAAACTATGATTATGTAACTTACTTGCATGGATTAGTGGACTTAATCCTCGCCTTATGAAGAAGGTACTATTTTTATTTCAGTTTAACAGACGATGAAACTGAGCTGGGAAAGATCAAGGAACTTGCTTGAGGTCCCACATCTCCTAAGTGGTGGAGACTTAACAACCCAATTTCAGAATCAGTGCTGGTCATCATAAGGCTCCCATTGCCTCGTCAGATGCCTCCGCAGGGCTGGCCAGGCTAAGGGAAGTTAGAGATTGGTGTTTTTAGGGTGTGTGTGATTAGAAGGACAAACGTGAGTGGAAATTGTGCAGCGAGGAGGCACTAGAGCTTTGGGAAGAGGAGATGCTGAGGTTTTTTGCACCTGTTAGAACTGTGTTGTTTAGAAATTCCTGACAGGATCTCAGAGAAGTTTTTGGATGTGATGCTGTGCATTTGGAAATCATCCTCATCCTCATTCTTCAATCTTCCTGCCCTGTTCTCCTGGTCCTGAATTTGTTTGTGGATAATGGCTGCATGTGTCTGGTTTTACATGCTCCTCTGAAGTGTCCCCTTCCAGAAAGGTGTCTCTGTGGGCACACATTTCCCTTTCCTCCTTTATCAAGATCATTTGTGATTGGCTAATCATGTGTCAGTGTCATTTATAACAATACTCCAATAATAATCGATCACGACAGCCAACATTGTTGGGTATTTATTATGTGCCAGGCACAGTGCTAGGCTCATTCTTCTCGGCATTGTGTTTCACTTCCAGAACTATAATGCAGAGGCTACTACTACCTCCATTTTACAGTTGAGGAAACATGAGTTCAGAGAGGTTGAGTAACTTACTCAGTCACACAGATGGCACATGTGAAGCAAAGATAAAAACACTTCTATTGTCAGAATATTATTTTTAAAGACTCCTCAGTCACACAGATGGCACATGTGAAGCAAAGATAAAAACACTTCTGTTGTCAGAATATTATTTTTAAAGACTCCTGTTTCCTTTGTTTTATTAGTTCTACTTATGGGATCATGAAGATGATTTTCCTGAATTTTTCAGCATCTGATTTTCTAGACACATCTGACTCTGCTCCATGTTGCTGGTTCTTGATAAATAAGCCATCTAGAAATGCAGTCATATTATGCCAAGGATCTTGTTCCTTCAGCATGGCCCTGTTGATCACAATTAGACTAAGAATTCCACTTCCTGTTTCTTACACGTCTTCCTGGGATACCTTCTTGATTGGATTTGTTGATTCTAAATAGGGAATTTTATCCAGCTACCATATTCTAGTCATAAATTCTAACCCATCAAGTTTTGAGGATATTTAAAGATTGTACACATTGGGGCGCCTGGGTGGCTCAGTTGGTTAAGCCTCTGACTTTGGCTCAGGTCAGATCTCACGTTCATGGGTTTGAGCCCCGCGTCAGGCTCTGTGCTGACTGCTAGCTCAGAGCCTGGAGCCTGCTTCCGGTTCTGTGTCTCCTTCTCTCTCTGCCCCTCCCCCTCTCATGCTCCGTCTCTCTCTGTATCAAAAATAAATTAAAAATAAAAAAAGATTGTACATAAAATTTCCAGTTTATTCTATTGCATGTTTTCTGTGCCCAAACTTATAAAGTGAATGATTCATTCTGAGAAACACAGCTTCTCCCATATTTATTTGTTAAGTAGGCTCCACACCCAGGGTGGGGCCCAAACTCATGTCCTTGAGATGAAGACCTAGACTGATATCAAGAGTTGGATGCTTAGCCAGCTGAGCCACCCTGGTGCCCCACTCCATCCAATACCTTAAAATGAAGATTTTGGATAAAAGTTGAGATGTGCATGATAATCAATGGCAGGTCATAGTGTACTTGGGAGCTTTTTTCTTTCTTAGTGAAACATAAAACATTCATTAGCTCTACATCCTAGATTTGATGAAATCCTGCATATATTTCTAAATGGTTGCACATGTCTTCTTCCACTATTTCACCTTTTCACTATTGTAGTTAGTAGTTTGCTCTGTTCCATGTTTCTATCCTGAACTCACCATTCTCAAGTCACATGTAAACTCAAGAAATAAATCTTAAAAGTATTTGGACTTAAAACCTTACAGTTAGCATCTGAACACAAGTCATGTTTGGAAGGCATATTTTTACATTATGAGCTCTGACACAGATCCAAAAAGAAGTTAATATAACAAATAGAAATTGCTACGCATTTGCTACTGTCATGTAACAGAGTGAAAAAATGATAAAAAACAGTATGAACAAGTTCTGTGAAGCTTTTGTTCTATTTGACTTTAAGTGGAGCACAATCTTCAGAACAAGAAGACAACAAAATAATGCTTTGCTAAAAGGATAAAAGAATATGACCTAAGTCTATTAGTGATATAACACTCTATGAATGCACTCAAGTTAATAGCATCTTTTAGCAATAGTACTTTTTCAATTACAGTAATGCTAAGAGATAAATAGACTGAGTGAGAGAAAAATGGTCATGGACCCATGAATTGGACTAGATGTTTGGCTGTTTGGTTTTTTACAACCAACTGTCGGGGGGGAAAATCTGACAATCTATTGATGGGGCATTAATTTGCATTTTTATATTCTGGATCTGCCTAATCTCATTGCAGCTGCAATCTTTTGTTACCTGATCTCTGATCTCCATAGAAGGTCCTGGTAACTTGTGTGTAGTGAGCTAGATGGCATCCTACTCTTTCCTGCCTCCAGGCTCTGTTATCATAAGGTGATGCTAGAATTTCCTGTGAGGCAGTTCTTTGGGGGCATTTTCTTCTTGTCCTCTGCTGACGTCTAAATGACCCCACTTTCCATCAATCTTGAGTTGCACACTACAGCGATCCCAAATGCCACCTTTTCGGACTATCTGCAGAAACAAAGTTTTATTTCAGCTTTAAGAAATTTAAAATTTTTATTCCCCTTGTTTAAAGTGGTGCCTTGGCTACTTTTGCAAAGGATGTGGTATTCTGAGAGTAAATAACTGAAATGGATAGGCCAGATGCTTATCTTCGTGGATCCTCACAAATGGAAAAGCAAAGATGTGGATATAGTCAGAGAAAGTGTCAGGAAAATTGCCATAAATCACAGAGCTAGAATATGGGGCTACATTTGGCATCAGTTTTGTTGTGTTTTAAAAAGGATAAATATGCTTCCCCTTAAGAATGTAGGACCTGCTCTTCCTGCTGTGAACCTCTTTTTGCCAGGAGTCCTCCCACCGGGTTTCCGGGGTTTCCGAGGTAGTGGGGCCTGCGGGGAGGGCTAGGGCGTTGTGGAGAGTTGTTACTGTGACAGAGCATTCCTCTTGAATGTGTTCTTTTCTTGCCCCGACTTCTGTGAGCCAGGATAAAACCGTTTAGTGGAAATGGCTGATGAAAGCTAGGCATCTTCTGGTATATTTGTGCTTGAATACCACCCAAGTAAAGGGAGGGAGGGAGGAAGGAAGGAAGGAGGGGGGGAAGGGGAAGGGAAACAAGGAAGGTATGAAGGAGAATAAAAGGGGGGAAGAAGGGAAGGAAGGACTTACAAACTCAAAAACAGTACTTCTCACACTTTACCGTGGGTGTGAATCACCTGGGGATTTTGTCACAACACAGATTCTGGTCCAGTGGGTCTCAGATCTGGATGCACTGGGACCTGCAGGTGTGCCTTTCTAACGAGGTGCTCGGTGACGCTGGTGCCACCGGCCCAGAGATCGTTCCTTGAGACCCTAATCCAAGAACGCAGTCATAATGTAGCTCATTATGAACATTATTTTAAAGGGGCGCCTGGGTGGCTCAGTCGGTTAAGCGTCTGACTTCAGCTCAGGTATGATCTCAGGGTTTGTGGGTTCGAGCCCCCGCGTCAGGTTCTGTGCTGACAGCTCGGAGCCTGGAGCCTGCTTCAGCTTCTGTGTCTCCCTCTCTCTCTGCCCCTCCCCTATTCATGCTCTGTTTTTCTCTGTCTCAATAATAAATAAACATCCAAAAAATTATTTTTAATTAAAAAAAAATTAGGAAGATGGGGATGCTTATTTCTTAGGAATTTGTCAGAGTCTGGGGAAAAATGGGGCACAGAAAAAGTTCATGTCTGGTGAGACCCACCCTCTTACCCTCCTCCCATCCTATGTCATTTCCACGCCTCTATCACCCACTTTCCCAGACCTGGAACCTAGAGGTCTCCAGACAAGTTCCACTAGTAAAATACCTAAAAAACATGGTTTCTATCATGGCATTGGGGATTTATTACATTCTATCACCCTAAAACACTTGCATTTGACTATAGGGTAGTGTGGCCTTGGAGTCTAATAGAACTGGGTTCAAATCCTGATGCTATCACTCACTAACTGTGTGACCATAAGTGAGTTATTTAACCTGCCTAAATCTTAGTTTACACATTTGTAAAATGAGAATGATAATACTAATAATACAGGGGTTACTGTAGAGATTAAAGGAGAAAATGTATCCAAATTACAGAGCAAAGTGGCTGGCCCACAGTAAGTACTCAGTTAATGAATAAAGCTCATACAGCTATTAGGAGATATTTGAGTTGTAGCTAGTCTAGCTCATAAAGACAAGGGCCTTCTATTGATTAGATGACCTGGGATAGGGTTACCTCTCTGTCACTTACTGTTATGTGAGTAATCGTGAGTTAATCTCTATAAAGTTTAGTTTCAAATGGACATAATAATCATAAACTTACCTCCTTGGGTTATTGTAAGCACTGACAAAATAATATATATAAAAAAATTGATGTATTACCTAGCACACAGAACTTTATAGATATAAAGAAAATTATATTGGTGTCTCTAGAAAAAAGGAGGGAGGGCAAAGAGGAATTAGTTACTCTAAGACGAAGCATTCTCAGAGTGTTGGTCAGACATAGTCTGTTTCTGGAGGGGTGTAGGGAAGGGCACCCTGATTCCTCAAACCCTACCGTGTCAACGAGAAACTCCCCAATGCTCTGTGAACTGACGAGTGTCCCCTAATGCCAAATAGACATGATTCAAAGAGATAATGGAGAAAAATTTCAATGCAGTGAGTTTTTCATTAAACTTAATTTTTTCTATTTAAAGGATTGTCTTTTAAATGTAAACACACCCTTCAGGGTGAGAAAAGGGCATCCAAATGCCTTTTCTTTTTTTAATCTGATAATGACAGTTCATGGCAGTTTTGAAAGGTATTTTTGCTTGACAAAACGAAATGTTGAGATCTTTCTATTCACACAATGATTCACGTGCTCCTTTAATTTGACTGCCATGGGAAACCTCAGAGTTCGGGACGGTCCAACTACCTGATCTTTGCCATCACAAATGCAGCCACCACAGATGGAGGATCACATGTTTCTGCGCTGGGCGTCTCTGAGGTCTCGTACCATTCGTGTTTTTTTGGAAGCAACTGTACCCAGAGGCCATCATGTCCAATTGAAATCATGATTTATTCTGTTGTGGCTGATGGTGAAATCGTATTCTGAACATCAGATCAGCAGCCTCCTTGCTGTTGAAAGGTTGCACAGGGTTCAGGCCCAGGGATGGCACCTCGGGTCTTGGAGGAGGAGTGGCAGATGGTCCACTATTGCGGTTTCCATGAAACTCTGGTCTGGTGCCAGGATGGTGGGCCTCCGTGATCAAGACACAGCAATTTCTTTTTCTTTTGTTTGTTGTAATGTTTTTATTCATTTTTTGAGAGACAGAGGGAACAGGGGAGGGGCAGAGAGAGAGAGGGAGACACAGAATCCAAAGCAGGCTCCAGGCTCTGAGCTGTCAGCACAGAGCCTAGCATGGAGCTTGAACCCACGAACCACGAAATCATGACCTGAGCCGAAATTGGTCGCCTAACTGACTGAGCCCACCCAGGCAGGTGCCCCTTGACACAGCAATTTCTATTTGCCCTCCCGCCCCCAACACTTCCCTCTCAGGCTTGGGTTTCCAGGTATCTGTGTGAGACGCTCAGTTAAGAGCCTCACTACACTGACACAATTTAAAAATCTAATGAGACTTTTGGTGGGGCAGCCCTGTAGGCCTGTGGGATCACAAGGAGAGGCTCGAAGGTATTAGAAAACAAACCCGAATGTCACTAGAAAAGGGTAGAGGGTAGGATCTTGCAACAAGAACTACACAGTCCTCTACCCCATACCACTTGAATGGTGCAGCCCTACAGCACATGTGATAGGTGAGAAAAAGTGAACTAGCTTCCCCCACTTTGGCCTCTTCCCACTCCAAAACACACATGAACACACATGCACACGTGTGTGTATGCGCACACACACAATTTTCACCTAAGCTTGTACCAAAAATTTAAGGCAGAGTATTTAACAGCTTTGTCCATTTTTCAAGTTCATTTATAGTCAATTCTTAGACATTCTTGCATATTGTACCATGGATAGCTAATGTGGGAGAACTTTAACACGAGGCCCATCATGTTGCCCTAGAGTATTTAGAGCACGTCCCCTTGTTGTCAAACTTGGTGATGGTCCGGTGGCCAGTCAGAAGGGAAAGGCCATGGCTTTTGTTAGTGAAAGCACAACACTGTTAGAAAGCTAGGTCTTCAGCTGAGGAGAGACACATGATATCCTTTTTCTTAAGTTTATTTTGAGAGAGAAGAGAGAATGCACTTGAGCAAGGGAGGGGCAGACAGAGAGGCAGAGAGAGAATCCCAACAGGATCCAAGTCCAGTACAGAGGCTGACACGGGGCCCAAACTCACGAACTCTGAGATCATGACCTGGGCCCAAATCAAGAGTCAGACACTTCACTGATGGAGTCACCCAGGTGCCCAAATGTGGGACATCTTCTATATGATTTCCCTTTTGGGATTTATACCCCTGCCTTTCCATTTTAAGCATAGGTGGCTAGGAAGTCATAGAAAACAAAACAATGCTTTATCTTAATTTCCTACCAAATAGTGTATTTATGTGGTCATTGGTAGTGATGTATAGTGGATTCATTGATGATTTGTAGGTTCAATTCCTTGTTGGGGAAAGAGACCGTATCTAAATTCCTCGGTAGGCACAAATGCTATTTTCAGAGTTTGTGTTGATTTGGGGAAAAAATGACTCCCTGTTGTAGGTTTAAGTGCAATTTTGAAAATTTGAGGACCCTTTATAAAGGAAGTCCATTGATAGAAAACTAGCAACCCAAAATTGTGTGGAAACTGAGTCAATAGCAGCTGACAGTGAGCCAAGGGCAGGGACCACTTCATGGGTCTGGCAGCTTTTTTAGGCACACAGGGCTCCCCACCCAGCAGGGTGTGGATTAGTGCTCCAAGGTTACTGTCTTGCAATTCTTAATAATTTATCTTTGAAATCGTGTCTTGTAAGTAAACTCCAATGGGCAACAAAAGCATGCAGGTGGGGGTCTGGAGCCTCTGGAGGTCCCGCTGCCATCTCCTCACTTCCCCAGGACCTCTTCCCTGCCCCTGGCATCTCAGGACCCCTGGAAGCCTGACTATGGCTGTCACTTTCTCCTTTCTGCCTTTCTTTCTGGATCAGGTACAGAGAGTGTCACATGTTCAGTTTAGGACTTAGCAGAGGCTTCCCGCCTACCCCTGATCCAGGTGTTTAGCTCATCCCAGCAGGGAGGTTGCAATCCCTTGGCTTCACCCATCAGCCAGGGATTGAAACAGCAGCCCCAGGAAAAAGATTGACTTCCTAGCCTCTGGCCAGGGATCTGAATTTTCATTTTGCACTGTGCCCCACAGATTGTGTAGCTGGGCCTGGGGTAGGCATTAAGCACGGATAAAGAATGAACAGAGGCTCCATAAATGAGCACAGAAGCACAGCATGTGCTCAACCTTCTCATCCATGGGGCTGTGCCAGAGTCGCAGCCATCAGGTGAGAGTGAAAGACTTCACCCCTGGGCTGAAAGCAATGTTGACTTAAAGAGGCATTTGAGTAATTAGACAAGCCATTTTCAGTTTTTTGAAAATCTGTGTCTCAATGGTTTCACTTCACTTGGATACATATCTCCATGATCTTAAGAATACCGACTCACTACAACATATGTGAACACCAACATGCATGGGCATTTTCATACCCACACATATATACATTCATGCGGGAGATGCAAAGGGGGTTTAGAGTCTTTGCCTGGAAGAACTGCTTTTCATTGGAGACAGCAGCACTCAAGGACTAATCCATACCCCAAAGCTCTCCATATGCCAATAGGAGGTCGTGGAATTTTGCTTAAGTGTGTTCGAGGACTCTCTCTCTTCTTTCATCTCTTTTCCAAGAGGAAGCATTTACAGAAGTTGAGAATATTACTGGCCTGGGTCTCATAGGAGTTCAGCTGTGCTTTTATTAGAAGGAGATGAAAACAAATGATAAACAATTGTTGGAAGAAGATGGGAGGGAGATTTAGTAAATTCCAAAGGAGGTGAAAAATGTAGTGTTCTACAGAATATGCATAGACTAAGTCCACATGCCGATCAGAAGCAATTTTTAATACTTTTGGTAGATATTAGAAACATGTTTTCCAGACAATAAAATCCAAATAAGGGATATATAGGATGTCTTGTTATGCTTATCTAGATATCTCAAATCTCCCTTTGACTTCTCATGCACATATGCAGTCTTTAAATAAAAATCAGCATTGAGGACCACTGAACACCTAAACCCCATTCCCAAAGAAAATTGGATTTCCCTTCATGGAAGGCCTGGGAAGTCACCTGCTAGAAAAGTAAAGAAATTTGTTTTTTCCATGTATGTCATCAGACCTTCTTTGTTCTCCAGACCTCAATGAGTGGAGTTATAAGTACTTATCAATAGGACTTGGAAAAACATACAAACTCTTATGTGAACGAATGAACGGTTACTTTTCAAGTGTATCTTATTACTTTAGAGTCTCCAATTTCATCAGGGGTCTGGCTAGAGTTCTGTACATAAATATGTGTGTGGCCAGTATCCTAGAGAAATCCTGACTGGCCAACACAGTGGCACACAGTGGCAGCGGCTCTAAAAAAGATTTTTATAGACACTTCCACTCCTTCCTTGACATTTAGTGATATTGAAGAAATTGAAAGAAAGGGAAGTTTCATTTAGAGGGGACTCTGGCCTGCTTAGCTGGGTTCACATGCTCAACATGAAATAAAAATGCATTCAACAGTCCATCTTATAATAAGCAGCCTTTGCATCACCTTACTTGCTGGTGAAAACTGCAAACAGTGGGTAAGGGAGGTTTGAACACCAAGAAAAGCTGAGAGATCCCTGTGACCTTCATGTAATTATGTGTCTGTGCTAATGCATAGAGGACAGAAGCCCAACCCCCTCTCTGAAGAAACCAATTCGTTAAAAATGCATTGGTCACTAACTAGAGAGGCTTATGTCCTGAACATGGAGTGATGCCCGGTAGGTGGGAGAAAGTGGAACTGGCTTATTCTGGATGAGCAATTCGTATTTGCAATTCTAGTTCCTTCTCAGTCTGTCCTGAACTTGTATCCTCTTTGCAAAGGGAATGGGGTAAGGCTCCAGAAAGGACTATGCCCTCTCAGGATTTAGATGTTTTTTGTTGTTGTTGTTGTCTCTTAAAATTACATATTTGCAAAAGCCAACTCCCAAAAGGGCTGGGGGGCTGAAAGCATTTCATACACTAGTGGAATGTCCCCTTTTTTACTTATAGAGTAACTGAGAGGTGCCAAGCATTGGTTTGCCTTATTTAATGAAAATGCATTGTACCCAAAAATAAGAAGAGGAGGAGGAGGAGGAGGAGGAGGAGGAAAAGGAAGTGGAAGCGGGAGAAGGAGAAGAGGAGGAAGGAGAATGAGAAGAAGAGGAGGAAGAGGGAGAGGAATAGAGAAGAGGAAGAGGAGGAAGAAGAGGAAGAGAATTTGCAAAAGAAAACAAACCTGCTATGAGGAACACGGTGCTGGCCATTGAGGAGCTCACAGCTTGAGCTGGGCGGGATCCTGGAACTTGCAAGGCTGTCTATCCCCTGATGAGGGGACCAAAGGGAGGAGACCAGGATCTGGGTGTCCCCCTCTCAGTTCTGTGGAGTCTGGTCCCTCCAGAGCAGAGAGATCTGCAGACAGCCTTGCAGGTTTCAGATGTGAGAGTGACACCGGGAAGATGGTTTTGAATGAACCGGTGGTCTGGCAAGCAGGCATTTTAACAGTTAAAAATAAGTTTTATCTTAGCATAACTCCAAATCAGTCTTTTAGTGTCCTCACCATTTATGACCTTTTTTTCTGTAACAGACATATGTCAGGGATCCCTATATATGTGGAGGATTGACTCCTATTGTATAGTTATTTAGAATTGTATATTATGATCCATTTAAAATCCGTTTTTACCCCCCTTGGATTACCTGTGAACAAATCATAATTACAAAATAATTGTATCTGAGATACATAGATACATAGATGATAATTGCCCTTGCTAAGCTAAAAGTCAACCAGGATAAGATGGAAGAATGTTCCAGGTGAAGACACTTGGCAGGCGAGGAGGCAATGCCAGCCGATGCTATTCTGCTGTTCACAGAACTAATCATGTATGGCTCCTCAGTGAAAGGAGATTCAGATCTGTGTGGGCGGCATCGACACCACTCTTGTCCCCCCAACCCCCACCCTGTGGTCTTCAATCACCGGTGGGTTTTATAAAATGTACATGGGAGCTACTGCCACCCTTGAACTGTTCCATCCGTAGTCTTGTGAGCAATGTGAACCGCTGTGTCCAAGAAACTCCACGAACCCAAGATTCTGGGTAGAAACTACTGGTCTAAGCCCTGGTCTGAGAATTTGGAAGCTGTTTGTCAGTATTGTTTTGTTGTATTTCCTGATCATGTTACCATGGACTGAAGGAAGTGGTATATGTAAACATCTGGCTTCATAGGCTCATAAAATTCAGTTGCAAACATCCATCAAATGGATGGCAGTACACAATTACGGTGGCATGGGGGAGAATGTAGATTGCACATATAGGGACCAGAGTAGGTATCGAGTTGACCTGGGGAAAGTAAACGTTATGGGCAAATTAAATAATATTAAATTTATTACATTACAAATTGAAACTTATTCAACAATAGTAGTCAACAGAATTAGCATGTATGTGACAAACATGCACTGTTCCAAGAAATTTACAAAGACTTGTGCTCATTTAGTCCTTACAACAGCAACCCGATGAAGGAGGCACTGCTATTTTGAACTTTTACAGGAGATAACTGATGCATAAAGAAGTTGGAAAACAAGTCCAAGTTCACGTACCTAGTTAAGTGGCAGAGGTAAACTCAGACAGAGTTTAAAATTTAAACAAACCCTTGCTTGGGGCACTTGGGTGGCTTAGTCAGTTCAGCATCCAACTTCAGCTCAGGTCATGATGTCGCAGTTTGTGGTTTGAGCCCCATGCCAGGCTCTGTGCTGACAGCTCAGAGCCTGGAGCCTACTTTGGATTCTGTGTCTTCCTCTTTCTCTGCCCTTCTCCTACTTGTGCTCTGTCTCTCACTCTCAAAAATAAATAAACATTAACAAATTATTTTAAAAAAGAATTACTAACTCTTAAAAAAAAGAGCCCTTGCTTTTAACCTGTACACCAAACTGCTTTTTCTTCTTAAAATTATATTTATTTTATTATTTTATTTTAGAGAGAGAGAATGGGCAGAGTGAGGGAGACAGAGAATGCTTAGCATGGAGGGCTTGATCCCATGACTTTGGGATCATGACCTGAGCTGAAATGAAGAGTCGAACACTCAATTGACTGAATCACCCAGGCACCCTACACCAAACTGTTTTTTGTATCTAAATTGGAATTGAGGTAGCATTTGCCAATAAGCTGATAATTTAAAAATATTTACAAGGTTTATACTAAACACTAATAAACAGGTTGATGCCAATGCCTATCTTGTAGGAATTCTACCATTCCCAAATTAAAAGCCAAATCTCTGTCTCCACTGATTGCATTCAATCGATGCAAATGACACTCCTGCTTTAGGGCCTGGATGTGCAGTGGTGAGCAAGTGGACACCGCGTCTGCTCTGCTAAAGCTCGCGATCACTGCCTGAAAAGTGCAGGCTATTCAATTCAGAACAGGGCACAGAGAGCTTTCTGGATATTCTTGATCTCCAAGAGAGGTAGATGTTTCCTAGTATCCTGATCAGAGGAAACTGTCCAGCTTGTTTAGGTTCATGTTTTCACGTCCGTGGCCGTGGAAATAGGTGACCTCAAATCTCTGCTAATGCGTGGCTAAGTGCTGCTTCAAATCTCTTAGAAACCCTTCGCCAATGTTGTCTATTTATTCTGACTGCTGGATTCCCCCCTCTGGCTTCCACAAGGCCCCTGATTTGGGAACTGCCTTCCGACTAGACAGATTAGTTTATGGTCCTACAAGGTTAAGCATGATACATGTGTTTGGGGAAAATGGAGATGCGCATTAAGAAGAAACATTACTTTTTGATCCAAGCAGGAGAGCATACATAATCTCCTCTAAAGCCTGTGAAAGACTTCATTTTACACATGAAATTGTGTGGAATTGCCCTGCACTCACTGAACATGGTTTTTGAGAATAACCAGCCTCAAAATGAGGGGCCGTGTGCTAGTGAGGGCCTCCAGCAACAAAGAATAAACTGTAAGCAAATGTAATCGGTGTAAAGTTATGGGCAGCAAACACAACATGTTGATGACACAGTGCCTGGATGAGTCAGATCCTCAACCTTACGATGGCGTGTCCTTAACAGGGTCCAGGGGCACCTGCGTGGCTCAGTGGGTTAAGTGTCTGACTTTGGTTCAGGTCATGATCTCGCAGTTTGTGGGTTCAATCCCCACATTGGGTTCTGTGCTGATAATTCAGAGCCTGGAGCCTGCTTTGTAATTCTGTCTGTCTGTCTGTCTCTCTCGGCCCCTCGCCCACTCATGCTCTGTCTCACTCTCTCAAAAATAAACATTAAAAAAAAAAGAACAGGGTTCAAAAATAAGGCTGGTTCATGTGAAAGAAATTTGAGGCAGGAGGGACTGCCACGGTATAGATATTTTCTTGAAATTAAGGCATACGTGTGTTTTCTTTGTAGAAAAGGGGCCTTTCTCTTTTCCTGTGTATTGTAAAAACTCTCTTTTTTCAGGCTGGCATAAAACTCCATGCCTGGTGAGTATGTGGAAGCCACCCAAAATTTTAAAGTAGCTTCAAAAACTGCACCAAAGTGGATTTTTAGCTAGTTAGGAGCATTCCTAAGTGATCGGTATGTGACTGGTGATTGGTGATTGGTACGCTTAGGGAGTTGGATTTGCTCAATAGAAGTGCATAAAGCTTGACTGAGAATTTGAAGGTGAAACTGGACTTGGCTCTATAAGCACAGAACAGATGAGATTCACCCTGGATAGTGCACAGTTTCAAGTGCCCTGCTACTCAAGCATAATGAGTAAATCGCATATAAAAAATTTAGAAGAAAGGTCTCCTGCACATTATGAGGAAATTGTGGGCATCTTATGATGGGTCATCTTACCCTTGTTATTAAATGACAGCGATCATTAAAATGCCAAACATATTTTGACAGAATTCACTTTATAAAATGTCAGCAAGTCTGTGTTTTTATTAGTTTGTTCCAAATCAATTTAGGAATTTCAATAGAATGCTTGTAAGTATTCCCCAAGCAATGTCCATTCCTGACTTTCTGCACAAAAAAATATTACAAATTAATCAGATTTTCAGAGTTCTGCATAATGGCTTTGCACATTTATTGTTTAATCCTATTATAAAATGCAGTTATGATTGACACCTCGCAGTGGAGATAGAAGTCAATTGAATAATATGTAGCAGTCAATTTTATTTGTAGCTTAATGTGCTGGAGTATTTTTTCCCCACATTTCCATTATTTATAAGTCTGTCCCTTTGGAGAATATATAGAAGAATTTGTTTTAAATGAGCCAATAATACCTTCTTTAAAATTTATAAGCGTGACAGAATCATCTTTTTTCTTGGTCGTCCATGGCATGCCAGTAAACAGGGTTTGAATTGTCTTCCACTTGCTATTCATAGGACAAACATCAGGAAAGAGGATCTTGTTAAGGGTGGCTTGGAATTGGATTTCAACCACCAAGAAAACTAAAGCTACCAAGTAAAACCCCTCAAAAATTGCTGCTAGCTTTATTTTTTTTATTTTGTTTTCTTATTCATCTATTTATTGTTACTGTCACTGTGCTCCTGCTCTGGTCTGTCCTGAAACAAAACCCAGAAGCACATAGAGAGATGCTATACTGTTTAAGAAGGTTTGGGGTGCCTGGGTGGCTCAGTTGGTTAAGCATCCAACTTGGGCTCAGGTTATGATCTCACGGTTCATGAGTTTGAGTCCCATGTCCAGCTCTGTGCTGATAGCCCAGAGCTTGGAAACTGCTTCAGATTCTGTGTCTCCCTCGCACTCTACCCCTCCCCTGCTCCCATTCTGTCTCTTTCTCTCTCAAAAATAGATAAACATTTAAAAAAAATTTTTTTAAAAAGAAGGTTTGGAAGACTTGCTCCTTCGGTGGAATTTCACGTTTCATGCTTTGGCATCCAACAGGATTCCAAGCAAGGGACGCAAGTTGTGTTCTGTGCTTAGCATAGAGGGTCTCCCTGGAGTTAGTGAGGAATTCCTGCTGTTTCAGTTAGCACCCAGAAAACTTGCTTCAGGAGATCCATGTGCTCTTCAGGATATCACCTAAGGTGATTGCAAAAGGCTTTCTTTAGGAAAACACATTCCTGAGATTTGGTGTCTGCAATGTGCATGGAGAAAAGGCTTACGGGTACGAAGCCATATTAAGGGATAATATATATGTACTTGGTCATGTGTGAGACCACGCTTTCTCTGGCTTTGGGAAATTAGATTAGCTGTTGCCTGCCTGTGCATAAAGGAGGCAGTTTCCCACCCATACAACGCATTGGCATCCCAGATGCAAACTGATGGCTCACGCAGGCCTATTAGTGCGACTGATGATGGTGTCACCCCCACCCCCCACAGCCTTCTCCCTCCTGGAATGACTGGCCATCCTGAATATCCGTTAGCATAATTCATGCAGTTGACAAGTGATTTGAGCACTGGAGCTATTGATAAACCACTCTGGCATGTCATCTGTACTTTAATGTTATGTGACATCACAGGAAAATGGGGTCATGTGCATTCCCAGGCTGGATCTTCTATTAAGGGAGTGCTTCTCTTTTGAATTCCAGGGGCCAGAGGAAACCCAGCACTATCAGACCCAGGCACTCCTGACCAACACCAAGGCAGTCAGACCCACCTCCCTTTCCCGGTTGGGCCACAGGTCAGTATCTCTCAACTGCTTTCCATTAGGGCTGCATTTAGGATGGTTCAACCATATAAATAACCAAATAAATAATAATGAGTTAATTCCAATCAACTCCAACAGAGCACACAGGGCGATAAATTTTCATATGGGGAAACTATAGGACTACATTATTTATTTAATATCATCAAGAAAAATAGTGTTCACAGAACTCTCTTTTTAAAGGAAAATGTTGGTTTTAATTATTTGGAATCTTTTTTTTTTCCTGAAAATCCACTATAGCTGTGGCATTGGTTACTATACAGCCTTCTAGAAAGTAAAACTTTAATGACTGGAGTGTGAAAGAAATTAAGTTATTTCAACCTTACGATAGCCATTTTTGAAAAACAAGATGTGATTTAATATAAAAAAGTTAATGCAATTTTAATGCAAGTTCAGCTTATTGGGTTTGACAATACTGTACATCACACACAGCTCTTGCATTAATAAAGAAATACATTCATTATTTTTTAAAGTCCAATATTTGTTTTTTTGCAGCCTGGTGTGGTTATATGGAGATGTAGAACACAATTATAAAAGCTGGGCTCTTGGCTGGTTTTTTGTTTTTGTTTTTGTTTTTTGTTGTTGTTGTTGTTGTTGTTTTTGTTTTTGCCTCTGTCATTTAGTGTGAAAGCTTTTGGTGTTCGTCTGCTTTTATGGGAAAAGAAGCTGTTACGTGACCCTTTCTCTCCTCTTGCTGTCATGGTTGTTCCTGGAAATCAATCACTTTCAGCACTTTGAGCGCTTACCAACTGAAGACTTGAAAACCCAACTTTAAGGGCTTGGGTGGCGGTCTTGGCTTTCTTGTTCCAACCGCCACCAAGTCCTAACATCTGTCTCAGGTCCTAATGTCTGTCTCAGAGCACAGATGCCTCGGTGCTCAAAAACAGAAAGCCTGGGGAGGTGTCTGTTCGCCTATGGAAGCCCAGAGAGGGCTCTACTGGGAATCTCAGAAGCTGACTTCTTCCAGCCATGCCTTTTCTAATTTTATGCTTGTGATGTTATGTGTGTGTGTGTGTGTGTGTGTGTGTGTAGGTGCGTGAGTGCATGTGTGTGAACGTACCAAGGTTGACAGACTCGTGCCTCGGGGTCAGATAAGTGTATGACAGATCCAGACAGTGAGAAGTGGGTGGGCACTGTGACAAAGGGAGAGTGCATTCCCTGCTTTAACCCAGAAGATTCAGTTTTAAAAAGTACTACGTGCCCAACCCCCAACTCTGTGATGTGTATAGTCTGAGAACCTGCCATTTGCCTTCCTTCCTATCATGATGTTACTGCTGACAGTGATGTAACATCAGTGATCTGAGCACCAGTTTCTAATTTTGTACTTATTCCTAAACAATATGTTAATTTTGTCTTTAGAGTAATTTTATTTATTTTTTTAAAAAGAGGAGGTTACTTTGTGTAAATTTAGTAGAGTCTGACAAATACATCAGGAGCTAGGCCCGGGGAATGGTCTAAAACTAGGCTGGGTGATGTCCCAGGGCTTGTCCAAAGGCCTCCTCGGAAGGAGGTATGTGAGGTAGCTGTAGGCAGTGGCTAGAGGGTGGGTTCAGCCCTCCTCCCTTCATTCTTCTCTAAAACAGATCCATGCATTGAGAGGAGACGGTGAAAAAGGAGTGGGCTGTGGGCTTTGGAGAACCTGCCTTCACATGAACTCCCCACATGCACTAGATATGGGACTTAGGGCAAGTTACTGATCTCTCTGGATCTCATTGGTAGGACAACTGCACTAATACACACACAGCAATATTAGAATAGTGCCTGTTTATAATTTATTGTGTTTTGTGCTATGCCTATATTTCATTACCTCTTACTTTATGGAATCATTCTCTGTCAAAAACAGAGAAATTGAAACCCCTCAGTAAGAAGAGTTTGGTATTGGTTCCTGTAGAATAAAAATAGACATGGGATTATGTGTCACGTGGTTCCCAAAAGGCTGCAAGGAAAGTGCTGGACAAAGAACTATGAGATCAGTGACCCTTCTAGTCATTTGGCCTGACCAGGACAAGAATCTCTCCTAGGTCATCCTGGTGGAAAGCCCACACTCGTGTTCAAATACATCTGCGGCCCAAAGCACATACTGATGAGTCTGCCTTTCCACATCAGACAATGGCGTTTGGATAAATAGTGGATACAAACATATGTTTTTAATGTTGTTTGAACTGAGCAAAGAATGTTAGAGTAATAGCAGGAGACATCTATAAAAGATTTTCTAACTTAGCCACATCAAACATTTTTGTTTTTCTGTCATTTTTTTTCAGATCTCTTAATCATCCACACAGGATTTCACCATTTTAATGATTTCATTATCATTGCCTAATGATTTTCTAGTTTGTTTTATGTATTATCACTTTAGAAACATTTTCTATTTTTCTAAAGAGTGCCATAATGACCCACTTTAATGATTAGGGAGTACCTTGTCAGCTTTAGTACTATAATGAAGTATGTTTCAGCATTTATATATTTTAAAATGTAATGCATATTTTCATTCATTTATCTTTTGTCTCTTTGCAATTTTTTAAACAATTTTTTAAGTTTATTTATGTATTCTAAGAGAGGGGGAAAGAGAGAGAGAGGGAATGAGAGAGACTCCAAAGCAGGCTCTGTCCTGTCAGTGCAGAACCCAAGACAGTGCTTGAACTCATGAACTGTGAAATCATGACATGAATCAAAACCAATAGTTGGATGCCTAACTGAGCCACCCAGGAGTCCCTGCTTTGTCTTTTTGAGTGATATCTTCAGGTTGTACCCCTGGAGTATATTCTCAGTCAAAAGGGGTTGAATATTTTTGCAGCTCTTGAGATAGATTTCCAAATTGCTTTCCAAAAGGGTTATGATTGTGTACATGTCCTAAACCCCCATAATGGTGTCACTATAGACTTACCAGCATGCTGTAACACTTTTCATTATTTTTGCTAAGTTAATACATAAAAAATAGTATTTTATTGTTACTTTTGAGCTAAAAATTAAAATTCTCTGATGCCAATGACTGCTTTCTGGAACAACACAGAACAAATTAGCAGAAAATTTCAAGTACATAAGGGTAAGATCAAATGAAACTTCATTGGAAGAATAATGTATAAGTGGAGGATATTAATTTCAAAGGTATTTGAGATCCTCAAAAGAAATCCAAACCAAATGATATTTTCCAAAGAAATAAATGAAATGTGATTTCAATTTTTTTTTCTACTAGTTCATTCTGAAACAGAGCATACTCGTTTGATGCTTGTTCAGGAAATTTCTGACCCTGCTTAAGTAGAAAATGCTCTAAAAGGCCATGTCCTGCTTGGTTCCACTGGAAAGTGAGCTGGATTATCTGTTTCCTTGCAGCCACTTCTGACAGCACAACAGTTAGCCTCCGCGGTCGCTGGCGTGATGCCGGGAGGCACGCCAGCCCTCAACCAGCCTATCCTCATCCCCTTCAACATGGCCGGACAGCTAGGAGGACAACAAGGACTGGTCCTCACACTGCCTGCTGCAAATCTCACCAACATCCAAGGGCTGGTAGCAGCAGCTGCAGCCGGAGGCATTATGACTCTGCCATTGCAAAATCTACAAGGTAACCCATTGTCTCCAGGTGCCATGTTGGGCTCTACCCACTGGCCAGGGTTCTCTGAGGTGCTCGGCTGCCCCCTGTGGCAAATGTGGTTCAGAGTTGCTTCTACTGTTGAGGAGATGGAAGGCTTGTATAGGCAGCAAAGTTTCAAGTGGTCTGTGAATCCTGAGCTTGGTCAAACCATGGGCTTTATCTGTCTTTGTTTCGTAACAGTGATTTGAAACCGTTCAGGCCTCCTGGGGGCACTTGTGAGCAATCATTGCACAACACATGAAAAACTTAGATGTAAAATGATGGTGTTATTATTTGAGGACCTGAGTTATGATCTCATGAGTTCCTCAATTTAGCCATCTGCAAAGAACAGTTAGGCATTATTTGTTTGTGTGGTAAGTAGTTGGGATATCTCTAATACGAGGTATCATTTGGAAGTCTTAATTATTATCTTGCTTACTAAGTACTTTCAGTTAGGATTATTAAGCAGAAATTATTTTACTTGAGATCATACTTTGTAATGAGAAAGATAGACTTGTGTATCGAGCCTTTATATTACATGGGCATATAACAATGGCTGGACTCATTTTACTCTGGAAGGATAGTTCTCTTCGAACTATAGAAGTTTTCACTTTGCTTTAAAAGACACTGCTTGATAGACTGGTTTACCAAAGAGTCTGTCAAAGGAAGAATTATGTGGTGAAAAATGACCTGAATATATTATTAGGATGCCTACCAAAGAGAAGATGAATTGGTTTTGGACTGCTCAAAGATGTTTGTTTTCTCCATTGACATGAATGCTAGCAATTAAAAAAAAATTTTTTTTGTAGGGTGAGAGTTTGATTGGGTAAGTTATCAGAATAAGAATTTAAAATACTTTTTGTAGTTGGTCAAATGTCAGGGCTCTAGATTAAGAAATTGACCACATAAGAACTGGTTAACTCTTGACCCAAACATTTTTACACACTGTTCTAATATCCCACCTAGTGTTGCCACTTCTTGACTTTCACTTAAATGTTTAAAACAAAGTCTTTCTCATACCATTAAATTGTGCCAGGAAACCTGCCACTCATAAATCATGCATGCCCAAGACCCACTAATGCACAAACTTTACTTCTTTCAAATCTGAGAGTGCCTGGGAGCCAGGATCTCAAGATTAAGCAAATAAGGCAGGAATAAACAAGGTGAAAGCAGAAGTAACAAAATGTAGGGAGAGGCTTTCTAATGTAGGTGGATGATGAAATCTTAATGAAGAAATGGGCATTATCAAAATGCAACCTTCCATTTGCAACATTTGTGCTTATGGGAATATTGAATATTATAAATAAACATAAGCTTGCAAAGTTCCTAGGTCATGAATTAATCTTGCTTGGTTAAAGTGGATGCCAATGTCAGAGTCCAAAAAAGAAAAATCAGGCTTATGATATCTTTATTATGGCTTGGTATTCTTAGGAGTTTAGTACCTGCTTGTTTTAAGAGCTTGATGTTAGGAACTGGTCCAACGTGATCTTCCATCAAGATTTTCTCTCCCTCTCTTTTCTTTAAATATCAAATTTCAGATTAGCTTATACTGTGGAATTTGGTTCTTTTTGCGTCTTTGGTTTCAGAATATGAATCCTAGGTTTGTGGCCTGATTAAGTAGGTTCAACAAGAGTGCTAACTCTTTTTGTCTCTTGGTGCTTCTTACACAATTTTCTTATTGGTCTCACCTTCAGAAATGGGTTGGAGTTGATGGTCAAGCTCTCGTCTACTGCACAAACACAGGGAACATGTCTCCCTTTGTCATCTCAGTGATGTTGGAAGGCAAGTGGTGAGGTCATTAAAATAAAACACTTTCTAGTACCAAGTCAACCAGGTATAGAAAATCTTTCTGATCAATCTTAACATGCAAGCCCATCCTTCAATAATTTTCTCATTAATAACTGTGAATAAATCCCAATTCCTAAGTCACTGTTAGGATCCAGGAAAACTCCCCTGCAGTTTCCTTGGGCTTATCTCTTCCTTTTGTATCTCCCCACATGATTTCTTCACCACTCAGACCTCACTGGGTGACTGGGGATTTTCTGGGGATACATTACTTCTTCTGTTGAGACAGCAAAGTTCCAAGAAAACAAGAAAGAGTTGGTCACCCTGCTGGAAGTCCAGAGGTAATAAGGATGATAATCAGGTAAATGTCTCAAGTCTCCATAGCACCAAAGATGAGTATCCACCTCCTGAAGTACAGTGCCAATTGGTCACCCTGTCTGCCAGCATATGACCCATGGATGATATCACCACCTTAGGGAACCTACTGTGGCCCTTGACAATCTATAAGCAGTGTCCATGGCTTGTGTAGTTTTCCAGGTTATATCACAGAAGGCGGTGGGATTCTAGGGATGGCCGGCAGGCTGGAAAGGCATCTGCAGGGCTCCTGGTCAACTTTGAGACTGAGCCAATCCTAGTCATAATCGTCTCATCCTCTTTCAAGGGTGGCAATCTTGCATATGCTCTACACTACCTCAGAAGGAGTCCTTACCCACATGTGTATAGTCAACAAGGTAGAATGGTCCCCATGGTCCGCACCAGACAATGAACATAGTAACTTCCAAGGTGTTTAAGAGTCTTTTGATTCAGATTCTGTGTCTCTCTCTCTGCCCACCCGCTACTCACTCTCTTTCTGTTAAAAATAAATAAGCATTAAAAAATATTAAGAGTTTTTGGAACAACCAGTAAGTCTGCACAACTCAGATAGATACCCACGTTGGTTTTATAATACAGGTGTGATTAGTCAGTATGAGGGAGAGGGATTGAAGTGTTAAAGCCCTAGTCTGGAGTGAAACGTGTTTCCATATGATGCGCCGAGTTCTGGATGGTTCCCCTTTTTCTCATCAAGGGTTATTCATGAAGTCAATCTGCCAGCTGCAGTGATCTTCGACCATCCTCCAGCCTTCCTGCCCAGTCCTTCAGCCTATCTGCTCTTCTAGCCCCAAAGCTACAAATTTGCTAAGAAAGAAAAATACTGACATCAGTTTATTAATGGCTTTTGGAACTCAGGAGTAAGGTTTCAAGTATCTTCTCCTTTACTAAAGGGATTGAGAGCTGCTTCATTTACGTTCCCTGTCAAGTGACATGGAATTGCTCTCAGACCCTGGGAGGCCACAACTCATATATGTATTTTAATGAGCACTAATGACATGATGTTACGCTGAATGGCTTTTCTCCGCTCAGACAGCAGGGGTCCTATCACTATCTCCTCCTCTGTATGTCATTCCCAGACCAGCGGCATCAGCTAGTGTGGGAGCTTGTTAGAAATACAGACTCTTGGGCCCCACCCCAGGATCTGCTTTCTTAAAAAGATTCCCAGGAGATTCCTAGGTCTGCTGCAGTTTAAGAAAGCCTGGTTTAGGAAGCTTTTCCAAAGTTCATTTGGCAACCCCTCTGTGATCTCCAGCAACCTCTCCAGATTCTGAGCATCCTACAGTGATGGGAAGTCATGTGGCTGTGATAAGCGCCCTTGTTAATTTTTCTGCTCTAAGTGACCACCTCGGGCCTCTATTGAGGGTAAAGGATGAAACAAGTGACTTGTTTGGGAATTAACTTATTGCTTCTGTTCGGACATCCATGTTTCCAAGATCAAGAGGAATGGTTCTCTTGCACAACTGAAGCATTTTTGAAGTCTTTGCTCTGAGATTTTATCCAGCCAAAGCTTTGCACTGATGAAAGAGAGACCATATTGCCCTGCAGAAAACCCATTTGCATGGGCTGGGATTGTTGTCCTTTTCTTCTCAGATCCTCCCATGCAGGAAAGAGATGCATGCTTACAACATCAATGAGGGGGCTTTGTGTAAGGAAACAGCTGGGAGTAAGGAGTTAGAAATCTTGCAGAATCCCAGAAACAGTGGGCAGTCCAAACTGTGGTGCCCTGGAAATGAGGTTCGAGGATCAGAGAAAACAATGAACCACTAAGCTGCAGGCTGTATCATTCTCCCCTTTGAGAAGACAGACATGTGTCCCCACATCTAGGGTGACTAGTAACCTGTCTCCTTTCTTCTTCTGCTCCTCCCTGTGACTCTTCTCTACTGTGGTGGTTGACTTTTGGCTAGACCATAATTTTGGCTCACTCATATTCTATTCTGTCTCCCTGTAGGACACGCATCTTCTCAACTCATGTGCGTCTCAGAAACACTCCATTGCTACCTCAGTCTCCATCATTTCTATCTTGATCCCTATCTCCACATCTGTTAAAATTCAGACTCCCCCCAAAATTCAAATTCCTAATGGGCTGAGACTCATCATTCTAAGCCACCTTGTAGGTCACTGGCCAGACTAGAGATTGAATGCCCCATGTGGGAGTGTGAATTCCTGTCCAGTTAGCTGTAATGTGGGTGGAAGGGGGGAGACGGGATGACATGGTACAGAATGGGGCAACATGCTTAAGAAACACTCTAGGGCCTCCCTCATCAGTTGAAGGGGCACTGGGAGAGCTAGGCTGTGTATTAGCCTGTCCACTGGGAATCCTATACAGACCAGTAGGCCCTCCTGTGGATGTGGGCAGAGATTGAGACAAACCCTGAACTCAGAGATGCCAAGAGTGGGGACTAAGTTCTGAATATTTTAGGGGAGGTCAACAGAAGTTCTGGCTGGGACTCAAGGGCACAGGTGCTCTTAATGTAGATAAGACCTATAAATGACCTACTCCTCCACACTCTTGTGTCCCTACCTGAAGTACATGCAGTTTTGTGTTCTCTCCTTTCTTACCTTTGAGAGACCTTGCCCCCTTCCAAGCACCTTCCACTATCGTGACTCTGGATCCTTCCATTCCTGTGTCCTTTTTCTGATTGGTGCCCAGAGGGATTTGTTCTCAGGTGACTGTCAGCAAACCCACACCTGTGACATGAGACTAACAATGACCATTAATCTCAAAGAAAGAAAATTACTAGGTTCCTCTGTCACATACTTGATAAACTTTCAAAGTCAGTGTTTTCCATTTTCTTATTATTTTGAAACACAGCTGTGCTAAAAGTATAATGTGCATTTGTCTTAGTGTGGGAACTGGATTATTACTTGATGGGGTAAAATAAAGTCTCCATTATGGAACTCATGCAAACATGTTGGGTTTTTTGCATTTTTAAGATTGAGGCAGAAAATGTTGACAAATACAACCTTGTATTTGTCGAAACAAGTGACAACAGCCACAGAGGGGTTAATGGGACAGCAGAAGTGGGTCTACATCTAGGGCAGATGATTCAAGTTAGTGACTTGTTCTCATTGCACAGTCTGAGACAACCCACTAATCACTATGGACAACATAAATGGAGAATATAAATGTGCTACGTAGGAGATTTATATCAACGTGTGAACATTCCACTTCAGTCAAGCATAACATTTAAATTAATGACCAAAAATACATTAGAGAGTGATGCTTAACCTGAACATGGAAAAGCAATTAGGTTCAAGGCAAGTTGAAAAAATCAAGGCCAAGGGTGGGTTTTCCTGCCCTTCTTGCTGGCAAGAAACCTGCCCTGGTTTTCTCTCTCACTCTCTAAAGTCAAGTCAAGGCAAAGTATGGGGAGTACTTTTAGTTTGGGGGATTTTGTGTGTAAACTGCATTACATTTCCTTTTTGTTTGTTTTGTTTGTCCTCTTTGTTTTAACTGAGGTATCGTTTACATACAATTAAATGGAAGGCTCTTAGGTGGCACACAACTCAATGGATCTTGATCATTCTATGCCCCTGTGCAATCTCCATCCACCACAGTCAAAACAGAAAACATTTCATTTTCCCCAAAATTCCCTTGTGTCCCTTTGTAGTCAATCCCCTACCTCAAACCAGGCAACTCTGATCTGCTTTCTATCGCTTTTGATTCATTTTGTTTGTTCTAGAACTTCATATAAATCAATTCCTACAGTATGTATGCTTTTGTGTCTGGCTATTTTCACTCAGCATCATGTTTTTGGGGTGCATCCGTGTTGTTGTATACGTCAGTGGTTCCTTTCTTTTCTGAGCAGTGTTCCATTGTAAGAATTTGCCACATTCTGTTTATCCATAGCCAGCCCCCCATCCTGGCAGGCAGACATGGTGAATGAAGATCCCCTTCGGTGGGTATAGGGAGAGTTGTCTCCATTGGACACCCCTTGGGAAACACCCTGTTCTCCTTGGCCCCTCACTATACCTCTGAGAAATTCTTCCCTGCCCATCATCTTTCTTGGCTACGTCTGAGAAGAATGTTGAGTTGAGAAATATACCTCAGTCCATGTATGGCTTATGGAAGCTTGGGGGCCGAAGGGGTTGCTTGAAGTTTCCAATAGTTAAAGATTTGTTGCTTCCTTGGGAATCCAGTTCTGTCAGAAACCGAGAATGCTTCTGATCTTTTTGCTTTCAGTCAGTTCCAGATGCCAAAGTTTTTTCCAAGGCATATATCTTCCATCTAATTTATTTTTGCTTTTTCCCTCCCTCAGGTCTCTGTTTCAATTCAATCAGCCTCAGGGTATGGGCACTCTGACCTCCTTGGTGTTCTCTGAACAGGCACCTACCCAAGGGCCTTTGCATAGGTCACTTCCTCTGACTGAAGGACTCTTTCCCCAGAAAGCATCAGCCTACTTCCTCCCTCACTGTCCCCAATACCCCTGTTCCCTCTGACCTGATTTCCTTCATTTCCCTGTGTGTAGCATTTACTACCTTCTACATAGATTTAAAATCTCAGAAATGGTAGTCTGTCTTGTCTTGTCTTCTCTTCTCTTCTCTTCACTTCTCTTTCCCTTTCTTTCTTTCTTTTACTGCAGCCACATAGGGCAGTGGAGGCAGCATCCTGATGCTTAGCCCTGATGCTCTAAGGGATGGTATCTACATTTGGTGTGTAATAATATATAGTGTTTATCTGGTCCTGCCCTTAGAACAAATATATATATGTTCTTATAGGATATGTATATATATATATATATATATATACATATATCTTTGTTTGGTTCAGTGATGTGGCCCAAGACCTGGAACAGTGCCTGGCTCCTAATAAGTGATCAAGAATGAATGGATAGGGGCACCTGGGTGGCTTAGTCGGTTGAGCATCTGACTCCAGCTCAGGTCATGATCTCATGGTTCGTGGGTTTGAGCCCCATGTTGGGCTCTGTGCTGGCAGCAGCCCAGAGCCTGGAGCCTGTCTTTGGATTCTGTATCTCCCTCTCTCTCTGACCCTCCCCTGCTTGTACTGTCTCTCTCTGTCTCTCAAAAGTAAAAAAAAATAAAAATTTAAAAAAGAATGAATGGATAGAGGCATGGATGGATGGATTTTAAACTCGGAGTCAGTCAAGTGAACAGAAGTAAGAGAACATTCAATGTAGAGAATAAGGCATGAAGAGCATGCAGTCTACAGTCCTTGGAACAGTTTTCGTTATTGTTCAAGTGAAGGTTAGGAGTCTGAAATGGCAAGAAATTAGATTGGAGGAGCAATAAGGGGTAATATTGGAGAGGCTTTTAGGCCTTTCCTGTGCTTGCTGAATGGCCATCATAGGGCCTAGCAACGCAATTATACTGCAATATTTTCATGGATATATGTTTGCATTTACTTAGTAATGCTTATGTAATTCCAAGGACACAAAGCAGCTTATAATATAAGCAGCATGAAAGGGCAAATGCTTTTATTAGAAAAAGAAGAAACCTACATGAAGATTTGGAACTATGGAACAAGTTGAAGGGGACACATCACATTCATACATTTATTTATCTGTTTGTTTGTTTATTTATTGAAAGAGAGAGAATGAATACAGGGGAGGGGTAGAGAGAGAGAGAATCTCAAGCAAGCTGCACGTTGAGAACAGAGCCTGAGGCGGGGCTCAATCCCACGACTGAGAGACTATGACCTGAGCCAAAACCAAGAGTTGGAAGCTTACCCAACTGAGCTGGCCCAGGCACCCTCCACATTCCATACTTTTAATGATCTGACAGTAAACAGAATCATATCAGCTTAACAAGAAACAAGGTCATTTTTTTTTCTTTTTCTTTCCACTAATTTTATTTATTTATTCAGTACATACTTACTGAATTTTTGTAGCCTATTAAGTCATGATCTCAGCTTAGGATATGATAGTCAACAAAACAAAAAGTCTCTGAAGGCACTGTGCTCATGCAAGGTGTAAAGGAAAATGAAGGGATGAAGGGTGGCAGGCATGGAGATGTGATATATTTTACACAGGATCATCAACATCAGTCTTTCCACTGGCCAGAGACCCAAAGGACATGAGACAAAGCTGTATAATATCCGGGGGAAGAGTATCCCAGATTGAAGTTTGAGATGCTGAGAAAAGTTCATCACACAGATTACCAATGAAGAAATGTTGAACCAACTGGTGGACAAGACACTGGGCATCTTTTGTCTTCACTAGATTGTACCATAGTAACAAACATGCACATGGTCTCAGCGAGGTACAACAGAGGTTTATTTCTGTGTTTATGTCATAATACACATTGGCCACAGGTCACCAGTGGCAACACTGTACATCCTCTTTCTAGGATCGAGGCTGAAGAGCAGCCTCTTCCCAGAATAGTCCTTTCTCATCACAGAGGGAAGAAAGAACAGCAGAACCACAATGACTTCCAAAGCTTTGGCTCAGAAGTGGCCCACATCACTTCCATTCACATCTTGATCAAGCCTGCTGCCAGTGGGAATGAGGATACCCCTAAAGTGGAGGTTGTTTCACGAGCACATAATTAGAAACTATATTACAAAGCACTACATGTTCAATGGCCACCGCACTGAAGATATGCTGCATGAGTCTTTGACTTTGACAATGTTAAGATTCTTTCCAACACCAAGAGGCTACCGTTCCATTAGGTGAACGCATTAGGTAACACGGGCTATGCTATCCCTGTGGCTCCTTCAAACACAACACAGTAATAATTTCTTAAAGTGGTAGAATTGAAACAATAAGTACAAAAATAGATTACAAATTTATGGAACAATTGGAGACTTTAAAAAATATCACATGAACACATGTAAAAGTATGACTCCTTTTATGTAACATTCAGGAAAGGCAAAATGATGGGCACAGAAAGAGATTAGTGGTGACCAAGGGCAGGAGCTGGGGGAAGGAGTTGACTATAAAGCAGCGCAAGGGAATTTGGGAGCTGATGCAATAGTTCTCTTTATCGATCATGGTGGTGGTTACAGGACTCTTAAGTGTCTGTCAAACTTACAAACTGTGTGGCAGAAAGGGTGAATTTTACTCTATGTAAAATATACCTGTTTTTAGAAAAAGGGAAGTGGACAGTGTCATGCTTACAAAATACCAATAAAACACCAACTTAATGTTAAAACATAAAAAAGAATTTGTGTGGGGCGCCAGGCTGGCTCAGTTGGTTAAGTGTCTAGTTGGCTTTGGCAGGTCACAATCTCATGATCTGTGAGTTCAAGCCCCCAACAAGCTCTCCACTGTCAGCACAGAGCTCACTTCATATCCTCTGTCCCCCTGTTTCTCTATCCCTCCCCCCTGGACTCTCTTTCTCCCCCCCCCCTCAAAAATAAATAAAGTTAAAAAAAAGATTATATGAGCACAAATCTGCTTTGAAATGAAAGCTAAGGAGAGCTTCACAGAGATGAGAGACTCAAGTTCTTCCATTAAAAAAAGTGTTCATGGCTCTTTTTCTCAGATGCACAAGTGAATGCTAAAATAATAAAGATTTTCCATGCACACAATTTGACCCAGTTGTTTGAAAGAAATCCAAACACACATACACACACCTCACAGAGAGGAAAAGAAAACTACTGTATATGACAAAGTGTTACTAGTAGAGTATAGACAGTAAGAAATTATGGGTGATGCTATCCATCTTTAAATTTCTTCATTAATAAGTATTATTCCAAAATCAGAATACTTTATATTCATTAAGGTTAAAAGTCAAACCCAAAGCATTATTATTAGCATTGATGAGGTTAGGTCTATAGATCTGCCATCTTGCCCTTCTAACAACCTTTTTAAAAAAGCATCCCTCAGTTCAAAGTGGATTCATTCTCAAATTAACAATACAGCCACAAAACCACTCTATGCATTCATGGTGTATGAGTGATCTTTAACATGAGCAAAATGCCTTTAAATGCGCTTGATTTTATTGATCAAAAGAGAATTTGTAGTAGGGTATGGGTGAAGGGTAGGACCGTGTTTCTGAGCATTCTGCTATCATTCTTGAAGAAGAAAACTGTAGGTGGCCAGGGGTGCTGCTTTTTCTAATTATTTACTTGTGGGCTATTCTGGTGATGTCCATATCCAGAAAGTTGCATCCCCAAAGGCATCATGAGCTTGAGAGTGGAGGTCTAATACCACTCACAGAAAGGGCAATGCAGCACCTGCCACAGAAACAAGAAGAATGGACTCTGGATTTTAGTATGCAATGATTTCTCAGCCTCTGATAGGTGGCTTGCTGTCATAAAGTCCAATATTAAAAACATCTAGTGCATAAATTCATATTTGCAGTGTTATTTGGAAGAGCCCCACTTGACACACCATACAATAATACCAAATCCACCATAAAGAAGTTATGAAAGTTGTTGCATGTGTCTACCTCTGGCAGTTTTTCAAACCTCCATATCTCCAAGGTTTCAGACTTTTTATTTAAAATACCTGGAGAGCCTGTTGTGCAGTACATTATCCTTGAAGCAGGCATCACTGAGGCACTAGGGTATGGATTAAACTGGAAGCACATGAATGAGGAGTATGACTAGTATACTGTGTATATAAGAGATACTGTCAATGGAATAAAGCATTGTCAAAGGATAATGGTTTCCAGCTGCCACATAAATGTCAAAGCAAAGCCAAAGCATTTATTTTCAAAGCAAAAGGCAGCGAAGTAATGTGATCCCCAGTTTGTACATAATAAGGCTGTAAATCCATCAGGGCTCTTGATGGCATGCAGCGATGTGTCTACACTAGGATGTGCAAACTGGATTAGATTCCAAGGCAGCCATCAGAACTCTTTTCCAAGATGGCTGCCACTAGAATGATACTGAACCTAAAAACAAAAAAGAATGTCTCTCAAACCTACTCCATTACCAAGGATGAGAGAGATTGGAATTATTTGTTCAAATTTCCTCTGGAGCCAAAATAAAGAAGTCTTCTTATCTTTTGGAAAGTTGGAAGGAGGCAGGCAAGTAGTGGGGAGGTACTGAAAATGAGATGGGAGTTGCCCCCCCCATTCTCCTCTGCTCAATGTTCAGAGAATGAAGAGGTAGGTTTGCCAAGAAAGTCTGGTCTTCTCATACGTGTGTGATTATTGTGGGGTAGATTTCTAGCAAGAAGTCATAGCTCTTATTTCTTGGCCCCTCCAGAGAAAAGCTAATCATAATTTCCTGCCCTGAGATGTGCATAAAGATTGATTGATAGATTTCACAAAAAACTTACTTAGCATCTGCTGTTTGCCAGGCACTGTGACACTGTGGTAGGCACTTCAGACTAGGTAGGAAAGAGGCCATCATGGTAATCCAGGAGAGAAAGGGTCCTGTTGGCCATGATGAAGATTAGAGGATGGACTGAGGAGACGTTAATGAGGTGCATTTGGTAGGACTCGGTGATGGACTAAATGTAGAGGGATAAAAGGAAAGAGAAGGAGATGCTTAGTTAGTTTGACAGTGGCCAGTTGAAAATACATGGATCTAAAACTGAGAATGGGATTGGCACTAGAGACCCTAATGTAGAAACCATCCACATGTGTGACTGAAGGCAAGGAGGGAAGAAATTTCTGAGGAAGAGGTTAGAGAAGGGTCATGAGTCAAGCCATTGGAAGAGGAAGATAGAGACACGGCTGAGACCCGGGAAGAAGTTCTACCATGTATAATTGTTCTACACCAGCTTAGCCTACAATTCTTTGGGTTTGGATTCTCTTTCCTTGGACATAATCTACAGATTCACACTGAGCTTCCCGTTATTGTTTACCCCTTACATAGCCAGAGTGCAACAAGAAAGAGCCAAAAAATTGTACCTGTCAATTTGCTCTTTATCTTCTGAAGACATGCCAGGTTTCCATGTATAAAGAAGTTATTTTAAGAGCTTGTCTATAAAAGCTTGAACAGGGTTTGCTGCCTTACCGGAAAATAACTTCACTGATTTAAATCAATTATTTAAAAATGTAGTTGTAGTCTTAAACATCTCAAAATGAAAATGTTTGAGTCTTTCCCCGCCACCCCCCATTCTTCTTTTTAAGGCCCTTTGGGCCATAACCACTATAGTCATGCAGGGCAGAAGCAGCAGCATTAGCCCTGGTGTGGGGTAGAAACGGAAGAGGATACCTGTGCTGGGGGAAAACTATAGTATAGATCAGATACTTTTAATTATCAGGAATTATTTATCTTGAAAAATTGTCTTATTGCTAGCAAAATTAGTCATGGAACGTCTTTTGGCTCCACATTAACCTTTTCTTTTGCTTTAGTGATATCTCCCAAATTGTATTACCCAACCATGCTTGCCAACCGTATAGCCAAAATGTATAAAACAAAACAAAACACAACTCAATATGTTTGTCATTTGTCACCAGATTAGGATTAGCACAAAATGCAGGTCCACTAAAACATTCTTATGCATCTCGGTTCCCCTGTGTGCCATTATTTTAGAAATTCTTAGCAGAACATATATATATTCGACACTTGACATAAGATAATTTGAGTTTGCTGTGTTTGGAAAATAACTCACAGGGGAGGAAGTTGCATTAAATAAATAATAGAGATAAAATTTATACTTCTATATATTTCAAAGCTAATGTCGCTAACTTACAATGGAGTGGTAACGTGAAGACACAGTGCTATAATTTGATTGATTTGTTTTGACAGTAGCCAAATAATTGAGAGTGAAAGGTGTCAGCACAGATGAAATATTGTATAAGCCATGTTCAAAAGGCAGCCCTAGCAGCAGCAGCAACTAGAGTTTTATTTCCTTTGATTCCGTACTAGTACTCACCTCCAGTTTATTATGAAACCATGAAAGGTGTATGACTTCCCCCAACTAGGGAGACTTTTATGGAGAGGATAGAAATAGAAGTTTGTCAAATAGTTGAACAATGGATATAGACAAAAGGAGAGAAAATGGCTACAGCGTACCAAGCTGAATGCTAGAAGCCTGTCCTTTTCTTTTGCCAGTTGCTGCTCTCCTGCACTTTTCCTCACTTTGAAGAGATTCTGAGTGAGAGCAAATATTAGATCCCATTTTCCCCACCTTGACAGGAGATGGGCAAAAGAGAGGGGTGTGCTCCACCATTTCCGGGCCCAGATAAGGAGCATTTGCCCAACTGAAAACCCTCGTGTCTGGTTAACAATAAGATTTGAGGTGCCCTGTGAATATAGGAGCTAAATGGTCAGGGGAGGGTTGATCAGGAGAAAATCTCTGCCCATGGGCAACTGCTGACAATGCCTTAATAGAGCAGTGGTTAACAGGTAAGTAGGTAACAGGTAACCAGTGGTTAACAGAGTTGGCTCTGAGTCTCCCTGGCTTGGTTTAATTCCAGCCCTACAGCTTGCTAGTGACCTAGGCAGGGTCTGATCTCTGAGACCTGCCTTCCCCAGATGTTTTATAGAGTTGTTTAAGAATTACAAGGGATACTGTATGGGACATGTCTAGCATAGTGCCCGACACTTAGTAAGTGCAAAATGAATGAGAGCTTCCCTAGTCTCCCTTATCTTCGGGAAATATGTTCCAAGCCCCTCACTGGATGCCTGAAACCACAGATGGTACTGAACACTATATACATAGTACTTTTTTCTATGTATACATGCCTATGATAAAGCTTAATTTACAAATTAGGCACAGTAAGAGATTAACAACCATAACTAGCAATATGAAATAGGACAGTATGACAATATGCTATAATAAAAGTTGTGTGTGAATGTGGTCTCTCTCTGAGTATCTTACTGTACTGTACTCATCCTTTGTGTGCCGATATGGGATGTTAAAATACTGCATGAATAGATTAAGTGAGGCCAATGACGTAGGCGCTGTGATGTAGTATTAAGCTACCATTGGCCTTGTGATGACATGTCAGAAGGAGGGTGAACTGCTTCCAGACCATGGTTGACTGTCGGTAAGGGAAACTATAGAAAGAAAAATTGCAAATAAAAGGGGACTATTGGGGTGCCTGATTGGCTCAGTCAGTCGAATGCTCTATTTTTGATTTCGGCCTAGGTTATGATTCCGGAGATGTGGGGATATGGGATTGAGCCTCACATGAGGCTCTGTGCTGAGCGTGGAGTCTGCTTGGGATTCATTCTCTCTCTCTTCCCCTCTCTCCCCCTCTCTCCCCTCCCTCCACCCCCTTCCTCTGTCCTTCTCCCCAACTCATGGCCTCTCTGTCTAAAAAATAATAAGGTGGCTCAGTCAGTTAAGCGTTCAACTTTGGCTCAGGTCATGATCTCGCAGTTCGTAGGTTTGAGGCTCGTGGTAGGCTCTGTGCTAACAGCTCAGAGCCTGGAGCCTGCTTCAGATTCTGTGTCTCCCTCTCTCTCTGCCCCTCCCCAGCTTGTGTGCACGTGTACTCTCTCTCTCTCTCACTCTCAGAAATAAGCTTTAAAAAATTTTTTAATAAAAAATCAAAGGGGACTACTGTACTTTTAATACTTAGAGTTGTAAAATCTAAATGATAGCCATGAGCCACATGTGGCTATTGGGCCCTTGAAATGTGGCGAGTCCAAGTTGACACATGCTGTAGATGTAAAATCCACACAAATGCAAATATCTCATTAATAGTTTTATTTTGATAACATGTTGGAAAAGACATTTTGGATATATTAGATCAAATAGAATATACCATCAAAATTAATTTCATCCATTCCTTTTTATTTTTTTTAAATATGGAGACTAGAAAATTTTAAACTATGGGTGTGGTTCACATTTGTGGCTTGCATTATATTTCTATTGGATGGCATTGGCCCAGCCTGGAGGACCTGCCCATATACCTGTGGCACTAATTAAAAGTTGTGCTCATTAAAAATAAACATAATTAGCATACATTTAAATTTCGGGCTTTCAAGCAGAAAAATCACAAAGGGTCCTCTTTAGTGACAGAAATTAGAGAGATTGCATTTAGTAAGTTCTCCGCTGCAGTTTAGGAATTATTTGGGATTTTTATCTATTTATATAAAAAGGATACAATTTACACTTTTTATTAGCAATTTCCACTGACCACAATCTAAAGTTCTCTTTCTTTTTTAAAAAATTATGGGGGAAGGGGATGATGGTCATGGAGGGGGCACTTCTGGGGAGGAGCACTGGGTGTTATATGGAAACCAATTTGACAATAAACTATTATAAAAAAATTATTACACTTTGTACCTTGAAACATAGAGGAAATATATATATCTGCTAAACTGATCTGGGATTAACAAACATTAAGATTTTGCCACCTTTGCTTGAGATCATTTATCTTAAAAAATGAAACGTTGTAAATAATGCTAAAATCCTCCCCGGCCTCTGTCCAGGCTTTCACGGTATTCCCCACTCCTGTAAGTCACCACTACCCTTCCAGTGCATGTGTTTATGGATTTACTATGTATTATATATGTGTATATACATGAAATATATAATATATGTTGTACTATAAATATATACTATAATTTTGATGTGTAAAAATTTACATAAATGGAACACACTCTAGATATGTTTTTGTATCTTGCCTTTTTCTTCCAACCTTTTGCTTTTGAGGTTTGTCCATATTGATACACATAGATAGTAATTACCAGGATTTATTTGATGATCTTATTTTGTGGGTTTTATTATCATGCTTTTTCTACCCTTTTCCTCCTTTCTTGATTCTAATGGATTTGTTGGTTTCCTTTTTTCTCTTCCACATACTGGATTAGAAGTTAAACATCCAATTTTATTCTTTTAGTTGTTATCCCTATATTTGGAATATGTGTTTTAAAGAGTCATATCAGCATTTTTATCTTTCCTCCTAACTAACACTGCAACTTTTTGATACCCTCCTCCCATCTTCTATACTGCTATTCCCCAATGTTAGTTTTTCTTTATATTGTTGTGTTTACAACCTCTCTTAGCTTTCATTATATTTGCAAAATTCTTTATTCATCATTATGTCTTATATCCCTTTCCTCCCTTCCAGAGACTTCTGATTCTTTTAATGAAGCTCTTTGAGTGATAAACTGAGTTTCATTTATTTAAAATTCTCCTTTTGTCCTTATTTTCTATTGTGTAGCTGGACTTAGAATTCTAGGTTAATAGTTAATATTTTCAGCAAATGAAGCAATTATTTTCCGGGGCTCTCTTTTTTGCTGATCATAAGTATATTTTGTTTAATTGTCATTTCTTCACAAATAAAATATCTTTTTTAAATTTTTTTAAATATTTATTTTTAAGAGACAGAGAGAGAGAGCAGGGGAGGGGCAGAGAGAGAGGGAGACACAGAACCTAAAGCAGGCTTCAGGGTCTGAGCTGTCAACACAGAGCCCAACATGGGGCTTGAACTCATGGACCATGAGATCATGACCTGAGCCAAAGTCAGATGCATAACAGACCCAGGTGTTTAAAATCATGGCTGATGTTAAGATTTTTTTTCTGCCTTTGGGATTCACCAATTTTACTGTGAAAGACCTCGGTATGGATTTATTCTTAGTTATCCTGCCTGGGACTTGGGACTCCACATTTCGGTCATCATCTCTTCCCCCTCAGTCTCTCAGTTCTTGCCTCCAGGGTCTCCTATTACACATTACTGTCTCAAATTTTCTCTTTCATTATATTTTGTGTTGCGTTTTTTTGCAGTTTTCTTAGCTCTATCATCCAGTCTTCTAATTTTTTCTGTAGTTATATTTAATCTTATGTTTAACCTTAAATTTTTCACTTTAAAGATGATATTTTTCATTTCTGGGGGTTCTAAATATTTTTGTTTATGGTTTCTATTTTTTCTTAGTTTTCTTTAATCACTGGAAAATACTTATTTTATAATCTTCTTCAGACCGCCTTTTAGCTTAAAGACTTGAGGAGCTAATTCATAATTGTTGTCTCTCTTATTCATAGTACAATATGTCCCTATGTGGTAAGGAATTTTTTTTTAATTTTGAACTCACTTTAAGCAGAGATCATTTATCTTTATTTTTATTTTTTTTAATGTCTATTTATTTTTTGAGAGACAGAGAGAGACAGCACGAGCAGGGGACGGTCAGAGAGAGAGGGAGGCACAGAATCTGAAGCAGTCTCCAGGCTCTGAGCTAGCTGTCAGCACAGAGCCCAACACGGGGCTCAAACCCACGAACCATGAGGTCAGACCTGAGCTGAAGCTCAACCGACTGAACCACCTAGGCGCCCCTATTTTTGAGAGATAGATAGAGAGTGAGTGGGGGAGAGACAGAGAGAGAGGGAAATACAGAATCTGAAGCAGGCTCCAGGCTCTGAGCTGTCAGCCCAGAGCCGGACACGGGGCTGGAACTCACAAACTGTGGATCATGACCTGAGCCGAAGTAGGACACCCAAGGGACTGAGCCACCCAGGCGCCCCTCCAGAGATAGTTTTTCTATGAAATCCTTTACACTTTGGGTCACATAAATATTGCTAATAAAAGGCTTTGCATTTACTTTGTGCCAAATGTCCAACAAATATCATAAATAACCTCTCTGCTTGCAGATATCTGCAGCACGTGCACGGTATGAATTTAGACTACATTATGAAGTATTCTCACCTATGTTTTTCCCTATCCAACACCCTTAACAGAAACTAACATCTTAGTCAATTCCTGGGGCTAGTGAATGGAATTTAGCTTGTCTCTTTTCACTGTTGGGGCAGCCCTTTCAGGGTTCTGGATCATTAGAACAGGTTCTGTTCAGACAGTTCTTCTCACATGAACCCAAGGCTCAGATCCTATCCCTATGTTGGTGACCTAACATCAGCCCCATGCTGGCCAGTCCTGACCTCTGTCTGCCCTCAGGGTGCCAGGGTGTCAGTTAGTGGTCTTGCCATTTTTGATGTCTGATGCCTGAGTGTTTTCCTTTCTGCCTATATATCTAAAGTTTTGACATATTTTGGTCATAATTTCCATATATTGGAAGCAAGAAGGTTGTCCATATTAGGTTAGTCTAATATTTTTCCATGAAAAGTCTTCCCCCTCCCTTTTGTCAATTTCTGAGGTAGATCAAGTCTGGATAACTCATCCTTAGCATATAGATAATTCCTAAATATTTGAAGCATCCAATTTGGTGTTGACTTAAAATGAATTTTTTCTGGAACTTTCAGAATATTCTTTGTGGAATTATTGGAAATGTTTAAAAAAAAAGGCACAAGCCAATTACGAATATATCTAATATTGTAACCCTCTGGGATGTTCTTGAGTGATAGATATATCTGTGGTTCTTATAAAGTAAACCAAATTCTGTGTGGATGCCCAAGGTTATTCAGCTAAACTTTGGTCTCAAAAGTAAGTAAACAGCAGGGATCACAAATAAGTTAAGACATTTCTCGGTCTCAGGAAAAAGCATAGAAAATACTCCTTAGTCTTTATTTTTAGGATTTTTTAAAATTTTGATTTTGATGTATTTAAAATACATTTCAATTTATTAGCTAAATAATGTTTCTTATCTATTAAGGATGTGGAAATAATATTTTTAGTTTGAAATATTCAAACCATACCAGAGGAGTACAGTGAATACACTGAATAATATTCCACTGTAAGTATATGCCTCGTTTTGTTTATTCGCCCACCTGTTCATTCACCCAACAGATTCTTGGGTTTCTTTCACCTTTAACTACAGTGTTCATGCTGCCATGAACATGGGTGAGCAAATAATCTGTTTGTCCCTGCTTTCGATGGGTTGGAGTGTATCCCCAGAAGTAGAATCGCTGGGTCATATGGTAATTCAATGTTTGGTTGTTTGAGAAGTTGCCATTCCATTTTTCTTCGCAACTGCACCAGTTTACGTTCCCACCAACAATGCACAGGGTGAGAATTTTCCATATCTTCTCCAGTATTTGTTAAATTCTGGTTTTTGCTTCTCATATTGTTTTGATAATAATTATACTACCAGGTGTGAAGAGGCATCTCATCGTGGTTGAAGGAGCATTTCTGAGACAATAATTAATGACTTACCGACTTCTCCTGATACTGCTTAATCACTGTTAGGGATATTCCAAATAATGAAGGAGAAAATCACCTGAAGGAAAGAATGCACACTTTAGAAAGAAGTTGCCTGATTTCTACTTCATGCCCTGTAAATAGTATATGTTAAAGGTACAATTACAGCTTGATTGCAATAATTGGATAAAAGGATAATTGCAGCTTGATTTACATTTTCAGGGGCATATAAATGTTTTATATTTGTCATGAAAGAAATGCCCTTGGTGCAAATGCTTTTTTTCCTATTGACTTCCATTACAATGAAAGATTTCACTGAATGAAAAAAATATTTCCCTAAGGCTAAAATGAAATTTTTCCTTGAAGATTTTCAGGGGTGCCTGGGTGGCTCCATTGGTTAAGCATCTGACTTTGGCTCAGGTCATGAGCTCACAGTTCGTGAGTTCAAGCCCTGTGTTGGGCTCTGTGGTGACAGCTCAGAACCTGGAGCCTGCTTCTGATTCTGGTTTCTCCCTCCTATCTCTCTCTCTCTCTGCCCCTCCCCATGCGCCCTCTGTCTCTCTCTGCCTCTTTTTTTTTCTTTTCTTTTTTAATATAACACAATTAATTTTTTAACATATGCAATTATTTTCCATCATTTACAATACAGTAGTTACAATGACACTCCAAACAGAAAAGCAAAGTAAAAAATCAAAACCCCAACTTCTATTTCATGTAATTAGACTTATACAGAAATTAGAAGGTTAAGTAACAACTAGTTAATCACCTAATTTCACAGCTATCTGAAGTGGCAATCGTTATATAGC